>NC_137464.1:110067620-110457620 GCF_964235325.1 Thermobia domestica
GAATTTTCGAGAGAAAATGTTCTTGTCAAACAAATAAAAGAATGTTTTGTTTGTATGTACGTAGTTTACTGAGATAGAAAAGTTGGTTTGATTTAGTACAACATAAATTTGAAATCGAGTGTGACACAGAGGATTAACATCTGCCACACATGATTTGTAGCTTGATGATGCGTTGTCAGCAAATGGAATTCCATCGGTTGGTAATTTAATGGTCTTCCAAGTCAACGATCACCAGTTTCCTCGCCACACTTAGCCAACAAATGCTTAGTGAACTAACTTGTTATTGTTATGTTTGTTGTTATCAGTCGATGAATATTACCACAAAATTTGATTCCGTATTCCAATCCGTTATCTTAAATTATCTTTACTAACTTATAACTTGAAAACAATAAATATAAACTGTATTGAGGTCGAGAAATCACTGCCAACAGACCTGACATTACTATTATAAATATAATGAACCAGAAAATAATTATTGTAGTACAACATTTAGTACAAAAATTAGAGAGTACAGAGACTGGTAGACGAAATCTAAAAGATATGGGAGTTACCGCAAGTTCATCTTTGCAACAGCTATCGTCTCTAAAGGTACTGTGCCACAAGTGAAACAGATAAATGCAGAACATCTAAGGAATCTACAAACATCAGTAATTCTGGACTCCCGTCATTGATTAGAAAGTTTTTTTTAGAGAACTATTCCAATACTCTGCATCAGTGATGACATCAAAGTGGGAGCAAGAGCCCTCCTCGTGCTCTGGTGACTACGCCTGGCTCCCAGACATGCTGTATTGTTAATATACGTCAATACAAAACTATTTTTTTCGGTATACAAAAAATTCTAGCTCTCCAAACACTTTTCTGCACCTCCGTTTGAGTTTTCCTCCCCAAGAAATTAAAAGCTGGAATCGTTACTGTTCTGCACTTGCTATGTATAGACGTCAGGTAAAGTATAAACTAGTTTAAATCGAGAAAAAATAATAAAAGTAATAGTTTCTGCAAGTAATTCTAGCAAAATAAACTAAAAGCAGCTTGCAATATATTGAAGTACTGCATTTTTTGGAATATTTTATTCAGTCCCGACATATGTAGACAAAGAATAAAGCAGCCTGTAATAATAGTCGCCAGAATAATTATTAGGCTTGTATATTATTTACTTTCTTCTATATGTACTTTAAGGTATAATCTCAGTATTTGTCTGGTTGGGTACAACTAAAAATCATCTGTGAGATATATCAACTATACTGATCGCTGAATCAGTATAAAATAGATTCAAAACTCCTCCATCTGACAACTCATTGTGGTGCGTGAATCTGCAAACTAAATTTGTTCTTGTGCTTATAGGCTATTCTCAATGATCTATGACGTCAATGCGTCAACACCACTTTCTTCTATTGCTTCACACTCAATGGGCCAGTCGAACGGTTATTATGACATGAAGCCAACTGGGAATAAATTCCAGAAGAGGATTATATGACGTTAACGCGAAACCTAATTTAGTTTTTATTCTGTATTATAGTCCTTTTCTTAAACTAATAATAATAATAATAATAATAATAATAATAATAATAATAATAATAATAATAATAATAATAATAATAATAATAATAATAATAATAATGATAATGATAATAATAATAATAATAAGTCTCGGAAAGTTTTTCTCTTCTTGTTTTGTAAATTTATATCCTGATTTTTTTTCTTAATTTCATCTAGAAATGATCAGAATTCTTTCATGCAACGAGAGGTTCACGGAGGGTGTGATATAACATGTAAACCATATTTATTATATTATTGAAATATATTGTGTAATGATTTGTGTATCTTTAAATGTTGATGAATGCTCTTCATTCTGTTCGTACAATCATATTATCAACGCATAGTTTTATATTATGCATAACATTAAAACAATGTTTGCGTTCTAAGACTTACAGGAACTAAACAGCGTGACAAACATCTTGGCATTTGAAGGCGGCGGTCCAAGTTCCCTTTAAATGCTGCTAGCAAATGAGAGGCCAGCGGTATTGCCACGTTTATTTTATACACATCCATGTCTACATCCTGTCACCTGATCGCGCTGTAGTTTGTCTGCTTAGCCATAACCACACCCTTTTACCACTTGGCAACGTCACACCAGAGCTTCCACTTTATTCGTTTAGCTGAAATGTCAAGATGTTTGTCACAGGCTTTAATGCTGTCCACGAGATTCGCGAGATTTATCGTCTCGTCTCGAATTTAAAAACGTACTTCTTCGAGACGTACGTTTCCGAGACGAGAATCTGAGACAAGACGAGAAGTATATCATTTCATGGGTAATAATAATAATAATAATAATAATAATAATAATAAATGGTGCTCTAATTACAATACAATCTATTATGCTGGACTTCAAAATACCTCCCCATGTACTGCATACTAGAGCGTGGTAACATCTTTTCTAGATACTAAGGGAAAAAAAAACTAGCACATGAATTCAAATTGTATTTATATTGCATAAAGTAAGGCACAAAAGCTGTCAAAAGTTTTCACGTATAATATTAATTTGGATATGTCATGATCAAATACTTGACAATATCAAACAAAACACAAAAACAGAAGTTCTACTTATTCTTTTAATTTTTTATTTGCGTACTTTCTCTACCTTTTGTTTTATTCTTTCTGAAACTTAACTTGAAGGAGAAAAAAAAAATGCATGAACAATTTATTACAAGGAAAAGCGGTCCACAAAGGCAAAAATAGAGCTGAATGACACGTAACTAGCAAAAACAAGAGAACTAGGTAATTTAGTTTCGTGCTATATTTTCTCCCCCTCTTATTTTTACATGCTCTTTTTTTTCTTTCCTTCTTTCTTTAATGGAGTAACTGGAGGACATGCGGAAAAGGGTAAAAGGGTTAGAAATAGGGGCGGGTAACATACACTCTCATCCACTTCTTTCTGGCAGCTGCAGTGGGAGAGGAGAATGAGGGAAAAAGTAATTCAATATAATTCTATCATGTCCCTCAAACGGATGGTACTAGAAGTAACTTAATGCATAAAACATCTGAATGTCGTGATATAAAATGGAAGCTAGGCGCCAGTTAAGTTACTCAACGTCAGGAACCTACGAATGAAGACGCGCGGGACGCATTAAGCATCTGTATATTTCCAGTGACATCGGAAACTTTTTGGAGTGACGTCATAAAAAAATACTCTTCACTGCTGTTTCTTCATATGTACTATATTCTCTTTTTTTCTTTTTTTTTAATGTAGCAACTTGAACAACATATACACAATGGCATACTTTTAATGAAAATAGCTTAGGACTGTCCTAATAACTGTACATCTTAGTAACCCCAGAAAATGACATAATGTGCTTTATACTTCAGAGAACCACATTTATTTAAGTGTTTTATTAATCAAGTGAACTCGCAACAGAATTCGTAGAAAGAAAAAAAAAATACTTCGTGAAAGCATAGAGGGGAGCGTAGGAAGAGTTAAAATTTGACAATAATTTTCTATTGCATGGCGATTGCTTCTCAGTATCAAATGAGTAACGTGATTGGAGACAGAATCCGATTCTTTTTTTTAACGCAAACACACAGTAACTAATAAATATAATTTGTTGTATGAATGCCATTAAAATATACTATCATCAGCATATTAAATGAAAAGGAATTTCACGTTTTTACGTCCCACAGTTATGCCCTGTAGACTAAACGAGGCGGATGACTGTTAATGAAAGTGAATGATTGGTGAAATGAGATTGTAAGAGAAAACGAAAGAACTTCTATCTTTCATTTCAACGTCCCACGATTATGCCATTTCGGTTAATGCAGACGATAATTAAAGCAAGGAAAGGATGATGGAAGAACTGACGAAATAAGAAAGTGGGAGGAAATGGGAGTACCCCGAGAAAACCCACGAACACGATGTTATCCACTACAAAGTTACTTGCTCGAGGATCGAACCAGGGATCCCATGCTCCAAAGGTAAGCTCTTAACCACTGAGCCACCGTGTTCCCGGAAAGAACTTCGAGAAAATCTACGGACACGGTGTTGGAAACCATAAACTTGTGAGGCCAGGGATCGATCCCAGTGACGACCCCAGAGGGAGGGAGCAGGGGAACAAGCACTCCCTTCCGGACATGTTATAATGTTATGTAGGTCAAGTAATATAAAATTATCTTTCCGGTACATACACAAAGGCTGTCTCCCCAAAAAGTTTCTCTGGGTTTCCGCATTTCTCGCCAATAAATTTAAGCTTGTGCCGTCAATGACTGAACCTGTGTCCCCCCCCCCATAGGGGAGAGTGTTCAATCACTGCACCATCATGCCCCAGTTTGATATAAATATTTTCGTTATGCATCTATTCTAACAAAATAAGCTTGTCTTTCAAGACAAGACAAAACGATACTGATTTCAAGCTCGTAGTTCACAAAAAACAGGCACAGATGGAGTTAGTAGTATGCGTTGCAATACGAAATTATATACTTGCATATTCGTATTTTATTAAATGTTAAGTATGTAAAAGAAAATACGTACCACACACATTTTCCCCCACAGGTGACAGGTACTTCCTACTTATGAGACTAATTTACAGTCAGTTTATGACATATATATTAGAAGAAAGAAAAAAAAGTGTATTTCTTCTTGATACTAGATGAGTCTCAGTATGTGCAAATGAATACGTGTATCGAAGCCGTGATTCCCATTCTCATACACATGGTACTTCTAATTTCCAGTATCTCTTCAGCCCAACTCAGTACTTACAAGTTTTCCGTAATATGCCGTTTCCGTAGTATGCTAGGGAAGGGAGAAGGGACTTATCACTCTACTGGTTTAGTGGTCACGCGTAAATACGTTGGATAAATGGGTTAGAATGCTAAAGATAAAGTGAATTTACAATGTAAACTATTCATTATCCTATGTCTTCCTTCTCTCGCTCTCCCACTAGTTGGCAGATCTATATTTTCTATAAAATGAGACCATAACGTAACATGAGACCATTTCGTGATAGGTAAATTAAATAATAATAAAGTTTACTACAACATAAGCCCAGAAATACTTGCTTTTTGTGCTATGAACGGATGTTCTACGATAACAAATCTTTTTATGTAAGCCTAGACGAGACGCTCAGGAACATATTCCTGAAATTATCACGGTATCTTTGGGATTCCCTATAACTTACACTTGATTAATTACTGGTTATTTAATAGGGACGTCGCAGAGACGTTATTTTGTCCCCATCAGAAACGGTATAGGCTATACTGATTATGCTGTATAGTATATTATTTGCTTCGCAAATTACCAATCTTCATTACTCATCAACAGTATGAGTATATTCGGTTGTTATATAGGTGTAAGATACAGAAATTAAACTTCTTGAAGCTACACCTTGCGAAGGGCTATGGCCAGGGCACATATTGAATTGGGTGATGCATAGCCAGCGTATTAACTCCAAACCTGATTTTCTAGACTGGAACCTGCTATATCAACACAAAGAAAATCTGTATACCCAACGAGAATCAAATCCGAGATCACGTACTTCAAAGGCTCAAGAGCTTTGTGGTGGACAAACGCCGTGTGCGTGGGTTTTCTCGGGGTTCTCCCGTTTCCTCCCACTTTATTCATTCCATTCTTTTCTCATCATCATCGTCTCCTTTAGCCTAACCGGCATAACCGTGGAACGTAGATTTCATTTCATTTCTTTAACGTACTTCAAAGTCAAGCTACTCATTCAGCTATCTGGGATCGCAGCTAAGACCTCAGTTCGCTACATCTTAATTCAAGCATTTCTCTAAGTATTTCACAACGAATTCAGTATTCCCACAGGGAATCGAAGCCGGAAGTGCTCGCTATAATTACTCAACTACATGGGATCTCTATATAAGGCAGTAACTACCTAAAGAACAGCAGATAATTACCCTATTATTTATTAGTGAATTACAAGTACTTTTCTACTAAATTATAATCCGGAGTTTGTATTTCCTTTTGCTGAAATTAAATTACTAGCACCGCTACTAGTTGAGTTTACTAACACTATTATTTATTCAAACATACACAGTGTGGTTCCAAATTGTCAGAGGCTGTTTCAAACTTTCTGATCGGATTTATGATATTTAAGCGAATTTGTGTACACTATACATATATAGCACAACCATATCACATTTCCCGGAACTTTTTGTCCCCCCCCCCTCTTCCATCCATTCCACCATTAGCTACATCTAAAAAATAAAAAAAAGAAAACATTCCGCCTCCATGCCCCCTTGCTTAATACAACCTCCACCGAATTTTAAGGCCCATGATTAAAGACTTATTGAGCACTGAAGCACCATCAAAGTTTCATCTATAATCGCAGCCCTTGGTATGTAATTTCCCCGTGCAATTAATCATGATGATGCTTTCCGTTTTACACTAGTTTCCGTCTAACTTCCCTCGCGGCGAGGCGCCCGCAAAATTTGCTCTCTCTCTCTCTCTCTCTCCCAACCTCTCTCTACTTCCTATCGTGTTTTTTCCTTGCTAAGTTTCCTTTTCTCAGGGTTGCCAAACAACTATATTTCCTGGAAAAACAGTTTCTGCAATTAAAAAAAAAAGAAAAAATGAAACATGAACCATTTTAAATCGATGTAATCAAGTCGCTATTTTCCATTTCTCATCCATCTTTCCTGCAATTACAATTATCACTATTTCTAGCAAATAAGTATTAATTGAATGAACAGAAGGCATACTTTTGTTGCGTGTGAGTTTCCTCGTGGCTAACTCGCTTTTGGCGTCGGGGATCCGGGTTCAATTTCCGGCGGGAACTCATATCGTTCGGATACCACTTTAAACTGTAGATCCACGTCTCATATAGCCTCGCTGTTGAACGGAACGTTAAACTCAAAATCAAATTTTGTTGCATGTGATTCCAGGATCGAGACCCGGCAGGGAAACAGAAAATTCAGTGCTGAGTCTACATGAACAGCATGCTAAGTAAGCCTACTTGAATTAAGAGAAATCAAACTTGGATATTGTTAACCTATTCAGAATTACAACTAAGATGCAGAAGGCCGCTAGATCACTTCGGTGACTTGTACATTTATGCAGTTAGTATATTATCGCAATTCTATATTGAAATAATTTCGGAGATATTTATATTATTAAGTATTCGTATAAAATTTGATTTCTTTTTCACTATCATAACTATATGAGACGTATAACGTGTTTAATGTATTTGAATCACAGTCACACATCCTAAGTTCAGATATCGATCCGGGGCCCCCTACACCGAAGGCGAGAACACAATTCACGCTACGGGGAAGATTGCCATATAAATAATTGTAGATAGAACTTTCCTCTTAGTTTCAAATCAGTTCGCTTTGAGAAAATGGAATGTCCGATTTTTATTTTCTTACATAGAACCCAGTGGTAAAGTTCACTACATATAAATGGCGGCGAACATCTTGTATTATCTACAATCAAGTTGATATCTCACATAAGAAAATTTATAATTTTTGGAAATTTCTAGGGAAATGGGGAGTCCTACGTAAGAACTTGCATGTCGATCCCTTGGAAGAGAGGAAAAACACATATTTCATGAATCTCGATTATTCCTCCTTCCAATTCAGCAGAAGATCCTTAATAACACACAGTGGATGTTTCTGTGTGTATTTATGTACATTTTCCAACAGTGGCATTGCAAGCAGAGACGGGTTGGGGGGGAGAAGGGGGGGGCGTGCTTCGATGTTATAAACATGGACGGCTGTACAAATTAATTCCACAGCGCCTGTGTGTATTTGTGAAGACTTGTGAGCACAGAGGCAGGCAGTGGGGGTACAAAAGAGGAAACGATGTGGTGGAAATGTATACCACCAGAGCCAGCGTCTCGTCTCTCCTAGCTCGCTTTGAATTCGAAGCTATACATGAAATAAACATCTGATTGCTATGCTGCGACATGCTGCAGGTCACCCGCAACGTCAGCCACATATACATACATACTAACACATCCATATGTAAGGGGTATACAAAGAAGGGGGAAAGCAGAAAACCAAATTCGATTTTGTCTTAAACATTGTCGTTTCAGTGTTTCCAACTGCGTTTCCGTTTTACAGATTTACTGAAATACAAACATCTACCACGAAGTTTACAAGCTTTTAGATTTTAACAACTGGTAAAGTTCTGAAAATATTTTCTAGGAATAAACATCTTTATTCCCTATTTTAATAATTGGGATTAGGAGTAGGAATTAGCTTTATGGGTTTTCGGCACCTATCGCCATGTTAGCCCTTTTATGTATCTCTAATCTCTGTATCTGTGATTGCCATGTATATCTAATTCTAATTCATAACTTTTTCCTCCCCTTTAGCTCAACCTTTAGTTTACTATGATTCATTTTCCGAACTAGGAAGGAAATAAATCGCCCACTATACCTCTACTTTTCTGACTTTGTGGCACAACTTAAGTAGGTTAGGGTAAGTGAGCTAGAAACTGGCTTCGGGGGCGGAGAGGAGGACGGTGGCTTAGTGGTACAGCCCTCACCTTTGGTGCGAGAGGTTCTTGGTTCAATATATAGACCATGTGAACTTATTATGGACGCCATCGTCTTCATAGCTTTTCTTGAGTTTTCTCCCGGTTTCTCCCACGTTTTCATGCTACCAAATCTTTCATAACCAGTCAGTTTCATTAATCATCCAACTCATTTAGCCTACAGAGCACGCGGGACATAAAACTGAACGAACTCCATTCATTTTCTTTTTCAGAACCTAACTTCGAATAGAATATCAGCAATAGGATAACAACATTGGGTATACTAAACTTCGTATAATGTCAAGATGCCAGATCCTCAATTTAAATGTAATGAAGTAATTAATATAAGCTATTTCTGCACCTGGTTTTGTTCTATAACACAAATAGCACTAAAGCACCAGTTCGCAAGAGACAAAAAAATCCTTTTTTTTTTTAACGTCACAGGAAACCATTTCACTTATAGCTACAGGATATATTTTATGGTTTTACAAACGCGGTCTTCCTCTGGAGACTAATGTAAAACAAATGACTCTATTTTTCTTATACAGAGAAAGAAAGAAAAGAAAAAAAAGAAGCGGATGGTGACACTTGAACTCATTATAAATGACGCCAAAAAAACGTGAATGGATCCTAAAGTACAAATATAATTCAAACTTAGTAAGCTTCCGGAGAAAAGCGTTTCCTCTCCTTTCATTTTCTACCTTCTAGCATCATTATGATTTCTAAGCAAATATGTGTGTATTTATAACCAGTAATTAAACCATTTGTGCCTTAAGTGTATCCTTAACACTTATGCAAAACGAGTGTTATTTCTCCCTCCCCCCTTCTATTCAACATATAAACTGGAAAGAAATCTGGTAGATGTTAATTCTCTTTTTATAATTGTTTGGTAGAAATTGGTGATATGAACTTTCTAATAATTATTATTTAGTGAAACTAGAATAAGAATAATTGTGCAACAATCGCTATATATATATAAAATCCCAACAGGTAGAATTCCAAATAAATATAAAAGCTTGTTTATATTTGGAATTTAATATTCCCTCTTTCAACAACAAGTTTATAGGACACGAAGAAGACCTACAGCTTAAAAGTGGAATCCGAACTACATATAGAGAGGCGCACGAAACAAAGACTTGAGGCTGTCTCGTCTTGAAAATGTGCTGAAAAAGTGAAGTCTCGTCTCGAATTTTGTCAGGAAAATTCTGTCTCGTGCGCATCCCTAACTGCATACTCCTACCATGATGGAACTATGGTCTTCTGATGCAATCGAATTCCACAAGGGTGTCCTATGAAATCTTTGAATCATGACGTTGTTCGTAACCTGCGTAACATTTTGCCTATTATGACCCACCCCTCAAAAAAAAAAAAAAAAAAAAACTCCCGACCCGCCAATGAATCTAATTGCATTTCCTTCACCTGATAACTACAAATAGTATTTTATGGTTAATTACTAATATTTACTTTAGTTATAACTATGCTCTTGTGTTAGTACAAAGTGGCACAATACAATAGAAGTTAGCAGTATAATATAACAAAACAGTACTTTTACTGTATTTTTAACGATATCATGTATGCATTTCCCAAATGTTCACAGTCGTTATATAGGGAAAAGAAATCCTATATTGTAATTGTATATTGCTAACACATTATATAAATATTGCGTTGAATAAATCCACACTGTACATTGATAGTACTCCCAATTAATTTATTGTGCTTACATTTTATTTTATGTGCTGAAAATTAGTACAATTAACATGCCTAACGGTAGATTTAATCAGAGATTACGTGATTTCAAGTCGAGCATCTATTTATTACCAACCACTTTACAAATAAAACAATAAAAATACTACTCATTTTTAATTACTGCTTTCGAATAATTACAATAATAATTGAAATTCTGCTTCCGTCTCATTATGTCTTTTACTTTCTCTTAAATAATTATTTCATATATTATTCTGGCATGTGATATTATACCAAATATATATATTATAGCACGCTTAATTGTTAACTAAATATTGCCTTTAGTGTGAAAACAAAACGTACTTGAATTATTATTATTATTAGTAGTAGTAGTATTAGTAGTGAAAATACTAATATTTGTACTAGTTGTTACAAAATAAAATTATTTTTTTTTTTTACGGGTTTGCAATAATTACTAATTGTTATATAGATCTAGGTGACTCACATTTACATAAGATAATTTTCTTTTCAGTCATTTTTTTTTAAATATATGAATTGAATTATAAATTTTCTATTGCCACGAGTATTTTGAAGCATTGTTCTGTGTCTCTTGTAATGTTACTTTACTACTTCTGGATTTTTACTCCACATTACCGTGTCATCGAGTCCAAAAGATGAGTTACGTGTCGTATGCAGCAGCATCGGTTTAAAATATCCTTCAAAAATACCAAGATATAAATAATACTTAATTTTCTAGGTCTAGATAAGCTTGTCTTATAATTACAACAATAACAACATTTAAAACAGAGTGAACGAGGTCACTACTCTAGTACAGTATTATGCCTCGTAGGGAGAAGAACCAGGTTAAGTCAATGCAGCTCTAAATTATGCATCGCATAAATCTCTTTCCTCACTTAGTTAAAGTAACTGTGAAGAAAACAGGCAATAAATAACAGATAAGCAACTCTAGCACGAGCTTCACACGCATTATAATTTGCTTTCTAATCCTTGAAACTGGACACCATAATAATACTACAATACTGTATTGCTCTGGAGGAAAGTCACATCTTCAGTTTTGTAGCGATTAAAATTGTAATTTCTTATTTGAGTGACTTCCCTCCAGAGCCGCCACTGATTACTTCGTAAAAGTGAACTACCTCTCTAGTTCCATAGCTTATGAAAGGCTGTAGCCGACTACTTGACTTAATTGGGTGACGTCAACTAATACACAGGTATTTTATTTATTTATTTATTATTAACTCGCGTTATTTTATTTAAAATAGCGAAATTACGGTACTTTATTTGTCTTACACTTAAACATTTAATACGTTTATGTGAGATTACCTAATACAAGGAATTTTTTTAGAAAAAAATGCGCGGGACATCCAGGTTCGATTCCCAACGGAAATTCATGTTGTTTGGACCCCATGTTAAGCTGTATGTTCACGCTTCATATAGTCTT
The DNA here is from genome assembly GCF_964235325.1 of Thermobia domestica. Lineage (NCBI taxonomy): Eukaryota > Metazoa > Arthropoda > Insecta > Zygentoma > Lepismatidae > Thermobia > Thermobia domestica. The sequence goes on from NC_137464.1 coordinate 110,079,248, forward strand.
GGTCCTAAAAGGGACGTTAAACACCAATTCAACAAAGATCATTATAAATGAAAATAAAATACACGGGGAAATAACTTTAGGTGGTTTTAATTACTAGTAATCTGCCTCACCACAATGTTACTTGACCCACCTTCAGAACTTCGTATAACGCAACTGAAAAGTGGTAAGAGCAGAATGTTGTGAGATTAAGCCACTGTAGTTGTTTTCTGTTCGAAGTTATGTGATCATATGGCTTCAGATTAAATATAAATCGTACGCAATTGTTTTATAGTCTCTCAGTCTCTGTAATCGATCCTGTTTTTAAATTAAATCTTGATACATAGTACCGTAACAGTAAAGATGACACAGACTAATGCAGTTTTTATGTCTTGAGGAAGCATTTTTTTAAGTATCTGTAACGAATGCAAGGCTAAATTGAATATGCCCTTCTGCATGCAAATATATAATCTGGCCATTTACGATTTTTGTTAATAACGATACCTAGATTGCAAACTATCTCACTGAATGGAATTAAATGTGCGCACATCGCCGTTATTTTTGGCTTTCTAAACCGAAGTTCTGTACCTTTTAATTGAAGTAGATCCCCAATTGTTTCACCATGCTATGTTAGCACTAAAACTTACGTGGCGACTCCGTTTCAAGAGCAATAACAATTTCAAAGTACAAGAGCACGAACCAATCTTTGCAAACAGAAATACTTGTTCTGTTGTTAGAGCATTTTAAAATCAAATTTAGCATGGAAAGAAGCCAGATGACGGAGGAAGGGAAAGAAGCGGGAATAAAAAGACGGACGGACGGACACACCCGACTGCTGAACCGGAAAATGAAGTCGTTGGCAAAACAGGTGGAGCTCTCAGACGTGCTGACTGCCTAACCAAGTAAAGTAGTAAGTCCCCCGCCCAATTCAGGAAAAAAAGGGTTGAGAATTCTTTTCTACGTCTCTGCTTATGTTTCTCACATACATAACACACAGACTTATCTAACACACAAAAGACAGAGAGAAAGAGAGATACCCTCGAATTGCAAAAATAACTTAACCAAATACACACGTATTGTATGGTTCTCCCACCCTGCAGCCTTTTTACATGCACTTACTGACGATGATATGACTTCAACCTTCCCTGCTTGATATGCTTCCTTCACTTAGCGCATCCTCAAGTCAGCCCACGAAGTCTTTTGTGTTAGACCGGAGGGAAAGACGCCTGCCTGTCTGTATGCAATGAGAAAAGAAAACTCCTGTCTCTTGAGACACACACACAAAAAGTAAGAAAAAGAAAAAGTAAGAGATAATTACGTTAGTAGATTGATAACAGTAAGCTCAGAAGGAAACACAGGGGAAGAAAAAAACGGATAAAGTAATTTGTAGCAGCAGTACTGTCTATTGTATGTCATACAAAAGAAGTTCCGGGTTGGATTCCGACTGGATGTAACAGTTTTCTTTTTTTATCCTATGAATCAACATACGTATATATTTCTTTTTCATACGTTAAATAGCACATTAAGCATAGAATTTCATTGCTTCTAGAGTCGACATTTAGAGATAAATAAATGGTTTAATCACAGTGGAAATTGGAAACAGATACCCAAATTTCCGAGATGGCATAAAGGTCCTGAACCGCCTCTTCGAAGCTTATTATACTTGCAACAAACGGCTTTATCTTAACTATTAATTAGAGCGGTTAGCGTACGTGCCTTCGGCGTGGGAGACCCAGGTTCGATTCCCAGCAGTAGCTCATGTGGTTCGGATTCCATGTTAATCAGTAGATCCCGTCTCATATAGCTTCGCCGCTGAAAGGGACGTTAAGCTCAAAATCAACTCAACTTATTAACTATTAATTAAAGCAGCACTGCCGAGGTCTGCTTTGTGGGGCTCTTAAATATTAAGAAGTAAAATTAAAGTGAACTGGGTATCACGCACTATACTTGATAATCTCAAAGAGGTATAAATTATACAATTTAATAAGATCCAGAATGTACGAATTCTAATAACTAATACAGATGTATTTATAATGGTATATATATGCTCGAAACTTTAACTGACTTCACACACATATAATCCACTTCTTTAAATGTTTGAAACAACAAGCAATAAGTAGAACGTACTATACAAGTGTTCCAAAACTTTGCAGTACAACTCTTGTACTATTATGCAACCATAAACATGTTAAATAGTATAAGCTTGTTACTTTTCTGTAATTAACCCAGCATCCGTTGAGATGTTTCATAGTTTAGCTCCAAAGATTACCATCAGATCCTAAAGAGACTTACTTACACGAGACTCACTCAAAGAAAGAAAAAAAAATCAGTGCACCTATGTCGAAGTTATGCGTGAACAAACATACCAGAATATAAATGGGATGACTTAAAAACCTCCTTTTTTTAAAGTCGTTTAAAACGAAAATGATAAATTTTCTCCCGAAGGAGACAAGAGTAGGGGGGTTCGTAGAACATTCTGACTATTAAAAGTGCTCTGCAATTGAAAACGTTTGAGGAACGTTTACTTAAAGTATTTAAGTAACTACTACGAATAACTAAAATATTACAATAACTTCAGTATGACTCAGAACATTTTGGTCTGGTATACCACTTTTCCATGTACATTATCCGCTTGCCATCAGGCACAGCATAGGAAACTTCCGCAAAGTAGATGTTAAAAGGATGATGTTTTCATCATTTAAGCATTACTATGCTTTGCACTTTATCGACCATTTTTATTGCCTCTTAATATACGAAGTACTACATGATAAATAAAAAGTAAATGAAGTCCTTGGAGCTATAGCCCATGAAGATATGCACATTCAGATGGATAAATAACCAAGTTTAACTAAATGATGCGCGGGAAGCATATTTATATTCCCATTTCCACTATTTCTGGCTTTAGAGACAAGAATTCTTGAACATTTCTAAATAGTGCACCTCTATTGCCTCATAATCTCAGCCAACACCGTGAATTTTGTGCTCTATCGGAAATCGAACCCATAATTACTCAACCTAACTATTCAGATACAGCACTAGGAAACACAGATTACAAAAATAGCGGATGGTCTCTCCACTGAAAGTCTGAATACAATACAGCAGCCTTGGACTTCAATATTTACTGACAATTAACTGAAAGTACGTTCAAATACAGTTTTGTGAAGCCATCGTCTCAAACATGTTTCTGATCCCACTGTACATGACAAAGCTGTGTTGAAAAGGATATAATACTAGCATACCACTGAATATGCTTGTGTGCAGTACTGTACCAGTAAATTCAGTAAGGTTTACTGTTGCCTGTCTTCACAAAGAACAAACTTTATACGATCTTCCGATGTTTTTCTTGTCCTACCAAAAGGCATTTTCCCAGAGAGTTTTCAGCTAACACTTCGCATACATTGAATACACTTCTATTTGTCTATATCGTTTTTCATTCCGTAAGTTTTTTTTTTTTTTTTCCGTGAAATGAAATCTTTAAGTTTTAGGTCCCACGCTTAATGCCGGCAAGGAGAAGGTGATGAAAATTGAATGAAATGGTAGAATAAAGAAAGTGTGAGGAAACGGAAGAACACCGAGAAAAACCGCGCACACGGTATTTGTCCACCACAACGTTCACTTGGCGTGAGCTGGGATCGAATAAAGGATCACATGCACCAGAAGTGAACGCTTTTTACATAATAAAGCCATTCAGGAGAAAGAGATTTATATTCCGTACAATACTAATGAATTTCCGAAATTCTCCTTTATCAAAGACAAAACAATATGTACAGAAAAATATGTCCCAAGAACATAAATACGATTCTTAATTACGTAAACAAGCTAATTTTCTTTCTCTTGTAATCATTAAATATGTCCTTATTTTAGGTTATCTACACATATACAGCATATTGCAACATGTAATTACTCCCTCTCCTCATTATGTATGGTCTACTTGTCTTACTTTGGTGATAACTTGTTTACTTCGTTCGTGTGTGTGTGCATGAAAAATGAGACTCAAATAGTACTTGCTGATGTGTATTTGTGTTTTGGTCGGATTACTCTCTCTCTCTCTCCCTTCCCCGTCTCTTAGAGAATACTGAAACGTCAGTGCTTATTTGACTTACAGAGACAAAATAACCCTTGATAATGTCAACACAGCGTGACCAAGAAAAGAAAAAAAATCCTCGTTTACCAAAACACATATACATGTATACTTAAGCTATAAATAAACAATAAATTAAACCATCGTTTTTTTTTTTTTCAGATAAAATACAAGACTTTCAAGCATATTTAGACTGTGTATCTGCTTGTTATTAAGAAACATGTATATGATATTTATGGTATGTATTTATGTGGGACTGTCAGGTTGATGCAGATAAACTAACCAAAGGCTAACTTCTTGCAATGTAAACGAGGTCATTCAAAAGCGCATGCTGATTGGATGGTAGAAGGGAATCATGCATGAGAACAATTCGGCTTTTTGATCTCTAAACTGGGATCACTACAACTGGAAATGACTTGTATCTCGTTTAGATCTGTTATTTTTAATTCCTTGCCCTCCCGCTCCCGGCTTCCCTCGTGGTTATATCAGTAAATATGTACTTATTACGTACATCCAATGTAAGAGGTGAAGTGAATGACACATGGACTGGTTGTGTATGTGACCTGATGCAGCTGTAGTAATGATGCTAGCATATCTAATATATGCGAGTGTGTGTGTGCATGTGTGTGTCTGTATGTGCTTGTAGAGCTGTAATGAGTTTTCATTGTTCGAAAACACACACACAACACATTCATACAACTGTTCCCTTCGATTGCTTTAACACACAAAACAAATCTCTCAGAACAGAACAAAGGAACAAAGGGGTATCAGGAGGGCTACCACTGGGGTTCGTAAACGTGTATAAAGATACACTAATTACCACGTTGCGATCTGGGCAATAGAACTTCAGCAGCACTTACACGTTACGGTTATACTCATTTTATTTTCATGTGCCAACACTAAATGAAGTTTTTACCTTCCTGCTTATCTCTAACATCATACAGAATGTGTTGAAACTTGAGATTAACTTTTCAAAGACTTAACAAATATAGATTCGAGAACATCTCGTGTGGAGGAGTTAGAAAAGTTAATGGAGCATATCAATTTAAATCCAACAAAAACCTGTAGATTTATACATTATATACAATGGTAGAGTTAGATATAAATGACTGCCACTATACTAAAACCGTTACACACAAACAAACACGAGCAAAATGAAATGTAAGTGTACGTGGAAATAGTTAAAATCTACTTTATTCAATTTACTTAATATAGTATCAACTATGAGTAAGTGTACATACACTTGGGTATTATTTCCATATAGCAAACTCATTTTTACAAATGCTACGGTTTTTGGCATTTTAATCAAATAGTGCTACGTATACTGCCAGAAATGGACCACCGATTATGTATGAAATATTTATTATGTTTGGCTCCAAGAGCGCACCCACTTGAGGGTTCCATCGAAGCCCCCCCCCCAAAAAAAAAACTTAGTAACTAGACACATATTTGAATACTTTCTTAATAAAACTAATTTAGTACGGAAATGACTGATGTGGTACCGTATACGTCGTGATCTTATACTTCATTTCTACTCTTTCTTTTCTTATGGAAGCACTGGCGCAACCAGCTATGAGCCCGGGGGTCCAGCCCCGAGAAACTAACCTGTCCTATTTTATACAGCAGCGCTGCAGACAAATTTTGGTGGAAATAAAAAAAAATCATTATTGCTTGGTAGTCTTGGCCTCTCCCGAAATACAATCCTGGTTGCGCCACTGTATCTAAACAACCTACTTTTTTTTTTTTTTTGAACAGGTGACATTACTTAACAATTACTTATCGTCTGTTCACACCACAACCAGTTCAATACTACATAGTCTTGTAGTATTGACACCCCCCCCCCGAAAGCTCTGAACCCCTCCAAGCAAAAATTTCTGGGTGCGCGCCTGCGTGGCTCTATCTGTTACATTCCGAGATAACAGTTAAATAGTAACTACAGCATATTTACATTCAAATTCTTTTAGCTTGAACAGGAAATATTTAAGGTTATAATTTATTATTATTATTATTATTTCCTATTTTACTCTGGATACGTATTACTCACCACTTAATATAGTAACTAGGATTGCATAGACACATTTTAGGTTAATTTTAACAGCTTAACAAGTATTAAAAAAAAAAAAAAACTAAACGTCGAGAAAGCAGTAGACTACGGAAAGATTCATTAAGAAACTTCGAACGAAGTTTAGGTGTTGAAATATTGAATACATCGGTCTTACCCGAATCACTCGAAAAGCAGTGATGCACATCCTCAGGATGGACTATCAAACTAACATCTGTATACGACTATTTTAAATATAGTTTAGAAGAAAAAAAATCGGCATAGGCCTAATCGATATGTGTATATTCATGTTTAAAAACAAAATTGGGTGGCCAGTTGTTTCTGAAGGAGCCTTTTTTGTTTTGCTTTCTTTCTTTCTTTTTTTAATCATCTGTATCTAAATACAGTTTCCACCGTCACTAAGTTACAATGACTTGAAAGGCTCTTCTGATTCTATGAGCTGTTTGTCCTAGTATACAGTACATGTTGGTGTATGTTTTTCTTTGAAGGCGAAACAAAAAGAGCATAAGGAAGCTCTTTGTTATTCAAACATGAGGTTTTGCTTAGGCTAAGACCGACTGATGAAAAGAACTAAAAATGAATAAACAATTAAAGAAGATCAAAAGATGTTTGTGTGTCGTTTCTTCCTCTGATATATCATGTAGTACTAGCTTCTCGAAAAAGGAGAAAAACAGGGTAACCTCAGTGAATGTGGTTAACTTGAATTGAAGAGTGAATAAAACAGAAGGTTGAGAAGGTGGTGGCCTCTACCTGCAAAATGCTGAAACGCTGCGAATAATACAGTGAAAAAAGAAGCTTTTTTAAAAGAAAGAGAGAAAAAAAGTTGTGAAACATGCATTACGCATTAAGACATGGAGTCAAACACATACAAAAGGTTATATGGTTGGATAACAAGTGAGGGTGAGGTGGGCTGTCTCTTCTTCCATAGAGGAAAGCGAAACAAAAAGGCATTGTGGTCGGGACTTTTGAATAATAGTTATTTTTGGGCGCAACGGTCGGAGGTTGTGCTAGCTGGTGGCATCGTATTGTTTGACAGGAAGAGAGACTTCACCTATTGTACTTCCCCCTCACCCCTCAATCTTCCCACTTTGCCTTTTATGACTTCAACATCTGACTGTTGTGTCAATCAGGTGTGGCGCTAAATCTAACATCCTTGGTTTCCTTTTCGTTAGCAGCATCAGAGAGGATATATTTGCACATACACAGGGTGTTCCGTATAAACGATTCTGCATGAGAAAGCTGAGTCTTAATAGGAAGAGATTTTTAGGGTAAATATCTAGATACATGTTATTTTTAAAAAAAAAAAATCAAAAAATTATACTCGAATACGAAATAATGCAAGATATTTGGGGAGACGAAAACAGAATCTCTCTCCATCCTCCACCAGAAAGATACCAAATAATAATAATAATAATAATAATAATAATAATAATAATAATAATAATAATAATAATAATAATAATAATAATAATCGAAGGTCTTCGTTTACAACCAACGAGCTTCCATTTAACTGTAGTGATATTTTGAGACAACACGAACTACTACAAAAAAACAAAGCAACTTTTCTCGTTTTCGCGAGCAAACTTCTAAGATACACTGAAATAGTTCAATTTAACGTCTCACGATTATGCCCTTTAGGCTAAGGGAGACGATGATTAAGGCAATGATGATGATGATGAAAAAATGGTATAATGAGAATGTGGGAGGAAATGAGAGTAGCCCGAGAAAACCACAAACACAATGTTGTCCACCACAAACTTCGAACAAGGAAGCCTCCGCACCAGAGGTAAGTGCTGTACTACAGATTTCTAAGAAAACTTACATGTTAGCACTGCGTTTTTCCTTACAAAGACTTAGGAAGAAAAAGTACATTTCTGTTTGCAAATTAATTCTAACCATAATTTAATATAATTGTAATTTACAGATGTATTCTATACCTAGCAGTGGCGTGTGGTGCTACTACCGATCGGGAAACAGGTCATGAATAATAATACACCCCTCGGCATTGTCAAATACAAGGTAATATTAGCATGCGTTTAACGTGGGAAACTTTATGTTCATGGGTTTTCTCGGAGTTCTCTCGTTTCTTCCCACACCGTTATTCCACGAATTATTTCACAATCATCAGGTTTTTTTTGGCCTAAATGACACAAAATCGTGAACCTAGAACAGCTACCACTCTCATGTTCTGTTGCTGTCTTATTTGCACACGTTTAACTAGCAGTAAGAAAACCTAAGCCTTCCATGCTTTAATAATAATAATAATAATAATAATAATAATAATAATAATAATAATAATAATAATAATAATAATAATAATAATAATAATAATAATAATAAGTTTGCCTGGAAGAAGTGCTGTAGCAGATTTGAATCTCATCTCGAAGATAAAACTGTATTCATAATCATTTCACCATCCACTTATAAACATTATGAAATTTCGATGGTCTTGATTATGCTATAACAAAGCACGACTATTAAACTTTTAAACCCAACCGAACACTATTCAAAGGTCGTGGTGGCTCAGTAGTAAAGCGCACATCTCTGGTGTGTGGGGTCCCTGGTTCAATCCCAACTCTTGCCAAGTGAACTTTGTGGTGGACAAATACCGTGTGCGTGAGTTTTCTCGGGTGCTCTTGTCCGTCGTCCATACTTTCTTCATTCTATTATTTCATTCATTATCATAATTGTCGTCCCCTTTAACCTTGGAGCATAATCGTGGACTAATGAACTAAAAAGAGAAACAAGTGACGAAATGGGAGTAGTGTTAACTCTGATATCTACTTTACAGACTTGGAACAATAAACATATGACATTCAACGAGATAGCAGAACAAGTGGAAAAAATAAAATAAATTGTAAGCATTTGCGCAAATACTTACAATATATATAAGACTGTTAGGTAGAACTAAACAATAAATTTAATATATATATATATATATATATATATATATATATATATATATATATATAGAAAGAACTGGCATGCAGGATAAGATATTTATCATCATTTCTCACAAGATCAAACTAAATAAAAATTGTTTGATGAAATGGTCATGTCATGGTCTTTTACAGAACTTTCGCAATTGCACTCATCGTTTTGTAAGTTACATACTATTGAGTCACACCACAGGGATATATATATATATATATATATATATATATATATATATATATATATATATATATATATATATATATATATATATATGTGTGTGTGTGTGTGTGTGTGTGTAACTAACCTTCGTATGTAACTCTATACAAATGGATTTTTCTTACCATTAAGAGGACCTGATTACAAGTAATCAATCACATCTTGGGAGCCACTTCTCCAACGTAATCAACCGAAGTCATCAATTTCAACAAAAGAAGTTTTTGTGCTTGAAAGACGTAGGGGGTTACAGATAGCACGAAGGAAAGAAAGAGAGTGAGGAAGCAATATCGGCAAGTTTTTTTTTTCTTTCTTTTTATCATGTTAGTTTGATAGTTGAACGAATGAAAATCTTAAAAAAAAAAAAAGACGAAAAGGTCCATTAAGGTCATTTCCTGCTAAAACTTTGTGGAAGAATACATCTTATAAACTCTAGTGAAAAGAAAAATATAAGAATGACGTCACGCGCGCGCACACACACACACACAAAAGAAAAAGGTGCTACAAAATATAATTGGACACACCCACACTTAAAAAAAAAAAAAAAAAAAAAAAAAAACTAAGGTGGAATTAGAAAATTGAAGGAGGGAAGAAACCAATTATAACAGTTATAGACGCATGCACACGCTACCAAAAAAAAAAAAAAAAAATGTGAACATGCACTTCCGTCTACAAATTTAGATTTTATGAAAAGCAAAGAAACATGAAAGAATATACTGCAACTGTAATACTTTTAACTTGAAATAATAACCCAAAGTTCTTTCAACTCCTTGTAGTGAATCCCACCACTAGAATGACTTACTAGCTTCCCATAACTTAGTTAATGAGTAACTTGAAAAAGTGTGTAACCATGTAAATAAGAGTCTCTCACTCAAAAATGCAAAATAAGTAACTACAATAAAAACATGCGCTTGGAAAGTTGTTGAATAAATTATACAAAGTAGAGAATAGAGCCACGTGCATTTTTGACCTAAATAACTGTTACGTGATAATGTTGGTACTTCACAATCTGCTGTTCTCAGGTTCTAATACCCAGACCAGTCGTCTTAAATGTCTTCCGCCAGTTGTCCTCAGTGGTGCATTCCTTTGTGCCCTAACTGCTCAAGTCAATGGTTAGTACTCTTATGATCAGTCAGATGCAAAATAAAAAAATAAAAAAATCATGGCATGGCTGACCGTTGTTAAACACAACTGTGTCCGTCTCCTCCAGGATAATACTATTAAAGTAACAATTTGTGCACACATCTCAACCAACAACCCCTTCAATCTTCTATAGCACTCCAACATTATACACCGATTAACACCCATCCGTGCAGAGATGCACTGTATAGGATTATGGAAGTAGTAATAGTAGAATGAGAATGTGGAATGAAACAGACATACGGTAGTGACTGGCTGATCTATGGTCCAGAATTTTCTGTGCCAGCTCGTGTGAATAAAAGGAATAGAGTTGAGCACGAGACAAGAATTTATTTAATCACGCGTCTTCTTTAGCCTGATGGGCATAGTCGTGAGACGTTGAAGATTTTGTTCCATTACTAACCATCAGGTGAGTGGCTGAATTCACGAAGAGTTATTTCCCAGATCATTCAAGGGTACGTGGAAAATGATTAGATACTGGGGAAAAGATATCTTAAATCCTTGTCTACAGTGCTAAGCAATGCATAATCACTCGCACTTAAGTTACAAGTTTTAATTGTTAATGAGGAATTTAGATACAAATACCTCACTGATATTAGAGAAATTTTTCACGGATTAACATAGTAATTATATATTTTTAACATTCATCTAAAGATCTGTTTTTTCTTCTTAGGGAGTATTAGATATGTTTTTATCTAAGCAGTGGGCACAACTCATGAAAAAGTATTCACAAGGGGTACAAAAGATGGAGAAACTTAACTAGTCTATGTAACCTACGTTTAAAGCAAAAAAAAAAAAAAAAAAAAAAAAACTAACTTTACGTTAGAACTGTAGCACAAGGAACAAATGGGAATCAGAATAATCTTGAAAGCCCATAAGACAAGAGGAGGTCACGTAATTGCATGCAATCATTAGCCGTAACATTAATTTTTAGTGTAGGGCAAGGATTTGATCTACGGACTTCTCGCAAGCCACGATACAACAGTTTTTTTTTTTTTTTTTTTTTTTTTTTTTTTTTTTTTTTTTTAAGCCAACTATCACAGTCGTAATTTATTACTCTCAGCCATGGCCTTAATTTGAGTTGATTCCAAGTCTAACACGTCAACCTAACCACGTCATCTTTTCCTTTAAAAAGAATTACATCTAAACTTCTTTATACTTGCGTGGTAGCAACATATACAAATTATCATACCATCAAAAGAGAGAGAGAGAGGGAGAGAAAAGCCCCCTTGTCTGCCTAATTACATGCATCGTACATTACGAAGCGTCATTACAACAGCGATCTTAATTGTACCTTAGGAAGAACTGTTCTTAATGAGTACGGAAGTTTCTTTATTATACACAACTAACATTGTCAATTATATGCTATCTTCCCTTAATACTCTTGGATTCGTAACGTTGATGCACGTAAAAGTATTTCTTTTACCAGGAATTGTACGCGCACGGTTGCTGCTCGTGATATAAAGAAACGAAGTGTGTGTGTGTTTTTCTACATAGCGGTACTGGCAAGTCGAATGCAACTTTATGAAACATTAAAAAATGCAGCCAAGACATAATATACTGTTGTAGGAAGACGTAACCTCTTACACAAGTAATGCTGCAAAGTCGGGATTTTGGAAATACTATACAAGATTTCGTCGGTAGATTGCAAAGTAAATAGCTTGCAAAGTAAGCAGCATTACGTATAACAATAAGTATTTACATGAAATGCGCACTTGATGTATGTATGTGGCTTGCGGATAGTTTCAGGTCTAGATCATGTATTATTATTTTTTTCCTTTGAAATAGATATGTTATCATTGGTGTAGATATGGTTAGGGACAAAATTCGAGACGAGGTATCAATTCCATAACCATTTTCGAGACCAGACATTCTCAATTCTTGCATAGTGCGCATTCCTAGAGAAATGTATAGTTGAAATTACAAGTAAAAATCTGAAAATACAACAAAAAAGAATATCACAAGTATTCTGTCATCGCTGGCAGGTCCCTTTCCGCGTCGAGCTGACACTCCTCTCCCCAACCTCACGTTGTAAGAGTTGACCTTTATAATAGAGGGTCTATTATTAATCAACCTTGCACCCTACGAAGACTATGTTGGAAAGAGAATTGGAAAGCTAGAGGTAACAGGTAAAAGTAAGAAAGGAAGATGCAAAGTGACATGGAAGGTAGAGACAAGATGATCTGAGGAGAGGGTATGGAGAATAAAAGAGAGTGGAGGGAAATAATTAATTAAAGACGGGAACGCCGACTCAACATAAACATAAGAAAAAACGGAGACAAAGAATAATATTTTGCACTCAACTAACAATAGCACTACGTTCACTGGTAATTCAGTTTTTTTTTTTTTTTTTTTTTTTTTTCAGGATTTGTATATGTGTTTTGTCATTAACTACACTTTCCAGTTCAATGAGTCACTGATGCTTAAACAAAATAAATACATGAATAAATAAAAGTATTGTGGATTATTATTTGATATTGACATCCTCCAACAATGACAGTATTCGAGACTTAATTTTAAACGGTTGGATTGAAGTTTAGCGTCCCTTTTTCAGTACCGACGCTTGGAATCCAAACCATCGTAATGAGTTCAAATTTTAAGACTATCCCACTGGGCAAGGGCGCCCATTAGGGAGAGCAAGGTGGGGCGCTTGCTCCCTTGAAGAAATTGTACTTCGGAATACCGAAAACTCAATTGAATTTTTAGAATAGTTACAGCAAAATTTGAAACTATATTTGAAATGTCGCTAATACTTGCCCCCCTTGGAAACCACAACATGGGCGCCCTTGCCACTGGGAATCAAACTCAGGACTGGGCACAAAAGGTGCGCGAGTTATGCACTGGACCAGCACGGAATTTGCAGTATTTCACTTTTATTTTGAAAAATACCGCGATACTTCCACGTGATGTCACTGACCGCAAAGAATCCTGGGAAAAATGAGAGCAGAAAGGCTATCCCGAAAGTCCCCTGTTACATACCATACTGCTAGCCACGTGCGTGCCGTGAGGGGCGAAAAATTCGGGAGAAAAAAGGAAAAAGATAGGAAAAAATGCTTGGAATATATGTATGGGGGCGCCGTCGTATACTCTCGCCCAGGGCGCTGATTTTCCACGGCACGGCCCTGCTGCTAGCTGAATATCATTGCATTGGATGCAGTGTTACTCTAACCTTTACAAATACTTTTATCTGAAACAATTGGTATATTAACGCTATAGCCAAATCCATAGTGACGAAACACATCAATGTAAGTTAGGTTCAAATTATTAGCACTTGGTGCAGGTTCCAAACCAATGCAGCTCTAGTCTTTAAGTACAAACAAAATCACGAAATGTGTTTGGTATAGCGAGAAACAAACTGCTAAGTCACGAATAATCGTGTACATACAACACCAGAACGAAAAGCATAAATAAATATTGTTCCTACATGCAAATACTAATATGAAAATGTTGCCGTATGCACGAAGACATATTAGTTAAAATTTACACATCATATTCCTTTATTTTGAGAAGATTTCTTTTTTTCGGTTAACACAAACACAAAGCATTTGTTTTCACTAGAAGAGTAATTTTTCTTAAAATTCCATTTCGTGTACTTGAATTTTGAAATTTAGTGCTCTTGAAAAGAAAAGAAAGAAAAAACTAGTACTAACAACTTACTAAACCGAAACGTCATCCCTGTTTTGTTTCTTCCTGCTCTATTCCTTTCCTCTCCTATCCAACAGAGCAGGGTTGGAAATTTGTTTCGTCACAAGAATCATGCTAATTTCCAAAATTATCGTATTCATTTCACAGTTACAATATAGGGCCTAGATTCTTATTAAGTCTCTCACTTCGTTCTTTTAATCATCACACAACAGACAGTTATTTAATTTCTCAGTTTTATTTAAATAGTGACAAAACGTTTTTGTTTTGAAAACTTTCAAACTATGTTCTGCACAGTGGCGGTTCGCGAGGGAAAGTTAAATGGGTAAAACAAACTATTTTATAGCTACAAATTTAGATAAGAAAACTTACCTAATATTCTAAATCTTGTCTATAACCATTAAAACATTAGGTAAGTTTTATTGTAGCGATAAACATTGTAGCTTTTATCGATGTGATTTGCCTTACAAGCCGCCCCTGACTAAGCACAAGTACGAAAAATTCTTATAAAATGATTGTTCCCATCCATCTGTGCACAACTTTTACATTAGACACTATAAGCGATTGCAAGGAATGGGTTTTACAATATGGATTCAGCGTCTAAACAATAATTGTGCTAAGCTTACCCCTGTATTGAAGCCGTAAGTCTGAACTTTTACGTCCTACGATTACGATGCTAGGCTAAAGGAGACGGTGATGATGAGAAATGAATGAAATGGTGGAATGAAGAAAGTGGGAGGAGACGGGAGAACCCCGAGAATAGCCACGAACACGGTGTTTGTCCACCATAAAGTTCACTTGGCGCGAGCTGAGATCAAGCCAAGGACCCCATACACCAGAGGTGAACGCTCTACCACTGAACTACCACGGCCCTTGTATTGAAGCCGGAAGTCTACATAGTTTCATAAGGTGAAACAAGGAAAATTGATAATAAATCCCAAGTATGGTTCTTATTTTGTCTTAGCTATTACTGTCTATGACGATGGTGAGTTTGTAAGAAGAGTCAAGATTTCCATATTTCTACGCACTCTAGTCAACTTCAAGTCATTCACAGTACGATGAAACTATCTTATGCATACAATCATTCCTATGCAATTTCCAGTCCTGCAATGGAGAGCACTGTTTTCTCTGCTCCCGAACAAGTCGAGAATATTAGGATGAGGGTTAAAATAAGCAAAGCCTGTTAAAATACTGAAAGAAGTGTAAACAGTCCATGCACAAAGAGCTCGCGTCAACAGCTATAACGCCCCCTCGTCCATCCACCAACTCCCTTCCAAACAACACATCGACCACCCAACAAAGCACACACACACACACACAAATACACATAACCTTCGTATAATGGCCACCTGCTTATAAAAGTACAAACAAAAGAAGTACATAGAGCGGAAACAGGGATAGAAAAGCTCTAATTGATCCACCATGTGGGTGAGAGGAAGAGCTGAGACAGTCCACATATACAAATACTACACGCTTCGTATGGGATAATTCGCACCATTGAGTAAAGAGACATTTTCTTCTTCTTTTTTTAAAAAAATACTTCTCATTCTTCAGCCCCCTCTACCCACAACACACATTAACGTGTCAACAAAAACTGTGGATACTCCGTCAAAACAATAATTTCTACCTAAATCTATCAACAATTTTCTCTGAAGCTTTTACATATCAGAATTTCTTTTCGAGAAAGGGGCAAAAATAAATAAATAAATAAATAAATAAATAAAAATAAACCTCTCACTTTTACATCCCATAGTTATGCCGTGTAGGCGAACGGAGAGGTGATGATGATGATACTGAGTGAAGCCTTCGTCCTACGATGAAGGATAAAGAAGATTGTGATCAGAATCAATGAAAAGATGGAACAAAGAAAGCGCGAAGAAAGAGAAGAACCCACACACACGATGTTTGTTCACCACAAAACCTACTTGATACGATGTGGGATCGAACCAGAGACCCACGCACTAGAAGTGAACCCACTTCCACTGAGCCACCGCGGAAGTGAGAAGTAAAGGTTCTACACTTTCTTAATTTCAGTGCTTAGTAGAGGTGGTGCAGTCAACACCACCTCCGACTGCCTTAAACCCCTCCCTCTTCCTGCTAGGATACTTATTTTTACAGAGGTTGTGACTACTAGAGCACATTAGAACGAGGGCAGAACGACAAAAAATTCTCGACCTCACTGGTGTTCGAAAACGAGACGACCGTTTGGTACGTAGACATTACGCGGCTCTTTTAAAGTTCAAAAATAAAGGATTGACGTAACTGTATGCATCTAACCGTAATTTCAACCCACATATTGTCATCACACTGGTTAAACTGTAAAGAGCAAACGTTCTGAAACAAAGATTTCCATTGTCGTTGTTTAGTCATTTCTTACACGACATTATCACTCTTTATAACACTAGAGACAAAGAAACATACGTGTGTGTATTGTAATAACATTTTCTTAGTTTAGGGCAAAAATTTTACCCTTTGCAGAACACCGTGTGCGAATATTATTTTCTTGTTTAGAGTTTAGCATCTCTTTCAGACCGATGCTACACAGTGAGACGTCGACCTAAAAAACAGCACGGTACAATCCACATATAAACGGGAGGGGGCATTAATTTGTATTTAATTCCTGAAATTGAAAATTTTTCTTCTTTGATGTTATGCAACAGCCTACCTTCCTGTTACTACAAACACTAGTTTATCTGTTTTGAGTTTAACATCCCTTTTCATTACCGAGGATATTATTTATTCGAGTTATCCAGAACTAAAACCCACTTGGTGAAAGATTAAAACAACATAATTTTTTCTTAACCTCTTACTTTTCTAACAACCTCACCGTTTTATTTTAAAATAGCCATGGGCTTGAACCATAAGAAAAGAACACATTTCTTGTATATACGATAATAATAATATTACCTATAGTTTATTATAGTTTATTATTATTATAGTACTGAAGAATTGTCAAGTTTTCTCACGAGTAAATAATAGTAATACTGTAATAACATTCTATTTTCATTGCGATGTAACGGAGTTCCAAATATTTTCGTTTCTCTTCCGCTCCTTTCTATTAAAGTAATAATAATAATAATAATAATAATAATAATAATAACAATAACAACACAAATAAAACATGATTGACGTCATATGCTGCATTCCTCTCCTCGCTCCCCAGTCCTGTTGTTATAAGAATTCGTTTTGATTTAATTTGTTCCGCCAAGACGTAAACAAGGAAACTATATATTTTAACAACACCTGTACCACCGTGAAAATGACGCATATACGTATACATATACGGACAGATAACAACGAAATTAAACATAAAGGAAAACTAGACTCTAATTACCCAGATAAGCCTTGATATCAATAAAGTGAGTACACACTTATATTAAATGCATACAGTTTCTTCATTAAAATTTTAATCTAAACTAAACTTGATATTTTAAAAATAATACTCTTCCGATAGGACAGTGTACTTGGAATTTAATTACTCTTTTCGACCCTCAGGTTAATGGCTTCAGATCTACAGGAAACTGAACCCAGGTCTGTAGCACGACGTCTCACGAAGCTACATTCCCTGTAGATTAAGAAGAAATATTAATTTACTGGTTAACAACCCCCCCCCCCAAAGCTCATGTGGGCCCCCTATTGTATTTATGAATATACAATATTTGACATAATTTGAATGCAATTCGTCTTAAAATCCTGATATATATGCCTTCTGTATCTGAATGCCCCCCCCCCCATTTACAAAGAAATCGTCGCCTTTGCTGCTTAACAGGTTGTTTAGTGTCTCTGATCACTGGCAAGGCTATCTGAGAGGGAGATCTATAATTTCGAACACTATGTATTTCCAACGTGAATTAAACCCAACTTTCCATCAAAGGCTAGAAAGCCAATTACTTAGCCAAGGAAAAACAAAAAATTAATCTATACATTATTATTTTGATTTGGTTTTCAATAATGTTTTATAACAAAAATTTAACTTCCTTCTCCTCTGATCTAAATAATAATGATAATAATCATGAATAACTCACTTGTGACATGTGTTATAATTTATTCATGACTGACGGAACAAGAGGACTGCATAAGTTACTTTTAAAAAAAAAAAAAGTCTATTATAAATCTTAGCGTAAGGAAGAAATTACTCTTTATATTAGGAAGACTATGCTCTATTGATAAACTCGCACATAAATTTTTGTTGGGAGGGGTCCGAGTTTTTTTCTGGGGGGATACTTCAAGACACTACATCTATGTAACATTGAACGGGTATATTCTGAACTCGAAAAGATGATAAGCAATTGTAAAATACTTCCAGCTTTATTTTCGAAGAAAAAAGAACTAGATTGTTTTTATAAGAGAAAAAGTACAGATGAAATGAAATCTTTTGAGTTTTACGTCACACGGTTATCACGATTAGGCTAAAGGAGACGGTGATCATGAGAAATGAATGAAATGACGGAATGAAGAAAGTAGGAGGAAACGAGAGAACCTCGAGGAAATCCGCGGGAGACACGGTGCTTGTCTACCACAAAGTTCACTTGGCGCGAACTGGGATCGAATCAGGGACCCCATGCACCACAGGTGAACGCTTTACCACTGAGCCACCACGGTCCAAGAGTACATATGAAGAGCAAAATAAAATATTCATGTTATATCACTGTAACAAGTAAACTTTTATTGAGAAAGGACAAAAATGTATGATGAGTTAGAAAGTTTTTTGGGGGGAGGGGTTCGGAACCGGTGGAAACCCCTATTGATGCACCCCTGATCATATCCAAGTCTATGAACCGCAAGTGTGTAAGAAAGAGGGGCTGAGAGAGACTCAGGCAATTCCTCTAGCCATTACTAAACATTGATCGCCTGCTGAACTGGATTAGAAATGTCAGTGGGAAACAGTTTCTGCTTTAAAACATGTTTGAATCCGCAGGTATGCTTGAGGCAAGTATTTAAACACATGCGTAGTAAACATAATTTCTTTTCTCTTAAAACAAAAAGAAAGTCACATATGTATTAAAGGTTTCGTGTGTGTTTGTGTGTATCTGAATTACAGTTCAAAAGAAACGTTTTGAGTGCAAAATAATGCGATATTTCTGCAAACGGAAATTATGTTACATGCGTACAGACCCTACAAAGTTTTTTACTATTATTATTATTTTATGGGTCGTTGCTACCACTCACATAGTGGGTTATCGTTCGGAAGGTGATTGGAGAGCTATTGCCTTTAGCAGACACGAACTCTTCCAATCTTCCAGCACGCTACAACTATTTAACTGACACAATATATCTTTTTCCATACACTAAAAGAATTTTTCAATTTTTGAACTGTGTACATATATCATGTATATCTTTCTTTAGATTAAAAAAAAAAAAAAAATACAGCAACACGCTACAAGAAATATTGTACAAAATTTTTCTTTACTTTCTAGCGAATTATGAAGTGTATATACACATGGGAAATTTTCCAATGTGAATATGTTTTTATAACAGTCACCACATTTATAACAAATTATTCTATTATTTTTTTGAATGATTATTATAGTGTATTGCTTCAGTTTCGTGACCACTTCATTCATTTTTCCTTAATTCGCAATATAATGTTTATAGCTACACGAAAAGCGAATTATTATACTGAAAACTGAATAGCCGAACGACAAAACCACATGGAACTAAACCCATTATGCAAGTATATATTGTATGCACACACTGTATTACGATCTCCATGAAATATTTTCTTGTACAGGTACTAGGTCACGTAAGCGTAAATTTTATACATTGAATAGCCACGATGCGACGGAAGTTTGAAAGAATAATTCACGTATAAGTTTTTGTAAGTCCCTATACGTGAAATATAGTTGTTCCATACGGAAATGTGTATGCAAAGGATTTTGTTAGGGAGGTGAACCCTCTCTTCTTGCCGATTTCTTTTAACTTTCTGGATCTTTTCATGTGCTTAAGTGAAATGGAAAATAATATGGTTTTACACACCAGATAAACGTGACAAGAATAATCTTAACGCATACCTTATGCAGCATATTCATCATCATTTTAAAGTACTTTGCCATTACTGGTAGATCACTTGTGTCAAAATATCTCAAAACTAAGTAAATAATTAATTTAAATATTACTTTCACCTTGCCCTGCTTCTTCCAATTTATGCAAAATAATAGACAAATTTACGCGTGATTTATGGTTCATAAAATAACGATACGTATATATAATAATAATAATAATAATAATAATAATATAAATTTTTGGTTTAGCGTACGGCGTCGGCGTAAGTTTAGCGTACGTCGTCGTTTGGGGTTCGATTTCCATTGGGAAATATAATTTTAGTTTGAGCTATCATCGTGAGACAATTCGGTATTTGGATTCAGAAAGAAGCGTAACAAATTCAAGAAGAAAATAAAACAATAAATAAATAACTTCTGAAAATATAGGTTACTACTTTGTACAGAATACCTTATGATCGTAACTATCATTGAAAAAAAAAACATTAAAAATCAATAAAAATAAAACCGTATGAATATTGTTCCCGTTGTAGTATTATATGAATGTGAAAGTTGGTCCCTAAAAATCGTAAACACGAACACAAGCTGATTCTTCAAGAACACTGTTACTCAATGCGGAAATTCGCATTTGCCAAAGTTACCGAATATCATATGGTAATAAAATCTAGACAAATAAGATGGGTGGGAAACTGTCGTTCACATGAGAAATACAAGCGAAGTGTTACTATTCTGGCTAGAAAGTTTGTAGGAAAGAATACCTTTAATGGGCTAAGGAATCAACGATAAACGAACATACAGTGGCTACTAATAATCCCGAATAGATTAGCTTTGGACAGGATAGGTAATTTCTCATGAGCACTGTTAAAATTCGAATAATTTGTTATTCAAATATTCGATTCATTTGTTCGGATAATGAATAATTAATCGAACAACTACTCGGATAACAATTAATTGAATAATTACTCGGATAACGAATAATTAATTGAATAATTACTCGGATAACGAATAATTAATTGAATAATTACTCGGATAATGAAGAATTACTTGAATATAATTACTCGGATAACGAATAATTGTTTAAATATTGAAAACGAATATATATTTGCATATTCGAATAATAGTGCAGATGTTTTAACGAGATTCCTTATTGTTACTGTGAACATTCAGGTTAAAGCTCTATAAGTAGATAGCAAGTCAGAAACGACGTCGCTGGGAGTCTATGTGCTGTCCACGTATAACTCAGTTGAATTTGTGTCATTTGTCCGCCCAGTCTTACGTTAGATACAAAAACTGAAGAAATATTAAAAGTGCCTATATTGGTACCACTGTACATAAGGGGTATCAGGACAATACCCTGCATAGGTCTTTTTTAAGGTTATATATGAAAACTACCTATTCGAGTGTAATATATACTCAGAAATTACATAATATTATTTCATTCTTATAAAAAAAAAGACGAATGAATATAACACAATAAATATAAGTACAACAAAATGTTGTTCCTGCTTCTAGCGTACATTTCGTGCAAGCTATATGCAAGGAAGAAAGAAGAAAAAAAACTATATATATTACATCTAAAGTTTTCATGGCTGGAAGCTTTAGCATAGAAGCAGCAGACTTCCATACATATAATACCTAAAAAAAAGCACGGAAACCACAACCCACTTTAAGTCTTTTAGGAAGGAGAAAAATATTTATTATATCAACTTTTTAGAAAAAAAAATTAAAGAAGGTTTATTGTTCAAATGTGGTTTCTTTTGAAAGACAAAAGCCAAAAGCATTCCTTCCACTGTGTAACTCTACAAAGTATGTATAGCTCTTGTGTTTTGGGCTTTACAAAGGCAGGAAACCCACACCATCACAAGCATACAATAGCTACAAATTAACAATCTCTTCCTTGTTTTTTTTTTCTTTTCTTTCTTTTAAATTTACTCTTTTTTTATCTTAACCAAATACAACACATGTGTATAGTATAAATATCATCCACTTAAAAATATATGCTTCATACATGATGTTTCTTATATAAGACTCATAATCATTTTAAAATTGAGACCCATGGCGCTACACTCCATGAAGGACTCGATGTCAGTTTGGTACGTACTTGGGTCAGCACATGTCTGAATACGACGCTTTTTAGAATATAATTTCCTTACTATTTATTCATTCAGTAGCTTCCCAACTAACTGCAATTAGCGAAAACTGAAAGGAAGGCTAAAGGTGGGGTTGCCTTAAGACGAGCGAGATACCACTTTTACAATACCTTTTTCGAGACGAGAAAGCCTAAATCAAATAACTACGAAAAAGACGACCGAAAATCGTATGCCGCCAACACACACTATATACAAAACATTGGGTTGAGTTGAGAGTTGAATTTAGTGTCCCTTTCAGCAGCGAGGCTATATGAGACGGGACCTACTGATTAACGTGTAATCAGAACTAGATGAGCTCCTGCCGGGAATTGAACCCGGGTCTCCCACATCAAAGGCGGGTACGATAACAGCTTAGTCACAAGGGAGCTCACAAAACATTGAGGTTGAGTGATAGATTCTTGGAATCGATTCGTATCAATATCATTGAAATATGAGCTAGATATTAGAAACTCGAGTCTTTATTTTAAATGAACTCATGTGAGACAATTCAATGCATTAATGTGGTGCAACTGCGAGAAGCGTCTGAGGGTGTCAAGCAGAAAAGCCAGGATCATAGGAATACCTCTCACTACCTCTACTACTACTATGGGATACACTACAGTATTGGGATACCCATGACACGAGACAAAATTTCCCTGACGAAATACAAGATCAAACGGAGCTCTTCCAATAGAAACAGATAAACTCTCCAAGGCGAGACATCATTTTCAGGGCTCCTTTTCGAAATGATACAGCCTTAACTCTTGTTTCGTGGGCAACCCTAGTACATAAATGCTTATGTACGTACATGACTTGAACAATAACAGTACAACTAATACGAACTATATCATTAGAATCAATTTTATTTTTGACATCATACAAAATGCTGATAACTTCAATAACTTTTGACATTTTTGATAACTTCAATCACTTTTACTGGTATTTCAGTACAAAATACCAGCTTTGGCTTGATTCGTATTCACACAGGTGCTAAAAATATGATGAGGGCCGAGGTTAAATTATATCCGAAGTTCCCAACCGGTGTGTCGCGACACACGTGTGTGCCATGCAGTAAATCCTATTGGGTGTATCGCGAAATTTTAAAATTTAAAAATCATGAACCATTAGTTAAACATCAGACAGACTGTACGGTACCAGTCAATTGCTCCAGTGACATCAACCATGCTTTGTATTAAACACACAGAATCAGCATTTCATATAAACTTATACTCTTACATTACTATAGTTTATATTATTATTATTTAAAAAAAAAAATCCAGTAAGTACGTCACGATGCTGTGGGTGATTACTAAAGTGTATCATCAGTGAAGAAAAGATTGAGAACCATTGGTTTATACTATGTGCTTAGGTCTTTTGACTTTTGACAAAAGTTTTCCTAATCCAACAGAATTCTATGATGATAATCAAATGTGGGGTGTTAACAGTTCTTAAGTAAATCGTTAAGAACTACGTGTATTAAATCCATGACTCATATTTAGAAAACACATGTACACACATAAATATAACATGTTACATCCATTAAACAATGTCAGTCTGATCTCACAATTTCTGTCTACAAAAATATCGTGTTTTTTTTTTTTTTTTTTTTTTTTTTTTTTTAAATATATTGTGTGCTCTACTGAAATGATCTATAGATACTCGAAAGTTACGTATCCAACCAACCACGGCAAAGTCACAGCAGGCAGGTTATGACTAAGGCACTTGAACCATATCATAAAGTTCATGTTTCTTTCAAAGAGTTTTTAAAAAACACTGCTATTAAGAGAAGGTTATCATTAAAGAACAGTTATGGCAAATACCAACAATCTTCCACTATTTCCTTCCCTCGCTTCCCTCTTCCAATCCACTTTAGGTTTTCATTTATTTCTTTTTTTTCATTTGTCCCGCCTCATAAGAAGGGATTATGAGGACGATGATGAAGGCCTTTACCCATTACTAGCGAAAGACACCGAAAACATCCAAAAGCGATATTACGTATATAAGTTACTTCGTCACAGGAAGTCTATCACTCTTTCTTCGCCTCGTACTATCACAGTCGAGATAGGAACGACTAAAACTCATGGGGTTTGCAAGCAATAATAACGAAACGACTTTTCTTCCCTTCCTTGCTAGCCTCAATTCCCATGCCTCAGTCTCCCTTCATAACCTTGTTCCCGATACCCCCCTCCCAACAACCCCCCTTTTTTTTAACTCAGAATATAACTGCTCTTTATATATACAGAGAGTTACCATCGGATTTCAAAACTTTTACCATTAAAACTTTGAATTACCAATGACAACGATCACTTGGGAAATGATCGTGATATAGAAGTCTCATTATCAAGCATACGAATGATGAGCTTCATCAGGAAGAAAGAAAGAAACGAAAAAAAGAAATGAACAAAAATGGGTACACTGATTGCAGTTGTTGACGTAACAGACAATGGGAATCCAAGATAATAATAAAACTTTTTTTTTCTTTTCTTGGAATGGCATCATAAGTAGCGGTACCTAATCTCAATTACGACTGTCTTCACTTCAAGATATTTGTCCGACATATATTTCTTTCTCTATATATACATATATTTTTTTCTTTTACGAGTTATGTGACCAATTAGAGACTATCATTGATCATTATATCTTTTCCTTAAAGCTAAAGACGTCATTTCGGCTAGAGTATAGTCATTTCCATTTATGATGGAAGGTTGCTTCTTACGAGTATTTCCTCGTATTAACTGCCATTCAAAATGTTTAACAGCATTACCTTTCACTATGTCAGTCACAGTACTTCCAAATTTCTCATTTTACCAATCTCCACGTTTCTTACATATAAAGGATACATAAACCTAGACATAAAAGAAATTCACGCAAAGAAAATTAACGAATGAAAGATGTAAAGAACTTTCAAAAACTTGATATTCCTTTTCTTTGTTAATATGTATATAATGAAACTAAGGAGGGTGTTACTATGCACGCAAGCCTGATTATTTAACCTAAAACAGCTTTCCTGAGATGCCTTCTCAGCGACATCTTCACAAATGTCTTCACTAAAACCTCAACATAGCTCTCTCTAATTTTGTAGCATCTCATTTAGATACCAGAGAGTTCACTAATACCGTACAAGATAGAACACATTTCTATGGAATTAAAAAGAAGAAGAAGAAGACAATTGTTTTCTTTTACTTTCATTCACTTAATTCACTAATATAGTGCTTCCTAATCTTTTTGAATTGACTACATAGGCCTACTTGTACAGCGGGGGACACTTCTAAATGGTACACCTTAGCCGTAAATCTCCATATGGCTGTACCATTTAGAAGTGTCCCCCGTTGTACATGCCTACGACACAGCTACATACGTTAGGTTAGGTTAGGTTAGAACTGAACATTGTCGCTGCCCTTCCAGGCATTGATTGCTACTGTCTGTCTCAATATTGATTTTAACTTACATATTATTAAATGGACTATCGTAATAAATAATAAATAAAAATGGGTCGTGTATAAAGTCAAAACTTATAGATCCTTCTGGTTGGCTTAATTATTATTTTTCAATTTAAAAATGTCACGAAAGCCCTCCCTCCCCTCTCTCTTTATGGCTGCGCGACACACTGGTTAGAAAACGCTGCACTTATGTCCTTCATCAGATCAGATACATAAAGTTTACAGGTATAAGGAAGTTATTTTGATAATTCTCGATTTAATACAATTAAGGGTTCCCTTGACATGATGGGACAACATACTCGAACTCGCGTCAACAAACATAGTTTTCCAGGGCAGGAGCGGAAAGGTTATATACGATTCAAATATTTTCAATTAATGTTACATGTTATCGGCGCGAAGAATTTCAGGTGGTTACAAATAAGTTAGCAAAGAAAGAAGGGAGAAAAATAAGAGAAAAACAAAATTAACAAACCGAAACATTAAAAAAAGATCATTAACAACAGTTAAAAAAAATATATACGAATATATTTCGAAAATGAAATATTCTAGGCATTTACAAGTCTATATTTTCGTAAATTACAAGTTTTCTTTCGAAAGAACCACATATCTAACCGTAATAATATGTAAACAAGAACGACCTACATCATTACTCTGAAGGATTCGGGTAATCACTTTTTCTGTTTATTTTGTATTAAACAACCTGGCACACACCAGTACCTACCTCCCTACAAAAGCAAATATATATATATATCTTACTTCAACCTTCCATCGTTACATTCATGCATATAAATCGTTAAAAGTGTCTGGAAGAAGGTTAAGTGCCAAAAATACCTTGGAAAACCGAACCAAAATGTTTATATATTATTGATTAAAAAAACGTAATCTTACTGCCATATACGGAATCTGCATATAGATTATGGCTCTCAATTAACCTAGTAAAGCATTGATCATCAAATTTTGCAAGAGAAGCTATTAAAATTTATACAAGAATATATTATTTTTTTTCTAACACTAAAAAAAAAAAAATCTATGTAACATTAAACTGTTGTTGGTATTGTGCTAAACTAACGTTCTGTAGACTATTCTTCTGATTTCACTATTATTTTACCCCAAAATACTCGTCATTCAAAGCACTGTCAGTTCCTTAATACCACACAGAAAGCAAATACATTGCGTAATTTGTTTAAGCAATTGCATCAAATATGTTATTTACACCTGTAAAAAGTACAGAACTATATACATATACATATTTTGCAGGAAGGTAAACTAAAACTAAATTTCAATCATTACCTCACGACCTCAAACATTAACAGCCTTTGGCTGCCACTAAAAAAGAAATGTAAACCACATGAAAATATTTTTAAAAAATCAAGGAAATGTTCTCACAAGGACATGCAATTGTCCAAATTATTCAACCAAAAGAACTGAAACTACAAAATATCTCAAGGGCAAAATGTCTTTGGAGTATTTTGTAGCAGAATTATATCTAGCAGTTAGAATAGTCTCAATACGTAAGCAATCATATTATATTAGTTTAAACAGATTGATAATCTTGTGAATAAACTTCCATCACTTTCCAAATTGTTAATAACATTTGTTCTTCATTAATGAACAACTACAGTGTAACTTTATCTGTTTATAAAGTTGGCAGAACGAACCGGAATCACGTTCCGATGAACCATCTCTGCAATCTTTTGTGATCTCAGGAAATTCAGTTAAACTTACTTGATTTGGTTTGATCATCAATTTAGTATTCGTTTCAGCAGCGAGGCTATATGGGACATGGATCTACAGCTTAACGGGGAATCCAAACCACATGACTTAAAGTTAACAAAACAATAACAAGAAAATATATATATATATATATCTGTTCCCAGTTTTATAGGTCTATTCTCAAACTCAGGAAGGTAAGTTTCTAAACGGAAGGAGTCTGTTGCACATTGCCCTACCATGTCATTCAAATTTTATTATTTTTTAAAAATTTCTTTTATTTATTTATTTTTAAAAACTTACAAACTTCTGTGAGTATACCAAATCAAACTTGCAATATGCATACAACCAGAATTAGATGTAAAACTATTGGCATATCTACGAGGTGTGCTGGGTGTGTCTATACATAGGACATCCGATTTAAGTAATTTGGTTTTAACTTCACTTCTCATATATTCTAAAATTTTATTATCTGATTTTCTTCAATTCGTTGAAATAACATTTTGTTTTCTTTTTTAATAGCCCTACACTTAAAACCCAATAAAATGGGCATGCGAGAATGTTATAGTGAGAGGGTGAGTGGGCTTTAATCACCTTTGTGCACATTCATATGGAGAGTTTTGCTTTAATTTACTTTGTACACACCCAGTTGCGTATCGAAGGGGGAAGTTGTAACCCCTTCCATTGAATCTTTCATATACGTTACTACTGAAATGGAAAGGATTCCAGTTTTCCTCAGTGCTGGAACTGAAACTGTGTCAGTGTGGCGGATGATTAATTTATACGTATCAGGTACATTACTTCAAAGTTGAGATGTGAATGGACGCAGGAAGAACAAGGAAACGAAATTCTTCACTGAAATTACAGACGAATGTAATTTTCAGTAATCTGAGTGTTCATCTAATTGTGCAAAGCTAACCGAAGCTGGAAAAAATGTATAAACGATTTTGAAGCACAGCACCATACCTGAATTGAACAGGAGACCAAAGTGAGATACCTGCTAGTAATACATACATTTACAGTTCCCACGGGAAGGTATTGCGCCTCACGCTATGCTACAAGATAAGTGGGGAGGGGGGTTAAAAGTCTAAATACTTATTATTTCTACGTAAAGAAGGAAAACTACAATTAAACTGACACATTGAAGTCAAATGGACAAATAATGGAAAGGAAGAAATGAACTTACGAAACATACTATGAAGGAGACACTTGTAGCATATCCCCTCCCACCGAATATTTCTGGCTACTCCTCTGTACACACCCATATGAAAATATTTTAATTTCCTTTTGACACCCGTATGAAAAGTTTTGCTTTAAAATTTCTTTTGCGCACTCATATGTAGCGGAAAGTTCTGGCTACGTCTATGTTGAAAACAGTTAAAAACTTAGATTACTCATAATTACAGACGTAATGAGCTAACTAACAACAGAGTATTTCATAGTGTTTATGAAAACCAAAAGCTTATTCACGGCGCAATAAATATTATAGGTTTATACATTTAGGTTTGCGCTTCTTCTATTGATCAAAAACACTTCCACGAATTGTATTTTAAGCTGCACAGTCACTTCTATCTCGTACAATGAAAACGCGTTCTATTCCGGTCCATATGAGCTTAATTTGGACATGGTGTCCATAAAGTTTTCTGCTATTATTTTCAACCCATCAACTCCATATATAATCTTTTTCGTTTATCCTGCATTGCCTTCTACAGATTAAGAAAAATCTAGTCCACTCAATCTCCCCTTGACCTGGAAATTCACCTTTCAAATCACGATTTTTTTTTTTTTTTTTTTTTTTCCACTCTTCAGATTTCTACGAGAAACGACAGACTATTATGGAAACGTAACGAAAGGAAATTAACAGCAAGCACATGGAAAGAAAAAGTCCAAAAGAAACCATTTCCATGTTATTATCCAACTTCCTTTTCGCACGGGATTTCAATCAGAATATTCTTCACTTTCATTCAAGCCGACATATACAGTGTTGCCAACTTACATAATTATTTAAAGATTGTTTTTAACCAAAAACTTCGATCTTGTCTACTAAATTCACGTATTTTCGCTATGTTTTAAGTTCAAAGTTGAATAGATCATCTTGTAAAGGTAAACAGAAGGATGGAAGCATGAATGAAAAGAAAATGGTTAAATATAACATGGAAAATAGAAAGCACACAGAAAAGCAAGACTGGTGATTGGTTAGATTGCTTCCTTGGTTGTGAGAACACGTATACATCGTTATTACTTTCTTGATTATTTGCCTTCGCACCATAGTTACTTACCAACTTTACTTAGCAATTTGATACAGTAAAACAGGCATACTAAATAAGTTTTCAAATCAAAGCTATATCAATATGGGCAACCCATACCACAAAACGAAATCTCGTACGATTTCCTGGAGTTTATTATGTATAGGCAACTTGCTTAAAGTACCCGCATCGCCCTGGAAGAAGATTTATGAAAAAAAAAAAGTTGGAAGGCATATTTGAACCCAATTTTCCCTTCTTCGGACGCATTTGAACCACCTTTCCCCTTAGAAAAGTGTTTCAATGACAGTGAAGTGAAATGATAAAATCTCAGCTCGAACCAAGTGGTGTATTTTCAAAAATTAATTTCGAAAAGTTCAGCCATTTTCCCGTGATGAAAAATTATAGAAATTCCCCCATCCACATCCGCTTTGAAGCAGAATTTCTAAAAATGGTGGTAAACAGTGGCGGATCCAAGGGGGGCTATAGCCCCCCTCCCCCTTGGCGCTCAGGTATTCACTAGATAAAATGGGCTTCAATCCTGCTTTACACTGGATAAAACGGCAAAATATGGTTTAGCCCCTCCCTTGATCATATCCTGGATCCGCCCCTGGTGGTAAACGTGTCCAATTACACATTCGGTTTTAAATAAGGGATGTATTTACCGAGGTTTGGTATCTCTAACTTGAAGAGATTCTGAGATGCTCCATTTTTGGTTTAAATTTTAAAACCATTTTCTCCCTTCCTTTTTAACCCTTCTCCTAGCTATTAGGATACGCAGTAAAAAAATAAAAATAATAATAATAATAATAATAAATAAATAAATAGCATACGGTCTGTTCTAGATCGCCGTCTCTTCGGTATAGTTATTTAGAAGTATGCCAAACCAACTTTGTGCATTTATATAAGGCACAAGCATACCTTTATTCTTATATATAAAGTACCTGCCAGATATGGCACAACTTGCGTTCTTTTACTACACATGCATAACACATAATATACACGCTTTACATGAAAGACAAGAGGAAAGCTGCTGTATAAAATCACTTGCTTTTTTATTTCAATTTCTCTTGGCACATAGAAGCACGGTTGGAAGTGGTAATAACAGCAAGGGTTTTTCTTCAAGGCCGTGTGGTCTTTTCTTATAATCAAAGTAACAATTGAGAAACTTTAAGCAGACGCTGGATAGAAAAGCAATATGGTTTGTTGGGTTGTTGCAGAAGGGCTTTTCTGCTGGAGTTGCTTTTATTCCACGAGAACTTTTGTTCTTGGAAAACTAAGCAACCAACCACCGCCATCGTCAGGAACCACACTGTGCACAATTGCGGCCGCAATCAAGAGAACACATCAGGCGTATCGACAACGGAGCAGATAGCCTCCCAAAAGCATTACGGGCACAATAACTTCAGACGTGCCTTCCATATCCCAGCCCCTGTAACAATAGGTCCTGCATATTTCATTCTGAATGTGGCTGATATGACGGGGTAGGAGGGTGTAGTGAGTGTGGTGTGCCTGGAGATGAAGAAATCATTAGCGAGCTATTGTCAGCGCTGGGCTGTGTCTGAAGCCCTCTCATTCTCTCCTCCTTCCACTCAGATTCAAGAAGAGTCGTTGCCAAGGAACTATACAACTTACCCTCAACAGAATTGCCAGCTACCACTATTTTAAAAACAGGGTTTTAAAAAACATTTTTTTAAAAAAATTAAGGGTCATTCAAATTAAAATTTGCGTTACTTTTCTTGTTTCCGAAATACCTGTAAAACAAAGGCATTCGAGGACATAAACCGCCAGAACTTCGAAGTACTCCGAAATAGATTGTTCTGAATTTTACGATGACACCATTTTATGATAAGGGGTAATACTAGTTTCAAAGCCAATATTAACTTGAGCATGATGTTACTTTAAGGATGTGTTTACTGCATAGTTTAATTATAATTTATTTATAGTTCATCATTACAGCTATTTACAAAACAATGTTTTTTTTTTTCAGTTTCTCTTAAATAATGTGAGATTAATAAGGAAATAATGTGCGTTGTCGTGTAAAAATAAGACTGCAATATAATTAGTCTAGTTCAAAACTACGACAATTCAACTGACTTTGGGATATCTTTACTTACTGTCAAATAAAATCCTTCCTATTTAGGATATTCCCATAGTCAAATATTACTTGAAAATAAGGGAGGGAAGTTCATATGAACCTGTGGGGAAAAGAGCACAGTTTCAGAGCCAGGGCTGTCCAAAATCGCCAAAAAGCCAAATTTCAACATGTGCTATTTCGAATTCCATAAACCGTGAAGTGGCGGTTCATATCAGCGTAGAGGGTCATACATATGCAATCCAAAAATGCATATTTCTTAAAATTGCAATGGGTGCCCACGGGATCCTTTACAGGGTATAATTCCCAGACATGCTCTCAACAGAATTCTCAGATATGCTCAATTTCAAAATGGGTCCAAAGTGTGCAAAAGGAAAGCCTTGACAAAAGTGGGCGTGGAATAGTTTGGCGGAAAGGTGGAAGTGTTAGAGATCGCCAGCTCCACATTTTCTCGTATTTGGAATAATATCTAAGTACGTGTTCCGATGTATGTTGTCACGAGTGTACTTCACATTTTTTTCACGCATATGCGTGTGAAGTAAAACGTTGCAACACGCGTTATTCCAAACACGATGGACCGTGGTGCTGGGATTCCCTAACTCTTCCGACTTTCCACCTAAGCATTCCATGTTCATTTAAATTTAGCTCTTCGACGATCTTGGACAGCTCTAACTCTGAAACTACACTTTTTCCCAAAGGTCCGTACGAACTTCTTTTTTCTTATTTTGATGTGAGAAATCACTTCTTAAAGTTTGTCGGTATAGTTCATTAACACCCTGTATATATATATATATATATTTTTTTTTTTTCAGTTAAAAAGATTTATCTCAGTTTAAACGCCAGAGACGTCATTATCAACTGATTTCAGAGTTAATAACCTAACCACAAATCATGGCACGACACACCTTGATATAACTTCATACATCTTTAATCTATTATTCTATATTGTTGCATTGTACGATCTCTATATCCCAAACAACTTTATTACTCCACAGTTACCTTCATTATCGAGAATGACTACTTTACTCTCCTACCATTAAAGAACTTTTCAATAATATCCCTGACAAAAATCAAAGTCCCTGACATTCCCTGATTTTTCAGGTTTGTGGAAACTCTGTTATAAATAAGAATATCGTACCGTAACAAAGAGATACTTAAATGTCTATTTTTTGTTATATTTTTTTCTATAATTTATTATATACAGTATATTCTGCGTGAGAGGAAAAGGAGAAAACAGAAACCTTAATTACAGAGGCAGTGTCCTACAACTGAAACCACAAAATGGCGACTAAGAAGTTTTAAGACATCCATTCCAGCTACACACGGATAGCCACATATATAAAACATGTGCCTCCCTTCGTTACCACATAAACCTAAAACCGCACTGTAATAACTTGTATATTGTGAGTAAATATCCTGCGCAATGAAAATTGACTATTTTCGTTGTGAAGCGACGTGGAACCAATAATGACTGAGAACCATATGCTAAGATGACAATAACAGGAGGGAAATGGGGAGAGAGGGGGAGTAGTAGAGAAGAGGAAGTAGCTATTCTGTGTAAATAACAGCACAGCACAAAACGCTACGAGAACGTGACTTCTCTTGTGAATAAGGAAATTGCATTTGGTTTCGTGCAAGTTCTTTTTTACTATCCTGAGAAGGATTCACTTCGAAGGCAGCAAAATACCAATACTTCGTAATACAGTATTACAGTATATAACAGAAGAGGCCCCATGGTCCCCGTCACTGCATTATCCTGGTGTGTTCTGTCTCCCTTCCTATTAGCTATCTGTACCGGGTACGGCCTTAGTTAAAATAAAATTCCTTGTATAAATTGTATTTGCCTTCTGTAGGTATTTTTTTTTTTTTTTTAAGTCCTAACTAATGTGTCTTTTCAAGTTTTACTTTGGAACGAAGAGAGCGGGATTCCACGTCGACATGAGTAGTGTTTTCACGTTTTTCAATCTCTCAAACTCAGGGGCATAAATGTCCCCTCCCTCTATTGCTAACTGCACTACATTTTCTCACGATCTCTATCCAAAATTTCAATAACTATTATGCATCATGGCCTTTCCTTGTGGGGATTCTCAGTGTGTGTATAAGGTGATATAAATTCAATGCAAATTAATTAGTGACAAAAAATCGCCATCAAGATCACTAATTGCTCCTTTATCTGCGGTTATTAGCTATTTTGTTACTAAATAAGTGTCATGAACGAAGTCTGAAGGTCCTCCATACTCTTGCAGAGAACTGTCATGTGATAAGTTTGCGCCCAATCAGCATCAATAATTTAGAGTCATTGATATTCCTGGCTGAAGCGCTCTCATTCGGCAAGAACATTTAAAGGGAGCTAGTTAAGAGCCATTTTCAAACACGATGATAACTTCAAAGGATATCAATTAACTACCGCAGCTGCGGATATGTATGGAACAAAAGGAAATTATATCAATTACACAGCATCAATTCATGTTGGAAAATGCTTGACAAATTGCGCTGCGGAAGCAGGCATCAGGAACTTACATCACTTTTCGATAATCGCTTCCTTTAGTCTGTTGATACTACTTTAAATTGCTGGTGAATAATGAAGAATGATGTTAGATATGGGAAATGGAATTCTTAGTAGGCAAAATGTGCATTACGAAATAAGTGTTGGACTCACGAGAATAAAACGAAACGGTCGAGTTCTCCAACACGCACACAAATGTTCTGATATTGAATGAGAGCTCCTAAATCAGGGGCGTCGTTTGGTGAGAACAGGAGGGAACAATTGGTGCCCCTTAATCTGGCATGTTAATATTGGAATTAATAGTATAGCAATATACTAATTAATAATATGAAACTCTGCGGTGGAGAATCATGCACCCTCCCAAACAAAACATCATATAACGCTCATGTTTTGAGTTATTCTACCTTGAGCTATTGTATGTACTCTTGTTCCTCAAGGATTTCATAGATGTGTGGCAGTATTTTTAGTGTGCCGTGATCTGAAAAAGGTTGAAAGTTTCTGTGTCAGAGAAGAAGTCACAAATAACAACTTACTTTCGTTAAAAATATTTTTTGCAATGATATTTTCTTCAGTTTGGATGGAAACACTGTCACCAGTAAATGTGAAAGAGAGGGGAGGGGGATAAAAATGATATTTTCCGAAGTAACGATATGACGTAAATGTACTGAACTCTATGCAGTTTCTAAATGATAATGGCGGAATATCGGGGCCAGACAGGCAAGGAGGAGACAGAGAAAATGGACACTGCCATTTCAACTAAACGACAAAGTAAGTGTAGCGCAGGGATGCAAACTTAAAGAAAAAAAGAAAGAAAACTAAGCACTCGTTTCGCTCCACCTCTCGTCTCTCTTAACTTCCTGTACTGTTACATTTTTCGTTCACAAACATCTCCCCTTTTGCTATCTTTATTCGTTTTCTAAGTGTTTCTCCTTCGCCTCATTGCAGAAAAGGGTTATTTCCGTCATTTTCAGCAGTGTAACTTCCATTTGCCAGTGTTGCCAGCAGTATTTGTTCTAATATACCGTATAAAAAGTAATTATGCTCGTATCTCTAGATTGAAATCAGAAATTGTTACTATTCGAGTTTAAATCTCCTTCCGAGTCTTTTACCATCTGTTTCCCTATATTTATTCAGTCCCAGAATGGAAAAAAAAAAAAAAAATCTCAAATTTCTGAACTCACTTTGAAAATATTCTGCACATACACGAAGATGAGACGAAAAGAACGGAACCCTCCTTGTAACGTGCTATCTTTTCAAAAGGAAAACTCTAGCAAACTCTATGCCTGCCTTCAGTGGTAAATTCTTCTTCTAAGTCTCAAAAGCAACACTAATTCACTCAAGTTCTTAAATCTCAAACACTGTTTTAGTATTACACGATTCATATAAATTTTAGTATTATATAATTCATCCAAAAAATATAAATTGAAAAAGCGATTGTACGAACATAATGTAGGGAATTTATCAATGTTTAAAGATACGCACGTCATTATACAATATATTCCAATAATAAATACGGTTTAAATATTGTTATAATCATACTTTTCGTAGGTCTCTCTCGTGACGCGTAAACATTCTGATAACTTTCCAGATGAAATTAAGAAACAAATCAGGGCGTAAAGTTTATACATAAGATTACAAAATGAGACGAGAAAACCTTACTTATCGTCTCGTCTCGTGGGCTACACTGTACATAAGAATGGAATATTCCTTGTAATCTGCTACCCTAAAAGAAAACCATGCAGAAGCAGATGCAGAAGGTATATATAAATATGAGGACTTTAAGACAAATTGCATTCAAATTATGCCAAATATTGTACATTCATAAATATAATAGGGGGCCCACGTGAGCTTTGGGGGGTCCGGGCCCCCAGGATTGGCGCCCTTGACAACAATGACTGAATATTTCAAACAAAATTTTAG
Source organism: Thermobia domestica (assembly GCF_964235325.1). Lineage (NCBI taxonomy): Eukaryota > Metazoa > Arthropoda > Insecta > Zygentoma > Lepismatidae > Thermobia > Thermobia domestica. Next base: position 110,115,341 of record NC_137464.1, read on the forward strand.
AAAATACGGAAAACGCAGAGATATGATAGTTAAACCTCAAATTTCCACGTAGAGGCTAAATAACTTGATGGAATTTGATAAATGAGGGATTAATATATTCATCATAATCTTAGGAGTGACAGACATTGGGTATACATACGGTATAGGACGTCACGTGAATTTTAATGCAAAGTTTGTTGGACACCGTTGTTAAAATCCAATAAATTGTCAACGAAACATGTTGTGTGCAGGATATGAAATAAAAAGGGGTTGGTAAGTGGATTTCAAAAATATATAATTTTTGGTGGTTCTATTGTGTATAACAAAATGAAACAAATAATAATAATGATAGAACATTGAAATAATATTGTAATTAATAGGCGATACTGCTCAGTCCAATTCTTAACGCCAATACTACATCAGCCTACTACTAGAGTGTTTGGAAATCAGAATTCTTAATGGTAACGGAACCGTGGAACGACAACCGAAATAGTACATATTAATAATTTTGACACCAACATTACCAACTTGATTACAAGCTGCAAACGACGTTAAGTAACTTGTAAAACGATAGCTCGAGGGGAACCAATACAGCGGGTTTGTTACAAAACCTCTCTCTTTTTTTCTGTAATTTCCTTCCACTTCAATACAAGTCCGGTTCGAGAACTAAAACCGATTTTCTCATAAAAATAAATTTCGAAACTGATATGAGTCCGAAACCGTATTTGCTAGAAAATCTGATTCGGTTCTGTGCACGGTTTTTTCTTTTTTTTTGGGGGGGGGGGGCAAAAACTTGTTCCGATTCCGGAACCGAAACCGTACAACCCATTTGCGTCTATCGCTTCCGTCACCGTTATGAAACATGCTTCACAGGACAGGAAGCAAGAAGATAAAATAATAATAATAATAAAATCAGTAACAAAGATCAAAGGAGACAGTAAAGGGACGATGGTTATACAAATTTCACTTTGGTAGAGATATAGTTTTTTTTTTTTTTTTTCAGTTTGTAAAACCTAAGAAAACAGAAGACAAATTATCACGAACGCGAAAACCAGAGAAGTAAATATTAGTTAATTGAGTTCCTTCATTTTTTTGTCCTCTATTATTTCTTCATATATATTATTCTGCGAAGCTAAAGAAATCTTTTCTATGCTCTCACGTCCTCTGCAACCCTCCCTCCTTTCCTCCTCCTCATCCCGCCTACAAAAACTCAGCTGTATTTTCTTTTAGGCCATGGCCGCTATGTATGAATGTATATACATAATGCAGCAAGATACACTATATGTATAAGTGAGTGAGTGAATGTGTGTTGCTGGCAAAAATAATTAGCCCTGATTAGATAAGTTGCCGTAGCGATGCACATGTAAATGAAGACATGCCAAGTTGAGAAACTAGCAGGGATTTGTGATTTTTTGGGCTTCAAAAGACCTTTACAAGTCTATTCACTGTCTTAGAACATTTTTTTCCTTCTTTCTTCCACGGGAGGAAAAAGAAGTTACAGAAAATGTTTTTGACAAGTTTTGGATGTTATTAGAATTAGTTATGCTACACTGCCTAATAAGCTAGTGTCACGAAAACATCCTATGAAAACTTAGTTGTTATGCCACAGTCAAGAATCAAATTTGGTTCACGTATATAATAGATACAGACAATATAACATAGCTTTTAGTACTTGCACTATTATATATGTGCGAGAATCAACATTTTCTTTAATGCTTATGTGTGAAAAGCAATAATAATATTTATTTGGTTCGGCTCTTACACTTGTGGCTAATAATAATAATAATAAATCTTAACTTTTTGACACGTTCTCGATAAAACACTGGGATGTATATGACAACAAAATATGATGTAATGTTGGTTTTCTTAAAGCCCTATTGAGCTACTACAAAAGCATGACTTAACATTGGATGTATATTTAGTTCTGAACAATCTATTACAAAAGAGCTAACTGATTCGTTAAATTCTTGTCGAACTTTATAGCATCAATTTTCCATTTAGTACAGCACTAAGGAAAAATTTTTAAACCAGATATTCAATATTATAATACTACTGTGGCCTAATCGTAAGTATTTTTACTCCCAACCTTACACCTCATGCGACTTCAAGAACACACCCCTAATTCTTATACAGAATTATTCATCTAATCTCGAAATGTGGTGTCGAGTTTTCAATGTCTCAGTTAAAGAATCATTCTGAAACATTCTCATAAATGATATAACTTTGGAGAAATATTTCTTTCCCTGAGGATCTTCCTGTCACGCCCCAACGAGTAACGGGTACGGGATTCAGATTAGCTGTTAAAATTCGAGAAGATCATATCACACACACAACAATTTAACTCATTGTAGTAAAGAATTTGAAAAAAGTTCTTGCAATGAAAATAGCTTGCTTTTAAACAGGAAATCATTTTTTTATCTATAAATCTAAAATATAAATTCACAGTGTTAACTCACCGTATAGTACTTCATTTTGAACTGGATTTGGTAATAAAAGCTTACCTGAAATAAATAAGAAAAACAGACTTGTAAGAGATGACATTTTTTAAACAGAATAAACACCAAAACACATTTAATTCTAGCTGTATCAAAAAGACTTACTCATTACCCTATCTTTTCTTTTTCTTAAAAAAATTAAAACTTCAAATACTTCATATTTTGTTACAGCACCGAGGCAAAATGAAGATTCACCTACACAGACTAAGGATTTCAATGACTTGAACACAATAAATAACATCAACACTTTCGAAAAATAAGCCATCTAGTGTCTACAAAGTGCAACTAAACTGAACTAACAACTGTTTCCAGAGCTTCTTACAGTGAGCAGGTTTTTTATGACATTATTCTCAGGATTTGACATATCTGAACTATAAGAACTAGGCCCTAACTTTTAAAATAATATTTTGTACGTTAAAAGGTCTACTTTCACAAATGTTCATACTGTTTCTTGTGATTCAATATTTACAACATAATAATAACAATATTTTATTTTTTATGAACATGTTATTTATATAATCTGTATTTTATGTAGTAATGTGGTTAGTGGTAATTATGGTTGCTTATGACCAAACTCTCTAGTAAATAATTACTTTTATATATAACTTTTTGTTTTGACCAACACTTTTAATATCTTACTATGTATGTTTATACATAATTTATTGTATTTGCGTATGTCAATTGTGCTTATTTTATTTGTATTGGGATTATTTTGTTATAGCTTATTATATTTCTTTTGGCACACTTAATGGGTACTGTTGTGACAGATAAATATTTTCACACGTTATTTATTATTATTATTATTATTATTATTATTATTATTATTAGAGTGAGAAGGAAGAGGAGGAGCACGGGGAGACCATTAAAGTTGTTAAAGACCTGTACTATATTTATTTTTTTGCCTATTGATTTAAATGAGGAATTATATAGGTATTTCTATTTTCATTAAAATGAATTTAATTGGTTTGATGATAATCAAATTTAATTTAAGTAATATTGAAATTTAACACAAATTCATTTTGAAAAAGGGCATTTAACTGGAATCACTAAATCATATTCAAATTTCAGTTTATTTTAAACAGAAAAGAACTTCCCTATATAAATCAAGAAGGCTAAGAAACCAATATGGAATATAAGAACCAAATCACATATATCCCCACTTTAAAATTGAATCTGATTCCTCACTCCAGAAAGCACGAATAATGGTGTACAAATTGACTAGTTGAGTGATTATTAACCGATGTGTCGCGACACACTGATGTGTCACGCAGTCTCCTAAGGTGTGTCTCGAAATTTTAGAATGTGAAAATAATAATAATAATTAATAATAATTAATTAAAATCGAGACAGACTGTACCAATCAACACCTCCAGCGGCAGAAATAATGCTCAATGCTAAATATAGTCATTATAAAAACTAATAGGTTTCACTATATTATAATAGATAATAATAATAATAATAATAATAATAATAATAATAATAATAATAATAATAATAATAATAATAATAATAATAATAATAATGTGTGTTGTGATGTCTGGACGTCCAGCAAAGTGTGTCGTTACTCAAAAAAGGTTGAGAATCAGTCTAGTTACTATGACGTCGAAAAAGGCAAATACGCAATATTTGGAACTGGTATGTAATTGTATTATGTTCCATAAATGTCCTTGCAGCTTCGTTTATTAATTACCATTACGGAAAGAATGTTAGCTAACGTATCTTATTACTTTACTAAACACTGCAGACTCAAAATGTGTAGATAATGCGTATTAGGAAGACAAAATATTAGATAGATTGGATTATAAAAAAGTGATCATATTTCATTTGTTTTCAAACCACTGCAACAACAACAACAAAAGAAAAAGTCATGTAACGATACTTATGAAATTATTATTAATTGCAGACATGTACGTGTATATCAATTATCCACAGTTAATTTCAGGAAACAGAAAAGGTATTTTGTTATCGATTGTTGAACAAGGCAATTAATTGCTGAAGTATAACGATTCGCGCGATTACTAATCCAAATTATTTTAATTGTATCGACAAGAACTTCTACTAGAAAGAGAATGCTTTTACGGAGTAAGGAAGCGGTTGGCTTAACTTCCTCTTGATTCCCTGGAAAAGCTAATAGTCACTGAAATAAGGATTTTTAAATATATATATATATAGAATTTCTTGCATTGTGGTGAATAAAATTAATAATAACGCGCACAACACCAGAAAAAAGGATGGTATTTTTACCATCTAAACGAATATTATATATATATATATATATATATATATATATATATATATATATATATATATATATATGTGTGTGTGTGTGTGTGTGTGTAATAACGACAGGAGAATCTTTTCATGTTTCCTTATGTTGCCCCATCCTTTTACTGAATAAATTTAAATCAAAAACGCTAATTATACAAGGTATTTTCTCTTGTTTTTCCTTCCCTTCTTTTGAAAACCTAATTAAAGAAGTAATTAGTACCTATGAATTCAAGTAAGCGATATTTCTCTTCCTTTTTTTTTTCATATTATACTTCCTACTTACTTTCCAAGTTTATATATATAACAGGGTGAAATTAAAGTGTACAGTGTAATGCGGAACCAAAATTAAACGAGAAAAGATCATTATGTAGGCATATAATTACCAAGTGCAGAAAAGAAAGAAAAAAATAATAATAAGGCTTTACTAACAAGAGCTCTACTGAGAAATCAAATAAATTTAGAAGATAACGTGCTCACATAACTTGTATTTTTCGAAATCGCAAAATTACTAGATAGTAATGTTTATATTATGTGAATAATAGTTTAGATTTTCTTACTAAACTATTCATTATATATATATATATATATATATATATATATATATATAAAATGAATAGTTTAGTATCAAACTTGGCATGGTGGTATGACCTTGACCTGTCATAAAGCTTGTGAAACAATATATGTGCAGGGCAGACCTTTGGCTCCTAAGTTATACGAAACAAAAGCACATGTGATTTTTTTTTTTCGAATATGTGTAAGTTTGGTTTGTCTGCTACAAATTCAGTGTTTCAAGAATAGTTTTATCTACGCCCTTATTAACCCACTAGGTTTGGGTTAGCGGTAACCAAAACATTTACTTACTAATTTATCGTTTGAGTGAGAAACATGATCCTTCATTCTTCTGAACTAGTCTCTCGGTGTTCGGTGGCAGACTAAAGTTATTATTTTTTTTTTTTTTTTTAATGTTCAATTCAGTTTAAGAGATTATGTAAGAGAAATGAACTTTCTATTATGAGTCAGGCGGGCCAAACGAAGGTGTTCAGTGGTCCGGGAGTGAGGAAAGAGTGGTAGAACTCCAATCTGGAGGGGGGGGGGGGCTCATCAAATTCGTAAATAAGAGTCACAAAAAAGTCTGAGATTTCAATCTGTAATGCAATGCCCTAAAAGTAAACGGTCTCTTATTGTCAAAATTAAGATATACGAAGAAAGAAAATAATTTTCGAAGTACTCTGCAAGTGTAGAATGTTTAGGATATGAAGCTCAAATACTTATGCAGAAAATATGCGCATTTTTTTTTTCCACACTAAGTGTAAGTAACCGTATTTGCTTCGCTTTTCTGCTATGGTTGAAGATTCTTTTTTCATATTCTCATGTTCTCTTGGTTAAATTTCTTATTCGCTATAAACGCAGTTTCCCAAGCAACTGAAGTAACCTCCTAGGCCATTAAGAAGCTTTTTTATGAATACATACATATATATACAGTCACATCAGAGTGTATACGCGGGTGGGTTACGCTGTCATGCGGTGTAATACAGATTACGATGGTGCCATAAACATTAAAAAAGAAGAAAAATAAATGCCTTCGCCCTTGTGTGTATAATCCTTAGCAGCTGTGTGTATACTGAAGATAGGACGACGAAAGAAATATCTCATGGCAACCAGAGAACGAATTCAGACACACACACTGGGAGCGAGAGTGAAAAAGAAAAGAGCAAGAGATGCAAATACAAAAAGGGCCTCTAAAAAGTCTATACACAATAACCTATTATTGTTATAAAACTTGTCTATATGGACCCAAAAAATCAATATACGTATATATTAGATTATATACACGTTGCTACTTAAATGTAATGAGTTCAATCCCAGCCCCCGCCAAGTGAACTTTGTGGACAAACACCGTGTGCGTGGGTTTTCTCGGGGTTCTCCTGTTTCCTCCCACTTTCTTTATTCCACCATTTCATTCATCACTCATCATCACAGTCTCCTTTAGCCTCACCGGCATAACCGTGGGACGTAAAACTCAAAGATTTCATTTCATTTTTTTTAAATGTAATGAAGCGAATACAAAATGGCGAATTCAGCCCTTCCCAGTAGCTAGCGTGCATGTGCCCTTGGTTCACGAAGTCCTGGGTTTGATTCTCGGCGGGAAAACACTAAAAATCTGAACACATTGCTGTGGTTCTACTAAATAATTTAATTTTTCCTCATGTGAAATTCAATGAAGACCTAAATACAACTGAGGATCCGTAAACACCTCAGACTCTTTACCATCTACACAAAACAGTACGCGAACATGAGTATCTTCATCGATTGTCTATTCAATAAATTGTATTATTTTTAGGATTAAATTTGAATACAAAAAGAAGTTACTGTAAGGAGTTGCATAATATCGCAATAATGGGAGCATTTGAAAGAAAAGTTGAAAAGGATATAAAAGTACTTTTTTATGTAACAAAATTGATTTTTTTTTGTTTCTTTTTGTTTTAATAAGCAGCTTCCGCCCTCATAACATTAGGTAACAATGTAGCCAACATGTAGGCGGCATTTGGTAGTAAGGAGAAAAAAACTGCAGCACATTCAAGAATAATATATCCAGAAGGCATAATTGTGGTTACATGTAGTAACTATCACAAAAAAAAAGAACGACGTTTATGATACTTATCAAGGTGGACTTTTTTTTATCAACCCCCCGCCCCTCGTATACATATTTTCTCTTTTTGCAAACAACCGCAATTTGAAACAAAATGAGTGTACTGTGCTCCCCCCGCAAAAAAAGAAAATCCAATTATCGAAAAAATTTAATAGACTATAATTTACTTAAAGAAGAAAAGAGCACAACATAATAAATACAAAATTTACTCTTTGAAGAGAAAAGTGCCAGCAGAATACTAGGAAGCATACAGGTAAGATACCGCCATTATCGTTTGAGGCTATAATAAAGAGTTCAAATGAATTATAAAGCAAAAATTGTGCTAACAATTCACCCATTGTTGTAATATACACATACGTATATAAAAAGGGCAAGAATTATTTCACAAAGAAAAATCGAAAATATATTTTGGAACAGAAAGGAAAGGGGAATTGCATTCTGTTTGTCTAGACAAGCAGAGTCCTCTTGCGTTATCTTGAAGAAAACAACGAAAGGGGGGGAAGGCGACCACTAGTCTTATTGACATCTGCGTGTGGTCCATTGTCTACTGTCGAAAGCTATTGGTTTGACTACATGGTAACACAATAGATAGTTGTTGTTTCATAATGGAAATGGCCTGTGGACATTAAAAAGATGCTTCTTTTTTTGTCTTCCTTATTCTTTAGCATCAATAAAAAAATACGTCTTAGTCGCTACCACCCTCTGCCTTGTGACGTTTACAGGCAGCGGTTGGTCTTTTCATAAGCTACACGCAGGAACATGTAATTTATATTTGTATAAATAAACTATTAACACCATATAGCTAATACAAGAAAAGGGATCTTACAAAGCAGGGGTGAAGAGAGACTAATTCTACGTATTATTAAGAAGGATTTAAACCGAGAACAGTATTTCAAAAATAGTGGTTAATTGCCCTAACCGTTAACAACTTTAAGTTTTATCTGGAGTCTAAATATTTGTTAGGTTTTTCCTATGTATTCGCCTGGCTGGAAGCCAAGATGATTTATAAAAAGATGAGTTGATTTAGATAGGGAGAGGAGGGATATTTTAAAATGAAATAAGCCCGAAGATAGGGTGGAATTCCCAATGCATTCCAGTCTCATCCAGGCCGTCCTACTGAGAGGAAAGTTTTCACAAAGACTTCTAAAAGTATATAAACCATATAAATTAGAGATATTTCAATCTACCGAAAGATACATCCAAATACCGAAATCATATTAATAAATATATAGACATTTTCGATACTTTCGACATTTCAACAAATAGGTATAGCCCAAACACAATGATTTCAATGCTGAAAGCTTAGTCAAAAAGAAAACACACTAGCTAAAATGACTTCTACATAACTCGTTGCAAATGCCACTTCGATAATTTCAGCATGTTTATGGATTGTGGTCGGACTGTATTTTTGGTATTTCGTTTTCCTAATGAAATTACAATATTTTGTCGACGCCTAATTTCAATGTCCAATTTGCAAATCACATAGAACCTCATCTAGTTTTTTTTGTTTTTGAACAGGGGTACAAAATAATAAAAGAATACATTTATTTATCCATAAAGACCGAAACTTAAAAAATAATAATAATTTATGTGAAATCTGTGTGTGTAGATGAGAATTTTTAAATTGTAACCAATTAAACGTCTTATATATATTAAACCTATCATGCTATTTCATCTTACCATATTTCGATTCTTAGGCCTAATGATAGATTGCCTATTCCAAATGTGGGACGCGGGTGCCCCATCTATATACGAACAATGCACAGCCTTAGGGGAACCATCAATTTTCGATGCGGTATTGTATTTACATTTCAATTTACTGCAGTACTGTACCATGCATCTGCTTACCTAGTAACACCCATAGAAGGCCTCAGTATAGTTGCCATGACAAAAAGAAAGGTGTTCCGTTTTAAATGGCTGGCTGCTGGTTGGTATCGGAAATCGTGCAACCACCTACGCCACTACGCTCCATATTTCAGTGTATAAAGAACTATTACATGCGTAGTATGAAGCCTATTGTTCTAACATAGTCATTCATCATAAGCAGAATAAAACAAAAATTACATGTGCATTTAAATCTGCATACACCAGGTGTTCGTTTATATTATTATTATCTGTAAATTGCCTCTGATTGTAAATTATCAAAAATACTTGCGTACAACACAGACCACCTTTCTCTTAACACCCTTCCCTTCCCTCACGTAGTTGTTCTGGTGATATAAACACTGCAGGAAATTTCCATCTGTCAGACGTTATAAAAGTATGGTGCACAGCACACACAAAGAGTTTGTTGGTGGTAGTGACACAAGCGGAAACTGTTTTTGAGTTGGAGTGGAGGATGAGGTTAAAAAGAGGAGAGAGAGAGAGAGAGAATGGGAAGGAAGAGTAAAGTAAAACAAGATAAGTCATTTGCTTCAAAATTTTGTTGGACGTCAGCCGCGCTGCGTTCTGTATAAAATGGACACCAGTGACAGGATTTTTTTCCTCCACTGATGATGACTGGCAACGTAATACGTTTACAGTAGGGCTTGTCTCATCTTCGCTACCACCTACAACATGCATATACGCAAAGAAAATAAGAAAACGAAAAAAATTAAAACTTACAAAAAAAAAGCCCTTTTCTTTTTGAAACCTTCCAAATGTCTTCTTCAGGCAGAGAGAGAGCGAGGCCTAAGAGAAAATAAGTCATAGCTTACATCAAGAACAATAGCAACAGAAGCAGGACATGAATACACTATTACCCCACAGCAGTTGAGATAAACTTTCAAGTGTTCCCTTCATATACATCTGTCATCAACGAGCAACATGTATACGAATGGATTACAGCAAGACTCTTCTCTCCCTCCTCTTCCATCCGTAACACATTACATCCAACCTCCAAAAATGTACAGACAGCTGAGCGAAATTAAAATGTAATGATGACATCGTTTTCTCATCAAAGAAATTTGCATAATGTCTTCTAACAGTAGCGGCAAAGAAAGATAAGTAATAAACTGCATCTGAATTATTAATTGAGGATCTTTTTACTAACCAGAGATTGAAGAAACACAACATCTTTTCTTTTGCCCCCAGTGGATTATTTTGTTATCCCTCACTCACCATTCAAAAAAATAATGAGATGACGCATGACCAAGGAACAACCAACCCATCTTTGCTAAATAATTCCGGGGTCTGGCCAACGCCAACAACGGAAGGAAGAAGTATACCATGGGTGGTCTGGTCATTATAGCAAACAACGCCCAATCTTGTGCTTTGTCCGTCCATCAGTGCTCGCCTAATGAAGCCAAACAGCTGTCCCATGTTTTCCTTTCTTGTTTCCTCAAGTGTGCACTAATGATATTTTCTTTTTAATTCTTCTCAGGTACGTACTCAATATAGTGGAAGCCAAAAATGTTTTGTCATTAAGTAGAAAATGGCCTTCAGGATATGTAAACGCCTCTTCTTTGTGAATATGTATTTTAGAAAGAGAATGGGGGTGAACTGAGTACCAATCACTGTGTTCATGATATACTATACATAAAATAATAGGTTTAGTACTATACTTCGATTTTCTTTACTGGAGTTAACAAGGTTTAGTTCCAAAACATTTTGGAGACCTCGAGGGTGCAGCAAAACGTACAGAGCAGTAAGGTGTATAGGGAGGTATGGACCGCCACTTGCTTTCTCTACCGTAAGCACGGGCGTTATAGGTTACATAAATTATCTGGAGAACTGAAATGTGCACTCTTTCTGTAGGTTTCTCAGAGATAGCTTTATTATATTGAAAAAGTCTATTATCAGAACTTAAAGCAAAGAGAGGCTTCTTCTTGTTCATTTTCATTTATTTATTTATTTTTAAATAATAAGGAATTTAAAGGTGTTGAATGTGTCATCGCTCTTTTCAGCCCATTGATTTATATGGGGAGTTCTTTCCCATTTTCTTTGAAATGAACTGGAATGTTAATGACTTGATTTTACTGATTCTTTTTCATGTTTAATGAAATTGTGTCCCTTAATTCGTTAAGATTAAGTTTCGTGATACATAATTTTAAAGATCTATAGTACATATGTCCTTATTATTATTATTCGAAAAATAATATTTTCCTCTCCTAAAAACATGCATGTCTATCATACAACTGTCCCTATATAGATTTCAACAGGAATTTCCCTTTTCCTCACTTCTCCCCACAGAAAGACAGCAGATAGCATCAGAGATTAACATCTTTTAGAATCGATTAAGCGATTTTAATTAATAGTATTTCTAGATAATTCACAGACGTGCAATATGTTCAACAGTTGCAATAGTATACTCTAATATACAGTACTAATTAATTCGGATTATATGAACAAAAAAAATGTATCGGAGATATGATTTGGGGGGAGAGGGTAAATACAGCATAAATAGAAAGGGGCGCGGTGGCTCAATAGTAGAATGCTTACCTCTAGTGCAAAGGGATCTCTAGTTCAATCGCAGACTATATTGAGGTTGTGGTGGACAACTTAGTGTCCGTCGGGGTCATTTCGTACCAATCTTCTCAAAATTCTGCGCACAACAACATGACTCAAAAAAATTTAAGTCATAACTATTATGCCGATTATCGCAAACTAAACTGCAAATTTTTCGTTGCTTTAACGCAAACCATTACGAAATATACCCGCATAGGTTTTGTCTGAATTCTGCCGTTCTCCTACACATTCGTATTCAACCAATTATTTCATTATCATTCGCTTATCTGGGTTGTGGGGTCCCTGGTTTGATTCTCGGAGGACATCATGTCTGTGGGCTTTCTCGGATACTTCCTTTCCTCCCACATTCTCATTCTACCAATTCTTTCCTCATTCATTCATTCATTCATTCATTGTTTTAATCATTCGTCATCCTTAGCCTAAAGGACATAATCATAGGACTCTAAACAAAGATTTTCTTTCATAACAATTAAATTTCATTAATCACCGCTCCTTTCTTCTACAAAGCATAACTTAATGGAACTTAAGACTAAAAATTTCATTTTATTTCAGCATTATACATAGTTCATTATTTACCAATACACCAAGATTACACATTTCTGATAATTGTAAAATGCTCATACGTTTATGATTTTGGAGTGAGGAATTTGAACAGAAAAAAAAAAACACATCTAAAATAAGAGTCCAAGGTTATATCCTGCAAAAGATACAAACATGCTTTTATACCAATAACTTATATCGAACGATAGCACCTTGAAATGAGGACAGAGAAGAGGAAATCGAAGGAGAGGATGGATCAAACAAAATGAAGCTTCCATGCTGAACATATAAGCATCGCGTATATACATATAGGCAGGCCTACATACATGTTTCTATGTCTGTCTGCATAACGACAAAAGCACCCATCCGCACTGTTTGTTCAGGTAATAAGGAAGACGTTTGTGTCAACATACTCACAGATTGACTCTATGGGTCGTACAAGAGATAATGCCTAGTTACACATTACTCAAAGTTGGGTAAACAGGGCGCGGCGATGTCCCTCGGAGCATATCTGCCGATGGCAAATATCACCATTCATCACGGAGAGGACAGCCACAGCTGTCAAATGCGAGAGCACGGCCGCGGTTCGATTCCAATAAACACCGCCGCTTCCACTCATTACAGATTCTCTCGGTGGATGCAGGTATCGGATGTACAACACAATGGCTTATTGATTTCATATATACATGTTTCCTCTGCTCAACAATATATCTCTTACATGACCTATTATGAGCAGTACATCAGTAAATTTCCCATCTCCTCTTCATTTAACATCTTCCCTTCCCCCGCCCATTCATTTTCAGTAAATGGTTACTTGTAATTATGGATGTCTACTATGTGATATTATGTAATTGCGCACGATCAGTGTATGCCACAGGAATGCATATGTATATGCATACACACTCGATCACTTATAACTGCTCTAGTGCTTTTGCTATATATAATTTTACTGTCACAAATGTGAAATCGCAATATTCAAAATCTTTCACAATACGTACTAACTGATGTGAATTAATATTGTGGAATGTGTGATGTATTTTTAACCACATTTACCTAGCCTTTAGCACTACCATTGATTACTTCTTTTTTAATGTAAGTAGTCTCGGCGTTGGTTGAAACACCGATATTAGAAAGAATCTGCTTGAATAGTTCTTTGTTAAATATAAATCAAGCGTCAATATTGCCTTCCCTGCTGGTCTAGTCCTGGATTCGATTTCCGATGGGAGAGAACCAAAAAAAAAAAAAAAAAAATTTACAATCTTTCACAGTCATCATCATCCGTTTTCTTTATTCTGAAGGACATAACATGGTCCTCTAAACTTTATAATAATAATAATTTTAACTGTTTGTAGGATGTCATGCAGTTCTTTATAATACTCAAAAGCTTCACTTAAGTCAATTCCTTCAGTTACATAAGCATTTCATGGATAATAAGATATGAAATTTTTGTTAAGATAGCTCAAAGATCAGAAAAAAAGCGAAAATAATATTTCCATTATTTATAGCTTTTGATCAAATAAATATTAACTTTAGAACAGTTTTTTTAAAAAATAATTGAATATATTGTATTTTATATAAAATCAACTCATAATGCGTTTATTATCCTTATTAGAGACTCTTCCTTTGAAGTTAGTATGGGATTTAAAATAACTTAAAGTAGTCTATGAGACTTAAGTAGTGCATACAAGATGTTAGATATATAAATTGTGTGCAAATGCTCCTCTTGCGGACACACATATTATTTGTTATTTCTACCTTACTACTTCAGACAGAAAGGATTGAGATATGCGGTGGCTTACTCGTAGAGGGCCCATTTCTGGTTAGTTGGTCCATGGTTCGATCCCCTAGGAGGACTCTGAGGAGGACAAACACTATGTACGTGGGTTTTCTTCGGGTCTTCCCGTTTTGGTTCATTATCACCATCATTGCCATCTTCCTTGTCCTCATAGCATAATCGTGAGATGTTACTTTAAAAAAATGCAATTTAGCACCTAGGCTTGAGAGTAGGGATGGACACAAAGTTCCGGTTCCGACGGAACTAGTTCTTGGAGATCCGGTTTTCAGAACCGGTTCCGTAACAGGTTCCAGACCTGGATCCGAAAACCCGGTTCCGGTACCGGATCTTGGAAACCAGTTCCAAACCTTAATCTGAAAAACCGGTTCCGGATCTTCTAGAACCAGATCCGTTCAGAACCGAAAACCGGTTCTGGCCATCCCTGCTTGAAGCGTGTGGGAATCGTCGAGACCCAGGTCGATTACTGGGTGGGATCTCTTGTGGTTCATATCTCACGTTAAACTGTAGGTTTAGGTTTCTCATAGCTTAGATGCTAAAAGGCGATGGCTCGGTGCTTTAACCAACCGAGAACGGCTTGGATTTGTAAAGAGCATTTATTTAAAAATTACGTAGAATACATAAAAAATGCCTCTGTGTTTTAGGACAATCTTTTTAATTATACTATTCAGGAAATTCAGAGACATATGAAATAAACATGCAAGTGACATATGCACAAAATCGTAATTCCATTTAGTATACACTCTTTCAATAAAATAGTAATAAAGAAAAGATGTCATGTTTCCTGTCAACACTTTCATACCAATATAGAAGAAAAAGATAATCAATGTGCTCGTCAGCTTTTGAAATAAAATTATACATGTTTGGAATCAATAAATTTAACAACATTCAACATTGACGTCGTCTGCTTGGTAAGTTCCTGCCCATCCAACAACGCACCCACAAACACCAAAATGTTGACGCCATCGCCATACAGAATGATTTACACAACTGCGAGAGGAAAACAAAAGAACAACTGTTATTATTGTTTCATTCATAATTTGACGTGACAGAACAAAGGCAGCACTGTCGCGAACATCGCGTTCTCCATTCTTTGTTCATTACCTCTCTTTTTTTCGATTTGTTCTGTTTCTTTGTCTTCCTTTTATTTTTTTAAAAAAACTATTTAATGTTCAATGCACAAACATAACCAGCAATATTATTTTTTAACTTCCATATTGTTTTATTTACAATATGCAATATTTATGATAGTTCCACTCAATCATGATACCTCTACTGATAAGAAATTTAAATACATACTGTAGATAGCCTATTGAGTACCAACAACAGCCACTACAATATACACAGTTACATACTGTTATGGTAAATACTATTTTAATCATTTGTTGGTACTCGTTGGTTTTAATCTCTTCGACAGCTAATACACAGACTACTCCAGCGCTATCGCTATCCTAGTCACCAAGAACGAACTATGAACCTGAAACAACAGTAACTTAAAATTGGTTGTGTGATGTTATTGCTCATGAAGAGTGACTTATACGGTCGGCATATACATTATCAGTATATATTCCTACTGTTTTCAATTTTCTTGATCGGACTCAGTACTTGTTACTTAATGTAGTTCCGTAAGTGTTTCATGATGCTGAGTCGACACCAAGAATTATATCCTCACTGAAATCGAACCCTAACCATTCATATCACAGACGAATAAAGCAAGGCTACATTTACGACGTATAGACACAAGAAAATTCCCAAAATCGATCGATTTTCTTCTTGTTAATCAAGAAACATGTAAATGACACACAACTATTGCCTTTTAACTAATTAAAAAAAACGGGGGGACTGTGGAAGAAATTATTAGAGCTTTCCCCTTCCCTACTTACACTTCCTCCACCCACTTTCTGTAATTCGTAGTTCCATGTCTGTTTTTATTGATGCAATTTAATTTCCACCTCTTTTATTAATGTCGTGTCACGAACAACTGGAAACTGCTTCAGATACAGTTGAGAAATGGAAATGACTCACATATATTAAACCCAACCACACAGGGACAAAACAAAGAAGAAGAAGAAAAAAGCATACGTAGCCAATGAAGCACAATATATACGTAGAATTCGACGCCGTTGCTCACCCCTAAGGCTATTTTCCAGCCCTCTTTATCTACTCCAAAACAATCCAACTCACCAGAGCGTCCATGTCTTCAACTTGAATACTTATATAGAAAAGAAATGAAATGAAAGGAAGGGGAGGAGGAGAAGGCCAAGGTAAGAAAATAATAGCAGGAGGGGTCGAAAACGTGAAAGGTATTCACCCAACTCAACACGAAATGAGGCTGAGGAACGCTGGATATCTTTTCCTTCACGATTCACCAGGCAAAATTGCCATTTTTAACAATAGGAATTGTCCAGCATTATCTATTCACAGCCAGCAGTAATTCTTACCATGTCCCTCTAACGACCGGCAGATATCTCCTCCCTTCAACCCCAAAGCTATTTGAATACCCTACTCTTAACTGCTGCACCCTCTATTACAAAGAGTGGGTTTATTATACTCCCTCGCGTTGCCTGTTCCAATTCTCTATTCATTTCTTACATTGTTGCTAGGCACTGTTATAGACAAAGAATACAGAACTATGAAACTCCGTTGCTATTATGCATTTATTCTGGAAGAAAGAAAAAAGTCTAATTTGTCCATAGTTCAATTTTAGGTGAAGAAAAGGGGAAAAGTATGCAATCACAAACTCGTCTTATAATTGTGAGTTCTGAGTTTAATTCCCGTTTCTTGACCCCTGCTCGAGAAATACAATATGAACCACGGCTATAACCAAAGACGAACAGAGACTGAAAGTACAATTATATTCTTGTGTTTGAGCTTCGAGATTTCCATATTTAAACTTATAGGAGAAATCTCTCGAAACGGTAACAGTAACTGTTTATCGTTAATTGATAAGCACGCAGCACCGCAGGTAATGTCTTTACGATCAAAAGTACAAACTAACTTGGTATTAGCTATGAAAAAGAAAAAGTTATATTTTTATGGGTGTGTCGTAGGATGGGATTTTTAAATTACACAGTCAGTGTGCTAAAAATCTGAAACAAAGTTTTATAAACGCTGGTCTAGCAAAATCGCCTTTCGATTATTCAATTCATGCTGATACTTAAATGACTAGTGACTACTTTTCACGTTAATTACCAATTTCAGATCCCAAATCTAACATCACAAGTGCAACGAACATTCACTCCATCTCCCCCTCTCGAAAACAGGAAACGGGTTATTTCACTTGTCATTTACTTATTATTATTATTATTATTATTATTATTATTATTATTTAAAAAAAGTATATGTACTCTTTCACTCGTAGTTTAGATTGACATATTCCATCCCAAGAACTGCTTTAAAAACCACAATCTTGACCAATGTAGTAGCTGGTCCCACCCTTATGGCTGTCAAACTTAGTTTTGATTTTCTTTATCAAGTAAACGTTACTTCCTTCACCCTCTTATAAGTTCTTTGTTCCTTACAGCCCCTCCCTCTTCCTACTCATTTATCCCTTCAACTCTGGTGGCTTTTAAAACCCTATTTTGCCTGTCAGACCAAAGCACAAGCAATCACTGAAAACTCCACGTCTGTTTTTCTGTACTCTTATTATTTTGCACAAGTAATCGGTCATGCACTAATCTCACATGACTCGGACTCGGTTATTTTCCCCCACTCTTCAAAGAGTACAAACACTCAATCTCACCCCTCCACTTCACTCACCCCGCATAGCATAATCCCTCAATCTATCGAGCATTCACAATATCCACCACCACCTACCCCTTGAAAAGAAACTCTCATTAGACAGCCCTACAGTGGAGGTTTCTATTTTCAGCCGACGCCCGACTGGTTTACTTTTCTCTCCTATCGCCTATTCGTCTGGCTAGCTCTTTTCCTTTCTATCCAGGAGGCTAGAGGCTGGATGACTGGCACTACGATGCCGATTATATATCCAGTGGTTCGGCTCCGACTTCAATTTGATAAGTTCCCCTAGGGTACTTGTATTTTTTCTCTCCCCCCTCCTAACCTTTTCCTTTCCATCTGAACCATTAGCCAACTTTGGCCTATGATTTCTGTCTTTCTCTCTCACGTTCTCTGCCCCTACATCGACATGCTCGCCTTTAACAATCTCTGTCTGTCTAGTTCTGAAGTCCCACAAGATGACTCTAGCTAACCCCAGTATCAATGTTTCCAACTTTAATGCAGAAAATTACACTTTTACGTCTGTACGAAATAATGCTAATACATGTTCTTGATTTATCACATCCATAATTTGCAAAAATGATACTTGAATTGTTTCAAAGCTTCCTCCTCAATATACAAATAAAAAGAAATCGGAGTTTCTTATCTATAGCGTGGAAGACCCGGATTATACTTTCGTGTAAACTCGTGAGACACGATAAACTTACAGGAATCATTACGGCCTTGGCATCGAAACGTTTCATACAATTTGCAACGAAAACATGCTTGCACATTAGAGTTAAGTCATGCTGAGACTATCTTTATCGCACTGATTAGAGCATAATTAAGAACCATAGCTGTACTGTTCATGGTTTATGAACACTACTGTCATAAATTGTACAACTTTTCGCGAACGTTGTCTCTCAAAATACTACAATCAATATATGTACAAAGATATTCTCAAGTGATATTACGAAAGAAAGAAATACTGTATATGTGTGCTGTTACAATTGCTTTTCTAGCGTATAATAATAATGAAAAATATGTCCGAAGATGATTTACATATCAATCGATAATTAAATCTCAGTGAGTTTAACAAATGTATATGAGTGAAGATACACTGGCTGGCAGCAAAGAATAATAGGCTTAATAGCACGTCAAATATTCAAGTGAAACTGACACTAGAACATATACACCAAAGAACCTTTCATTTATGGCAATAGCAAGAGGGCAGTACATAATAATCTAAAAGTTATATGTAACTCTTAAACTGCAATTGTACCTTTCAATTAATGAAAGTAGTAATTATTATAAACAAATCTCAAAAAAACTTGCTCAATCTATTGTTATCAGTATTATTGTTATTATATTTTGAAGAATGAAGGAAGAAAACTGCTAGATACGAAGTGACATTTTCACTGTTAAACTAAATAAGAAACTCCAGAACTTCAAATTCATCAGAAAGAAGTATTATATGAAAAAGATAAACAGAAAAAAAAAAAAAACGGAAAGTTGTTGAAAATTAAACTCTTCTTTGACAAGGCTTTTAGACCTACGTACATTTTGTTGGCTGTCAAAGGTTTGAAAAAAAAAATCCCTTTTCTCTATCTCGCATAATTCTTCATTCTCCTTGACAAACAGGATTACGAATGAAATGAGTGTAAACGTCTTGTCAAACTCAAGGGCAGTGCCAGCTCCAAATGTTCATGTTAACAGATTTTTTTTTTTTTTTTTTAAGTGGGTATTTAGCTGTCAAATGATGACAACAGTTTTCCGGATATAGAATTTCTCTCAAACATCACATTGTATTAACATGTTTGCTCATCAATTTCTTCTCGCATTGATGGTATATATATATATATATATATATCCACCCATTATTGAGATAATATGGGATTGCAGGAAAGGAGAGAATTAAAAATATACAGAAAACTATCTTCAAGACAATAACGAGGTATAAAAAGAAGTCAGTTCCAGACTTGTAAAAATTACTTTTCCATCTAGTTCATACTAGACCTATAAGTGTTGGGTTTCCATAAGGATTGAATTCTACTTACTCATTTGATAACATTATAAACCCCTTCCGAAAGTAGAACTGCAAGTAAATGCATTTGCATTGATATCAACAATAAACTAATTCACAAACTGAACGGTGCATTGGCGAACAGTTAAAGTTCGGCAAGGTCATCGAAAGGTCTCAAGATCTACCGACAATCTTAACTCTTTCTTCCTAGTTCATCACGTCCAGTCAACTGCAGTAAAATGCTCTCTTCATATTCATTGCTATAAGAAACAAAACCAGTATAAAATGGCCACTACTGCTTTCATGTGTTCTAATAGTTAACACATGCGGTTCTGAGCTCGGTTCCCTGTGTGAAAACTATTTTTTAGCTACTGACCCAGCTAAAAATTAGGGAGCTATCTGAGTTACGAAGTAGTGAACTCGTCTAAAAAAAGCCAGAAGCAATGCCGCCATCTGTTTGCCATTATGGCCAGAACCGGTTCCTGGTAGAACCGGTTTTCGGGTCTGAATGGATTCGGTTCTAGAAGATCCGGTTCCGGAACCGGTTTTTCGGATTCAGGTCTGGAACCGGTTCCTAAGACCCGGTTCTGGAACCGGGATTTCGGATCCAGGTCTCGAACCGGATCTGAAAACCGGATCTCCG
Source organism: Thermobia domestica (assembly GCF_964235325.1). Classification (NCBI taxonomy): domain Eukaryota; kingdom Metazoa; phylum Arthropoda; class Insecta; order Zygentoma; family Lepismatidae; genus Thermobia; species Thermobia domestica. Next base: position 110,135,894 of record NC_137464.1, read on the forward strand.
AGAATTGGTTTCTCGCGGAACCGGAACTTTGTGGCCATTCCTATTTGCCATAACCCCATCTGATCTGTAACGGTTAGTTTCAATAGTTAGTTTATATATTTTGCATTTTTTTTTCTCCCTGTAATTGGGTTTTCAATATAAAAAGGAAACAGGAAAACAGTCCATTTCCGTCATGATACAACAAAGCAGACAGAAATAACAAGATTATCCATTCCATTCTTATTGAAATATGTTACTTAACATACTCGTAATACTACGTCACATGTTAAAAATCTTTTGACAAGAATTAAATGACGAATCGAAACCATTTCATTTTTTCCAATTGTTCATTACAGAAAGCACGAAAGCCAGGTTCTGAAAACGCAAAGCTGCCTCATCGATAACCAAATGGTTAGAAGTATCGCCTATTGACGCAGAAGAATTCGGATTCGATTCCAGATGAGAGCATGTGTGGTTCTGATCCACTAAACCTGTATGTTCACGTCTCGTATAGCGAAAATGCTGGCGGGGGAGCGATCGCACAGACAAATTGAAGATGATGATCATTCAAGCAACGAAACAACCAACTACGTAAGACACATTTCCTTGAAAGTTCATCCTGCACATGAATAACGAATCAATCACTTTCGAGTCGGAGTATAAAGTACGAGGGAGGTTCAATAATTATTGTTCCCGGCATATTTGAAATACTTGAGCTGAGATGGCTGATGGTGGATATTGTAGCCTAATGTCTTAGATGCCTATATGCTAAATTTCAGAACCATAGCTGCTATATTAATATTCTTTTTTGTTGTTTCAGGTGTGAGAGGTGGCCCTAAATAATACTCCTTATAGGTCAGGGACAACAATTATTGAACCATCCTCGTATATTCATAGTTTTCTGTTTCTGTCCGATTAATGACTGAAGCATCCTGATCACGAGGCAAATTCATTAGTCACTCACTCTCTGTAATTTATTCTACTAACAATTACTTCTATTACCTAACAATGGACAATAAATCTTCGTCTCCCCACACTTATTTGCGGTGACGGAAATTAAATAACAACTGAAGTTTATTAGTAAGATAATTTTCGTCCTATTATGATCGGGGCTTCATGATAAGTTGTTATGGCATCGTGGAAGCATTAAGAGTCTTCTGTGTACTTAATTGCACTTCCTAGGCAAATTATAATCAGCATAAAAATGTACTGGATTTGGCTTCTATTACAACAAGATTTTTGTTTCGCATATAAATCCGTGATAAAATGGAACTCCGTTATTGGTGCAATAGAACCCAATAGACAATTGGTGTTGCTTACGTAACGAGACGATTTTCCTGTCTCGTCTCGTAAATTTGTGTCATCCTTGGGCGTAAAAAAGGAGGGCAGAGGGGGGCCCGGACACCCCTTGGCTCACGAAAACGTATTATATTTCTTAAGATTTTCTTAATACAAATAAAAAAAAATACCAAACGTAATATAGCAACTAGGGAAATACCCCCCCCCCCCCGCTAGACAATTTTCTTCGTGCACTGATGGTCTCGTCTCCTCTTGCAAATTCACATACAAACTTTATTACCTGATTTTTCTTCTTAATTTCATATAAAAGTTACCAAAATCCTTCCACGTCATAAGAGATCCACGAAAAGTGTTATATAACAGCATTTAAACCACATTTATTATTGGAGTAGCTATATTGTGTAGTGGCTTGCTTATCTTTAAACATTGATAAATGTTCTTCGTTATATATTTGTACAATCAATTTACAGTTTTCATACTATGAATCAAGTAAGAGGAGAGAGAATTGTTACGTGTCTCGTCTCGTCTCGAATTTAAAAGGTACGTCTCGTCCCACCTCGTAACACAGGAAAATTGTGAATTCTCCCGGTAATTTTTGAGAATAATTAGTAATTTACTATATCAATGGCAACACTGAGTAACAGTAGTGAAGTTTCCCCTCAATTCAGTCCGCAGTCTCTTGGCTTTGGACCCACTTTGCAAGCTTTAATTGAAACGCCAGTCGTGGGAGATCCCGTGAGCACTGCTCGCTGAAGTGCTCATTCTAGAAAACAGACCACTTCTATAGCTTCCTCTCTTTCTTCTCAGCATCCACCAAAAACCCATTCCTCAGCCGCCCCTTTATATTAAAAAAAAAAAAAAAAAGTCTCACTTGCTCGAGAGATAGATAACGAAAAAGAAGAAAAGCAGTGGTCTTGTGGTTGCGATGAACAGAAAAAGCTGTTGAAGGCAGCCTGTACCACACTTCTAACTTTTTGGTATTCTGTGTTTGACACACACATACATACACTATTAAAAAAAAAAAAATCTTTGAAATGTTCTGTTTTAATTGTGTTGTTCTTTCCAAGTTGTAAACTTTCTCTCCTCAATACTCGCCACAATTTCTTCATTCACTAACCAATGCAAACAACGAAACAAGAAGTACCAAACATTTTTTTTTTTTTTTTTTAAGATGAGCACAAAAGGAATGGCATTAAGAAATAGATGAAAGCAAATTTTTAGTCCTTTGAGTAACAAAACTCAAAATAATTCAGAGTTAATTTTAAGAGATGGAAAACAATACTTTTAACTAACGGTTCAACAATTAATTTCCCTTTCTGTAAAACTGTTCTGATGGGCGATGTCCTTGATATTTTCTACTTATTTTCACTGTACTGTAGAAAGCCGACAAGCATACAAAATGAATTACATCACTTTAAAAGAAAATGTTTTACTGTAGTTCCTTGACAAGGCTTTCACTTTTAAAATTCAAACAATAGCTAAGTCTCCATCCAAGGTGGGTGCATTTTTGATGCATTTTTTCTTCACATGACATACAAGCAATCTCATGTTATATCAACATTTTCTTTTAAAAGAGTACACTTATGACAACATGACAGCTTGAATGATATGTGTTTCTCATTAATTAGTTCGCAACTGGATACACATAATATATAAATCATATCCGTTCAGATATGTGCAAATGAACGAAACAAAAAAGTAGAATAGTAAATTAGCATCATTTACTTCTGTACGTGTGTAGTTGGTTGCTTGTTGCCAAGGTGTGTCAAGTTAATTAGTTTTGTCTTAAGCACTCGCCCTCCTCCTGGTCTGTTGATTCGTAGGACGTAGTAGGTAACACACCCAACCATTTACAGCCACTGTAAAGATACCAGCACACACATACATACTTAGGTACGTTCACCTTAAGAACACATTCATTTACCAATTTAGATCTTTGCCCTACGAAACAGTCTGGGCAAAAGTAAATTAACGCATCAATTATACAGCTGTAACTTTTTAGTCGAGCTGTAGTCACGAGTATTTATTCCTGGGTATCATGATATCGTGAGAGATTACTACATTTTATTATTAATGTTATTTAACATTTCAAATTCTTGGTTCGTTACAAGACTATCTGTCCTTTGGAAGAAAGAAAAAAAAAATAAAACTTCTTGAGATTAAACTGATATTTAAGAGAAAATCTTAATTGGGAATTAAACTGTCATTTGTCTGCTGACTTACGGGAACAAGGAAGAACAACCCAGAAAGAATGATAAGACACGAATTGCATACACACGACGTCTTTACCGAAAAATGAATCCTATTACGACGTTACTTCAGGGTGTATCTGAGAAAAAATGAAATCAAATCTTTCAAGTTTTACGTCCCACGATTATGCCGATTAGGCTAAAGGATGATGAGAAATGAATAAATTGGTGGAATGAAGAAAGTGGGAGGAAACGAGACAAGTCCGGGAAAACCCACGTACACGATGTTTGTTTACCACAAAGCTCACTTGGTGCTAGATGGAATCGAACCAAGGACTCCATGCACCAGAGGTGAACACTACGACTTAGACATGGCCGTCTCAGGGTTTGTCTTGGAAATAGGGATTTCGATACATCGATATAATATCGTACAGCCCAACTTGCAAACTGTATAATTGTATATTTTTTTAAAAAAAGAAAATATCATTATATGCGTAAGTGATTTGAATTACCCTTACTCGATTCCCCCTTTTATTTATTTTCAGGTAGGTGTTACAGCTCAACTATCGCCAACAGATGGCAGCACATACTTCCTATCTTTCCAATGTATTTTGTACTAGGCGACAATATTCACAAAAAATGAATCAATTACAAGACATAAATATTCAAACTTTGTCCAAAGACAAACTGAATCAATACATAATCAGCGAACAATCTGCAAACTTTCTTAATCTACGAACAATATTTTATTCATTGTACAGAACATTTAATTTTACTTTTCAAATAAAACTCTTCCTCAATAATTAAAAAAAAAAAAAAAATATCACGAAAGTTCGCGGGTTATTCATAGTACTATTGATTCAATTTGTCTTTGGACAAAGTTTGAGTATCTGCTGTAACTGATTCAATTATTGTGGATATTGTCGCCCACTACAAAATACCTGGGATTCGTGCTGCCATTTGTTGGTGGTTAGAGATTCTTTAAACCCTAGTGATTCTTGAAACTAACCGCTGATAATGTTTTGCAGGACGTAGTTTCTCTCTCTACATAGACTGCTGAAATTGGTTCTAGATTAGCAAGATTGTATTGAAGCAATGTCATGTATACTTTAGCATTTCAAATTGAAGTTTCTGAAATGTGAACAGTATTCAGGCAAACCGTTATTATTAATCACGATTTACAGATATTTTACACTACTAATTACTCTTTTCAGCTGAAATTTCTTTATGTGACGAAGGTATTATTTCTGCACTCAGCGTCAGATTATTCACTCATCATATGATAACAAAATCCATACATCAGATAAATTTAGCTGCGCAAGTAAGCATTTATTGCAGGTGTCGACACTGACAAAATTGACAATTCATTCCAGAAGATCGATTTCCACTAATCCAGATGGTTAGTAAGCTACATTTTAATTTACCTGACCTCGGTTCGATTCCTGTTGCAAGATTTATTTTCATTCGTATCAATACGCACAATAAGCTATAAAAATAATGTTAAAATTACACTTGGTGCTGCGAAATATTTCTACTTTTGGGGAGGGAAGGGATAAAATCAATATCGTGTGGTACAGTGTGTTTTTAAAATAAGTATCCAAAATAAAAAAACGTATTTTTGTTTTCAGGTAAAGGCACCAAACATCACGCGCAGCCGTACAAAGTTTCAGAATTTCAGTTCTGCATGCCACGAGAATAATATTGCGGGATTCTCAATGTCAACCAATAGATGGCGCCATTGGAGCAATAGATTTTGATAATCCAACAGTACTAGAAATGCAAAACAGCCCGAAAATAGTTCACTGAGTATTCTGCAAGCAGTATGGGGTGAAACAGAGGCAATAGGATATAGGCCAATGCCATGATGCTCTTGGAGGATTAAAATACGTTGCTCCAAAGTGTATGGCACCGTCTACTGGTTTCTCTCTTGCACTTGACAGAACTTCTTTTAAAATATCCCTTCTCCAAATTGCTAGTGTAATTGAACTTGGAAGCCACCATCCACCATCCACTATCCAGTTAGCCAAGGCCCTAGCTGTACTGGAATACCGCTTCTTGTGAGATCAACGTAGTCAGGCAGTCCCGGGCTTGGTCACCTGCAGCGTCGTGAGGACAATTGGGGAGCTACTTCAAAGAAGTAACACTCCGGCACTGCTACCAGCAATAACAAAGAGAAGAGCCGATGTGCTGACCACACATTACTCTAAAGGCACTGAGTACCACAAGGTGACTGGTAGGCCCTGGCCCCCTAGGAGCTGTTGCACAAGGAGTATAGTTTAGTATTATCCTGTGTGAAATAAATGATTTCGTGTATCTATATCTGGTACGTTGGCAGTCGAGGTTTGTTCCCTTGTGTATAGAGGTCAAAGAACGATAAAATGGGCCCCTCTATCTCTCCTCTAATACGATTTCTTCTGGAAGTCTTTCTTGCAGATAAGGAGACCATAAAACAAAGAATATACTCGTATCAGCGAATTTTCTGGAATCCCCAGCTGCGAAGTAAACTAGGCTCCCGGCTGTGGTCGATTTCACCTTCTACTCAAGAGCTGTCGTTAAAGTCTACATACGCTGCATGCATTTATTATACACATACTATATAACCTATCCTCTCCTCCACGCAACGGTACTTCAAAGTACTTATCCTACTTCCTGTCGGAAAACTCTTAAATCTTAATATCAGTTATCAATAGCACAAGAAGTTCTTTGACGTATAATGTTGAAGTGGCCGATTCTCGAGAGGATTAAATTTTGCATGCTAGTCTGAGAAAAATCTCGCTTTCTCATCTAAAGTGAAATGTTTTTCAGTTGAGTCTGCAGCTGAAGTGAACACATATAAAAGAGTGAATACAGTATTTAGATAACATAATGTCTTTGAGTATTCTTCGGCGTTCTCTAGATCTACTTCATTAATTTTCCAATACTCATTTCTACTATGCATAAAACAGGAAGTAATTTTTTTTAACATGGCAAAAGTATCACTAGAAAATTCCAATTTTCAATATCTCTATATTTAATCTCTATGTTTAATATCTTCTAACACTAACGAATTCTCGTATTATCCTGAGTTTTACACACTAAGATACACTTCTTGTCTGACTTGTCAATTTTTAAAGTAATTTTTCCTTGTATTTGTACACACTACTGTACATGTAAATTCCAGCGTAAACCAGGGAGAGTCCATATCTTACTTCAAGCTAATACACCAATAAGTCTAAAGAGAATTAAACATTATTCTCTTCATTCACAGAAAACAGCATTCAAACTGTAGTTCGTAGTGAACTTACTGAAAAAAAAAGAGGGGAAAGAGGCATTAAATGAAAAGTTCTCATACAAACAAACAAAAACCTGTTTAATATCTTGTCATGTCAACAGATATTAAGACAGTTTTCTCACGTGATTACAACTCCCCTTCTACCAAATCCTGGCTCATAAAAATTGTAACTAAGAACCTAGTGGCAAGATGGCATATACGAATGCGTGATTTGAATATAATATTTACAGTAGGGATGCGCACGAGACAAGATTTATGGCTGTCTCGTCTCGAAAATGTGCTGTAAAAGTGATGTCTCGACTCGAATTATGTCAGAAAAATCTTGTCTCGACTCGCCTCGTGCGCATCCTTAATTTACAGTTTATGCAGCAAAGATTGCGAGGGCGGGAACAACAATTAAAATGGAATCCAAACAACACCTCGCTGTTATGTGGTTAGGTTCCAGTTTTTTTTTAAGTTCACATCTTATATCGGTGCTGAAAAAGACACGTTAAACCTAAATCCATGCAACAACCAATCACTATTAGTGTTTGTAGTTTGAGGGAAACTTCCCTAATCTAGAGAAATTTCGTAGCTAAATTTAGTGAGGAAAACGAATTTTTTTTTTCGACAAAATGTGAAAATTCAGGGAAATTCTCGCACTGACTGACTGACTAATATAAATGCTTAAATTTTTCTTTGTTACTCAGAAATAAACCAATACAATGGCAACAGTTTGTGTATGCATATTCAAAGTACATAGAATAATTTGCATATATTGTTGGCTTTTTTTGTACAAGTGAAGGGAAAGTAAATAAAAAAAGCAAATGAGCAAAATCAATATGGTTGATACTTTCTTTAATATAGCTAAATTAATCTTGTCACATAAATTTTGTCATAGGAATTGGACATCAACAAAACTAGGGAAAATTTGATAAGAAAAGGGAAAATTTTGAGTCAGCTGAGGGAAATTTTCTTAAGGAAACCTACGAACACTGATCACTATTGGTGTTTTACTTTTAGCCGAGAGTCTCAATCTGCGTCCATATCCATATAGTTCTATAACAGCCATAATGCTACGGGAGAAAGGGGCTACATTCTCCATCGAATAAAGTTAAAATACATAGTTCTCGAACTCAAAGAGATGGTAACTGCTTCTTGCCCCCTTAAATGATGTCCCTGGGCCGTAGATTTGCTCAGCCCTACTTTACAAGTATATTAAATTCTGTAGGCTATAGCACTACAAAGGATACGATATTCTGACGACAGAACTAAACTACTGAAGGAAAAAAAAACATATCAAAGAAAGGACAGATGCCACAACAAAAGAAACATTAAGAATACAGTCTACACTGCATATAAAACAAACTAAATAAAAAGGATAATTGTAAAACGTCCACATATACGCATAATTCTTATGGATATTGTTTTCATGGAAATATTCAAAAACACAGATGAATATATTCATATACAGATCAGCATTGTCAGAAGAAGGAAAAAAGAAACTGACGTCTCCTGAAGAGAACAATGATTATGTTCCTTGCTACAATGAAAAAAAATACCATTTTGTACGCCATTCGTCCTTTATTCTGAAACAAATTCTTACCGATAAAAAAAGGAAACACTCCATACGTTAACAATTAAAAAAAATCTCAAATATATATATTGCCACACTACCAGTTCATATAAAAGTTTATTAAAAACAATTGTGAAAGTTCAATTGTTTTTCGGGCCAAAACAATGACACGGAATGAAACAATCGATGTAGTTAACGAGAATAACGTCGACCATTGTTAAGGAACAATTATAAAATCATTGGACGGAAACAAAACTCTTGTAGTACCCATATAAGAGAGTCTCAAAAAATGGCTACACTTCGTTAACTACAAATGAGGCTAGGTTTGTAATTCCTAAATCAATACTACAGAAAGAACAGGATTTAAAATATATATATCAGTTGCGTTCTGGTGCATGAATACACTTCCCTATTTGATAAACGTCGCCATCTTCCTCAATATAACAGAAATATTTATTGAACCATATTTATTAAGGTATAGAAGAGTTCAACATTCTACGCAATTTTCTGCTACGGTTTCTACACAACAGTTTCTTTCAAAAAAAAATATATATATATATAATACGCAATTTTCTATGTGATAATAACCACTGTTTGCAAAATGTATAATATAGAATTCGAGATATTAATTAGTCACATCCTGTTTATTAATTAAATTAAATTCTGATTAGGGTAATCACGCTGTTTATTAGTATTATTACTCTGATTATGGACTGAAGTGTTCAACCCAAAGACATGTTTTAGCAGCGGCACCGACTTCTGTATAGTTTTGGAGGGAGAGGAATGAATGAAATGAAATTTGAGTTTTACGTCAAACGGTTATGCCGGCTAGGCTAAAGGAGACGGTGATAATGAGAAATTAATGAGATGGTGGAATCAAGAAAGTGGGAAGAAACGCGAGAACCACGAGGAAACCCACGCACACGGTGTTTGTCCACAACAAAGATCACTTGGCGGGAGCAGGGTTTGAACTCGGAACCCCATGCACCATAGGTGAACGCTCTACCACTGAGCCACCGTGGAGGGAGAGGAGTGTTCAAGTATGTTTTGTGTTTCGCCGTCAGATTTCCAGCGGTTCGCCAGCCAGATATGCGGAAGAGACGCGGTTCGATTCGCGACAGGAGCTCACAGGTTCGGATTTCACGCTAATCAGTAGGTCCATGTCTCATATAAACTGGGTAAAAAGAAAAAAATGCTGTTTGTGTGTTTTTCGTATTCAAAACAGAATATAAACATTTGAAGTTAGGAAACTGGGGTGAAGAACATTGTAGGTTGAAAAAGAATTAGAATTACTATTGATATTACATACAGAAAAGCTGAGTAATTATTGCTATGGTCCGTGTACATTGAAATTACTCAAAGTTAGAAGCTTGTTATAGGCAAACTTAACATTTGAATTAACATTTACTGTATGTATTTACAATAACTGGTCAAAAACAAATAATTTCTATCTATTGAAATCTCTTAATCATGCAATAGCTTGTTACGTTACTTTTAGCCATGATTCTTAATTCAGCCAATCGTTGCAATTGGACTATATATTCTTCACGTATTCACTACCCCACACCAATTCATATTCTTTCCATCCTTTAGTTTTTTTTAGCCGTTCCTAATATATGTAGCAGTTGCGCATACCGCTATTATAGCACATAAGCTATGGCGTTTCAGTGATTAAACGTTTGCATATGCTTTGAGGGATCGATCACAGACTACTGAGTGTGTGTGATGGATAATATCACGTTCGTTTGTTTCTCCAGGTTCCCCCGTTTCCTCCCGCATTCTCGTTCCACCAATTATTTCATAATAATTCATTTCCTTAAGCCTACTAGAACTGCTTATTTATTTATTTATTTATTAGTATGGTAGTTGCATATACGTTTTAGACTGGTTCGTGGTTTAGAATGTAGCAGAGAATTGGATACCCGTGCTGAGATAGGAAAAACTCACCGCAGTAAAGAAAAGCACACAACTAGTGTATGCGAACGAATTTGTATCTTTACGACAGCTTCGAAATACAATATAGACAGTGACGTAAGTTGGCAATCCTGCTGCCATTAATGACTAGTTATCTATAGTACCTCATGATGAGCTTTTACACAAACAACCATCTGAAATATACACAATCACATGTATAGGAGTAAAGCCTGTAAATGTGTATATATAATGATTAGCAATGACGTAAATATATGTATATCGTGACGGCCATGAAGGTAGTAAATGATGTTGCCATGCAATCTCAAATTGAATATACATATTCATTTTACATTATGCATGTATCGTTGTGTGTGTTTGTATGTAGGATGTGGACACACAGCACATTATGAAATTTCCAGTAGTAATTAGATATTTTATCGGGTTGAGGTGTATAATATATTTTAATTAGCATTGCAAAACTTCATAACATCGAAGAGTTTTAGTGCTATTAGTATCCAATGCTTATTTTCAACAACCATACATAATATTCCTTCGCTAAGATTATTAACTTCTATTTCTGAATGTGCATTATCTACTATAATATAGGCAATTTACATTATCTGTACAGGTCAATGTGGAATCATTCACTGAACTCGTGTACACTATATATGTATATGTAATATTGCCGTCAACACAATGACGTCAAACGGGTTTATTTGCAATAACCCTGAACATACATACATTAGTTCTGACTATTAACTTATTTTTATTATTATTATTGTTATCTATGTCTTACACGCTCCCTTCCACGGTCCACACTCATCTAAAGGCCTTGTCATTTAACATGACCCTCTTTTGAAATATCTTAATTAGCCGACAGAGAGATGGTCCAAAATTAAAAAAAAAAAAGTCTAATATTTATACTGTATATAACAGTTTTAAAAACTTTTGGGGGGAGGAGGGGACAGTAAGCATAAGGTTATTTTGGTTTAGAGGGTGCTGAGCCCATTATGTTCCTTTAAAACAATTGCAGCCCTAAAACAGCAATCATCTGTACTCCGCACATACCTTTCTATCATCCTATCTCTCTGGACTGAATGTTCCCAGAGCGGAATATTTATAACTGAGATACTTCGCCTATTGTCCAACCAAGGTGGTTCAAAACTGTGCGAACGTGGGGCCATGCGAACTTGTAGGTAGGGTTTCGAAATAACTAGATTCAATCGATACATCTATAAAATTTCGAATACTGAATGAATGAATGAATATATATAATAAAAATATTTTTTCGGTACACAAGAATACAGCTACTCTCCAAAAATGTCTCGGAATCCAGTAACACCACCACCAAACAATATATAAATAAAAAAGTAAATAAAGCTACGCCACTGCGTAGCTTTGTGCGAGTCTTTTTAACCCTGAAGTTCCCACGCATTTGTTTTTCCGCCTTCCATTTTGTGAGTTACAATTATGATATCCATGGTCGAAATCTCTACTTTGCTCTGAGTTTCTTGTGAATACCTAGACGATGGCTATTTGACAATCGAAAGTCAGTACTATTGTTTATGTTCCAATGACGGCAACAAATATCCGAAATATCACAACACTAAATGTTAATACTACACATGCTCATTCTTTGTTTCTAGGGTCATTCCACTTATACGTGGATTCTCCTTTGGAATGATCAGGAGTTTAAACAGGCTTTATTGTTAAATGTAGTTATTCTTGAAGTTGATAAGAATATCCCTTGCTTTATAAAAATCCAAGGTCGTGTTATATTTAAATTTTTACTATTACTGAACACACAATTTTCGCAACCCAAGGGATATTTAAATAGAAACCAGTACAATTAAAACGCTATTATTAAAATTGCAGTTCAGTTCAAAGAAAAAAGAATACTTTCTTCACGGAGTTAAATATATATGGAAGAGGGGCAGGTACTCAACATCGTTAATTTTATGCGATGCTATACGATAATTTTTAAGACGTAATAGCTTTTTTTGTGTGTGGTTACAAATAATTTCTTCCAAAAACAAAAACAGAGATGCAGCAATAATTGGATACCATGTCATCAGTTATACCATGAATTGTGCTACAATAAAATTAAAAACGGTTTTATAAACACCCTAGCTCCAAGTATCGATTTCATACGTTTTTCTCGATACCACACACAGTCTACTCATACTACACGTAATGATGCTGGGTGATTATTGTGCTACGTGCTCATCTCCACTTTTTAAGGTAATCTATCGCGCACTTGTGGTGGTACTAATAAAGTAATATTTCAAGGCCATAAAAGAAATGGAAGCAGATAATCTAGGACTAACAGGAACTTTTTTGAAATATTGTTCGTACATGTTCTGTTATACCATAAACACGAGAGAGAGCAAAGCGCCCGTCACGAGTTGTGGTTTACTACAGGGTGTTGGTGGATGGATAACGTTGGGTGGACCAGGCACAGACTATTCTCCCGTAGCAGCTATTTTTTATACATATACACAGCACATACTTTTTTATATATAACTTTCTTTTTGTGATTCTCACTGGGAAGAACCATCATAGTGACCTCTCATGTGTGCAAGCCGCACCAAATGACAGTCAGTGTTCCGCAAGAGTGAGCTGTCGTGTCCGGTACCACCCCTTTTTTACCTTCTCCCTCTCGTTCCGTACCTCAGCCCTCAGTTCACTTTGTGCCAACTCTCAGGGTTAATGAATTTACTCCATCTCCTCTGATCAATGTTGCAACACTTCCTATCTGAACAACTATTCTTTTTCAAAGGATCGATAATCCCATTTACATCCTGGTTTAAAAATTCTACCACGGGTTATACTTTCTATTTCCCTATAGTTCTAGATGAATAATACATAATACGATCACAAAACTTAATTTATTTTGGTAATTTATTGACCAGAGCAGGAAGTACAATTCTACTAAAATGGCAACCGATCCCTCTTCTTTGAAAGCTTGTCTAGAAATGCAAATAGAATTTTAATAGTGCGCTTGCTATAAGCCAATGTATTTTAAGTAACTACATATTGTTTCGCGTGTTGATATGGTACCCTGCTCCCAAACCTCTCCAATCCTTCTCTCTCCCTTTACTACATATTATTAAATTTATATCATCTCTGAGCACAAAACAAGTATTTAATAAATGGTTTAAAACTTCTGAACGGTGATTGACTTTGGTGCATTATATCCTTAATATATGCTGCCAAACTATCATAAGTTTCTTGCGGGTTGCATGCACAAGGATATTAAATATTCACATTTAAAAATATATTTACTCAGCTGTTTTCACTGTTCTTCCTTTTACAATAACTTTCAACTGAGTAATACAACTAACATAATTTCCCACAGAATAAAGAGAGAGTGATCTGAAATACGAAGTTGTCAGTCATTTCAGAAATTATCACAAGATGAATTATTACATGAAGAATGCAATTTTCAAAGTTACTTTATGTTACAGAACACGATATTCAAATCGTTCCGTTTGTTCTGAAGCTATTGACAAATCAATGTATAAATGTGACTATCCACTAGGTGCACCGACTTTTATTAGCGATTGTAACAATATATACATACTTAACAATAGAAAATGAACGAACTCAGTATACTAAATTAATAATAACATTTTTACATTAAAACAAATGCCCATTATTTTGGGATAACATTTTGTTCCTAGCTTATGTAGCTATACACAGAAGTTCCACAAGCAATATATTTACATTAACAACTCAACAGTCATACATCACTTTTGCGACATGAAAATGCGATAAACACGCCATGTACTCTCAGTATAATCAAACTATTATTATAAAATATAAACACTCGTAATTGAGAATTAAAGCAGGTAAAACTAACTAGCGTAACGGAGTAAGAATTTATTTTTTATTTATTTATTTTTTTTTTAATAGAAGCATTTAGTGGCATTTGTAAGATTCAAAAAATTGTTATTTGCCGTCATTACAATGAAATGTAGGAGAAACAGACAGATTAAGGCATCTAAATTGACGTTAAGTAGAGCTGTAATTACTGATGCGTGATTGTTAAAAAAAAAAAAAAAAAAAAAAGTACAGACATTTAAATACTAGTTTCTGAAAAACTTAACTGTGCATAGATCAGTTCAAGTCTGTATGTAGGAAATATCTTTTTAAGGAAGCCTTTCTTCCATGTCTCTTTCTTGTAAATGTTTGTGTGTGTTCGCCTGTCAAAAACTGTGACCACGTTTCATTTTGAAGCGAAAAATGTACCAGAGAGAGAGAGAGAGAAATATTTATATACAGTACTTAAGTTCATAGTACTGAAGCAAAATATTAAAAGCACGATTTCATAGTTTTCCACGTTATTCCGTAGTTAAGGTAAAAAAAAAAAAAAAAGGCATTGAACTTCTTGTTTGCGCAGAGAAAAAAATTATCTCTTTCTTGAAAATAAACTCTGTAAAGGCTTTTACCGTGCTCTCTCACTCAGACACACACACACACACATTCATAAAATACATGAACAGCTGCTTTCCAGTCTTCCGCCTAAAAAGTCTTCGTATCTCCGTCATCTGCCACGTTACGACGGAAATTCATCTTTCTCACAAACAAACATCACAAAAATATTGTATTATAGAGCGGAATAACGTTCTATTGTTGTTAGTTTAAGGATAAGCTTTCATTTCTCTTAGAAACTAGACATGAAATCTTCTCCCCTTTCCGCTCACATTAAACTTTTTCCCGTCTTTTCGTTGACAATACTACCTAGGTATAGTCAACTTTCCGTTGTTGTTTCTGTTTCTGCTTCAAGGATACACAGCATCCATATTATGTTTATATAGCATTATATAGCTTCAATTAGTTACATGTACGCATACACACACATACGCTACACTGCCAGTTCATGAACTCCATTTTCCTAACGAAATTATTGATGCTATTATGACTTAAAAAAACTGCAATACCGTCAATTTGTAAATTTCCCCTCCATGATAAAAACAAATACTGTATCATTAATAACATACTCAGAAACTAAATTCGCATTTATACATAGTTCTGTGTTTTCCTTCTCACATCGCCCTTCCCTGCTGTGAGTCGATTCATCACAAACCGATTCATATGTTGATAATGTATGTTAAAGTTTCTAACAATGATCTTTAGTGTTCAACATTTATCATTGGTTTCTGTATTGGTACAATACAGAGAGAAAAAAATTACCAATACGAAAAGAAGCCGGAAAGTAATTGCAGGATTTGGAAATGTGGTTGTGGACAAAAATGAAGAAAGACTGGAGCAAACAGAAAGTCCACAAGGAAGTTAAACATAGTAATAAAAATAAGAGAACAAGTTTGGCGGTAATCAATAAGAAGAAAATACACTAAAAGTATGCCGATAACAAATAACATTCTAAGCACAGTATTCTACACAGTATACTACTAAGCACAGTATACTACTGAACCCATCTATAATAGTATATATCTTTAATGTGGTTCTACTCAAGTCGGCATACATATTTTATATTTCTTCACTCCTGGATGTAATTGTGAGAAAATATTGTGAAAATCGTATAAAGCAGCAAAACAATGCAAAAGTAGCTATTAACATAAAATATATCTTCACCATTTACACCTTGCGGAACACACCAAGGACATAGTGGCTATCTTTCTCCAAACTAAATGACTAATCATTCATTTCAGTAATTGGTCTTTTTTTTTCGATTTACTTTTTTTTAACGTCGGTTCTGATACTAGTGTCCACTGTAGGCAATTTCTCAGCAATTTCAAATTTACAAACAAACAAAAAAAAAAAATCGTTTCAGGCATTTGGCTCTCACCCTTTCATATATATACAGTAAATAAGGCTGATTTCACGTTATTACATTCATTGCGTGACCACGTTACAAAACCATTTACATGACTAACAACTCCCTTGACTAAAGTTTAATTACATTTTTAAAAAGCTCGAAAACGTACTAAAAAAAAACAAGGTCAATTACGTCAATTCATTCTTTTTACCCTAATCTCCTTTTTTCTCACAATACATGTATGCCAGCTAAAATTCATTGTGGTTGGTTCCTTCTACTTATTTGGTACTTTACGTTCATGAATATATTTATGTTCTTTCACAAACGCATTAATTTGACCAAAACCATTAATATTGTAGTATAAAATATAAGTATGTCTGCAAACAAACAATAACTAAGTCTGTATATTTTCATTATATTTTTAAAATATAAAATATTATTTCGATTTCATTTTTTTTTTTTTTTTTTTTTGACCATTGTTTTCCATGTCGAAAATTACACGGTATAATAACAATAACAATCAGCATAGCTGCTAAACCAAATATCACATTTCAATTTATATTTTTTAAATGCCTAAATACGGTTGTGACTGCAATTCCTTGTTTTAAATACATATTTATGACATTCAATGCAGAAATAATAAGCTGATTATTTTTTTTATTATTGTATTGGAAAATCAAAAACGAATGGAGAACCTACTTTTCGTTTACATATTTTCTATTACAGTTTCTATTTTTTTTTTTTTTAATGAATACCTTGCATCACGTGAATAATTGGTTCCAACCAAAAATTATCCCCGCTTTGAAAAATTATGTTGTTCAAGATCCATTTTATGGGTGTAAATTGCATTTATCACGAAAAAATCAGGATAATATTATATATATATATATATATATATATATATATATATATATATATATATATATATATATATATATATATATATATATATATATATATAAATTGATTTAATTAGTGTGTGCGTGAGAAAAACCAACCCCAAGAAAACAGAAGGGAGGGACGTTGTCCAGGACAAATCTCATAGTGACCTCCTTCGTGGCTAAGCGGTTAGCGTACTCGCCTTTGGCGTGGAAGACCTGGGTTCAATTACCGGCGGGAGCTCATGTGGTTCGGATTCCACGTTAATCAGTAAGTCCATGTCTCATATAGCCTCGCTGCTGAATGGGACGTTAAGCTAAAAAAAACTCTCATAGCCTGGGATCAAACTAGGAATCCTTTGCAACCAGAGGTGAGTCCTGGCTTCGTGTTGTTAGTATCAAGTCAAATAGTTTCCTTACATTTTCTTGTACAAATGACAATATGATCACTCAACCATGTACAAGGAGACAAAAAGATGATCCGTCAGACCTCAGGAATTATTGATTTTCACACTGACTGAACAAATAAATAAGAGTTTACACTGACGTTTGTCTCGAAGTAATGGATAATATGATTGCGTTAGAAAGTAATACCTAGGTATTTATGCATTTAAAATATGTATATATTAATGTGAAAGAATGGAAAAGGAAGAAAAATGAAAAGGATATGGTATTATAAACAAAAACAAGCTTTCATTACACGTTTTCCTTCATTATTTATACTCCCTCATACACTTATATACATCCGTTCTTCCTTCCGTCGGTTCATTCGTTCGCTTCTAAGTTTAGGGAACAACAACTTTCCTTGTATTAATCTCGTAGACTGTATTTATACTTTTGCTTTTGGTGCAGACCCTCATAACGCATCTCCTCTTCCTCCCTTCATCTCTTGGTTTATCCTTCCTGCCACAACAGGGTATTTGCTTACTTCCTTTCCTTTTTGGTTATTCCAAAAGCAGAGCAGATTTCTGAGCGAGCAGCACAAAACGCGGAATTTCCTCTATATAAACCTCAGGACACATTCTCATCCTGGAAACTGTTTTTGCTTGTTTTTGTATGCCTGGTTGGTTCTGTTCTGTGGCCAGTTTCACCATCCAACACATCCGAAATTGTACGATATAGTATGTATAATGAACGATCTGGCGTTACCAATCAAAAATTATGACCGGCCAGATTCTTTTTCATGGATGATGTTAGGTCAGGCCATTGGCATCAATATCGTTATTTCTTCTGGTTTCCTAGACCGGAGTTCGTTACATCTTAATTTAGGTAGTGTATCAAAGACCTCGAGTCTCTTAGTTCGTGACCTACGACCCGGGCAGACTCACACAACCCGGAGTTAACCGAACAGAACTGGTGTAAGCCAGAAAGATTCATGCCTCGGGCAGACACGATATGACCCGAAGACGATGAAACGTCACTATACACATGGAGAGTTTCTGTGAGGCAGCTAACGTAATTCTAACAAACATATTTTTTTACTCTGTCTTCTCACTAAATCATACAATTTTTCCTCGCTTGTTATGTGTGTCTGTATGTATTAAAGAATTGCACTGAACGATAACTACAAGATTAATTACAGTATAAACCGTGAAAATCACATACAAAATAAACTGTTTATTATTATTATTATTATTATTATTATTATTATTATTATTATGGAGCATCAAAGTTTCATCTAGAGAACCTGAAAAAAACTACCGTTTAGAATATCACATACTGTAGAGTTCAAACAACGCTTTGTTAAATCTTTCTGAATAGTCTTATGTTCAAAAATAACATTATTTTTCAGTGTGGGAGGATGAATAATATGGAAATTATGTCTGAAATGTTCAAGACTTGATATCTTGATTACGAACTGTTACAGCGGGACTGAAACGAGCTCAAAGCAGTGCATATTATTAAATTACTATAAAATTATGCAATAACGCTGCACAGCTGATATTTTGGCTATTTCCGGGTTGCCTGGCCTTAGAAGCGAGACCCAAACACGGATGACCTAGATAAAAAAAAAAGCCGAGACATATGATCCGTTTAATCATTGGTAAGGTGTAAAGTGGCTCAGTTATAGTAAAGCTCATTGCTGATGCGAGAGGTCCATGGGTTGATCCTAAGCCATGTGAAATTGTAGTGGACAACATCGTGTCCGAGTTTTTTTTTTTTTTATTCTCCTGTTTCCACCCACATTCTAATTCCACCTATTCGTCCCTTCCCTTTAGCCTAAAGAACATAAATATATAAGACAAAATTTAATTTTCACAAAGAAAAGAAATTCAAATAGACCTGACGAACGAATCAGTAAAATAAAAGTGTTTCAATCCCCGTTCATTCCGATATAAAGCAATGGGCTGAAAACAAAGATGGCGACGGTATTCAACAGTCTTAAGACAAGTATTGTTTCAGCAAACTAACGAACAAAACCTATGTACAGATGGGATTAGTAATCTTGATAGTTTACATGTATATTTCTGCAAGTAAATAACTTAAAATTCTTAATAATAATATGTTGAAGTGCTTTACGGTATGATACAACAAAAACGATTCTCTTGTTTTTTTTCGTAATAGTACGTAATGTAGTCAAATAAAAACTAGACTTCCCCATTTGTTTTAATGCTCACAAACCATAAAACACTCTGTCACATATTATAGCATAATATTACGAAATCAGGAAACTTTTTCTTTCTTTCTTTTCGCCAAAAAAGAAAACAAAACTATCTATGAAATAACCTTGTACCTTTTTGCACTTTGAGTAATGTTCGTTTTTAACAAGCACAAATGAATTTACATCAAATACAGTACCATTCCACTCTCACAACACAAGGTATTTAGTTTCTCTCAAATAATGCTAGGGTGGGGTGAAGGTAGGGAGAATAAAATCCATTTTTCTGTCTCTCTCTAACAGACAATTGCAAAATT
Source organism: Thermobia domestica (assembly GCF_964235325.1). NCBI lineage: Eukaryota > Metazoa > Arthropoda > Insecta > Zygentoma > Lepismatidae > Thermobia > Thermobia domestica. The sequence continues at coordinate 110,155,677 of NC_137464.1, forward strand.
CGACCACAGAAACTAATATAATTCCTTTTAATTTATATATATATATATATATATATATATATATATATATATATATATATATATATATATATATATATATATATATATATATATATTTAAAAAAAGCAAATGTAAATATATGCAGTGAAGAGCATTATAATGTTTTCCGTTCTAGGCAAAGTTGAACGAAATCCAATTATTGAGAAAGCTAAATAAATAAAATAACATAGGTTATGAAGCATGAGTGAATGAATTGAATATTCATGTGATCATTAAAACTTGATAAATGAGCAAGTTTTGGTTCTCTGAACTCGTCGTTTTACCTCTACACTGAATTGTTAGTTTCAATAATAAGAATTGTACACATTTTCTATGCAAAATTCATTCTTGCAAAGCGTACTCGCTGCTAGGAGGAAATTCTAAGTTAACAAAGCACCTAGAAAAAAAAAACTACGTATGTAGTATATTCGCCAGTAAGTAAAGATGGATAGACACTAGTGCTATTAAGAATTAATATAATCCCATACCTGAATATTTAAATATATTCTTCGAACACAGCTACTCGAACAATTACAGTTCAAACAGTTTAACTAAAATTAGCTGTCTTTTTTTTTCTGTTGATATCATATGGTCAAATACATTTGTAGCTACAGTATAATATGGTGGCTTATTCTCAATCTGTGCATGATTTATTTATAATATAAATTGATGTAGTAGCTAGACTCCTAATGTTTCAGGTTTAATAATGCAATAAAATAATTCTGGCAATATTTACCTAAAATATTTGTAATGACTAATGATAGAGCACTACAGTTGGAAAATAGGTCTTATTAACATATTATTTTTATATACAAGGAAGTATTTTACTTATTTCATCACTTTTTTCTTTCATTATTCCATTAAATTTATTTGTAGTTAACACAGTAAGAAACTACAATATTAAAGGATTCCGTGAAGCTTCAAAATACGGGTTACGCCAAAGCGCTTGTTTCTCTTGCCGTGAAGTAAGCGGCGCATTTTTGCATTGTTTGAAGCTTTGTGCCTCTGTAACTAAGAAATATAGCCTATTTACTGTAATAAATATGTTCACTGTAATAATTACAAAATCTGATAAACAATCTAACGCTGTCAGTAGCGACACCATACGGCGTAACTTTGCGCTGAACGACCTAGCTGTTTTTTCGCAGTAGAGCCATACAGATGGCGTGAGCGTGTTATTACTTGTGGCACAGTCGCAGTTCGGTAAAAGAACTAATGCTTCTACGCGAAGTCCACGATTACACAACCAGTGTTTATTCCATTTTATGTATATAAGGTCGAATTTATATGAAGCTTACTTAGATTTTATTTGAAATTATACTATTTAAACCGGCCACTCATCTTTTTGGAAATCTCTTACTTACAGGTGGAATGTTCTTACTTATAGGTGGAATTAAAGCAAACAAAACTAAACATTCTTTGGGTAATTATTATTTTTCTTTTCAAGATAGTATTAAACATCTCTACATACGATTATAAGAATGTACCCTTTTAAAATAGAGATGGGTAGATATTTTTTTAAAATCACGACATCATCATCATCACAAAATCATCCCGTCTTCAGTGATAAGAACTGGCTACATATTTAATTTCCTACTTCACATATATACATGTATGTCATATATAGTGCATAACCAGATATTCTGATTATATCTGGCCTGAAACTTGTTAAGGCTACCAGAATTTATTTATTTTTAAAAGTACGTTCGTAGCGGTGAGGTTGATTATCTAATTTAATTTTGTTAATTTTGTTACTGTGAACATAGGGAGTTGGCAACCGTGTTTTCACAAGAACTCGAACAGTCACAGATGGTAAAGCAAGAAGATGTGTGTGAGAGATCTGATGTGCCAAGCAAAAGAAGAAACGCATACAGCAACAGACACAAACTAGCTCTTGTGTGTTGTGCACGGAAGTATTATAAGAAGGAAAAAAAAGATCATTTTCTTGTATGCATGTGCTTGCTTTCTTCTTTTCCTCATCTGTTGGACTGCTATTTCTTCTTCGGGGTTCCCTGAGCAACGTTACTTAATCACTCCCGCGGATCAACTCTAGTGAAAATGAGAGCACGCATGAAGGAAAGAAGAAGAAGAGAGATACGAGACTCGCAAAGAATTCCCGCAAGCTTTTCTTTTCTTTCTCTCTCTCTTTCCTTCTCGCCTGCAATTAGTCATAGCCTACTCGACTTCAATTGCACATCCATCAACTTGCCCGTATACACATCTCATTTTTTTTCTTACTCATCTTCCTATTTTCCCTTCATTTATTCCCTCTCTCTCTTCTTGCTTCTCCTTTCCATCATCATCGCTATCATCTTTTTTTTTTTTTTTTTTTTTAATTCTTCTTCGTCTCCTGAATGATATAAAGCGAGGCATCATCTTCAATCTTCCTGTCCTGTCCGCTAGGTTTCATATTCATTCTCGAAATAACGATGATCAGTCTCCACGTTTCTTGACAGTAACAGCTTGCCTTCTCCTTCTCCATCCTTGCTCCCCCCCCCCACCCGCACAAAAAAATGGATTAAATTCCTCTTCGATATCGTTATCATCATCTCCTGGAGGAATCTTACCTAAAAAAAAAAAATACTTTTTTCGATCTTTAATAGAATTTCTAATTAATCTCAAATAAGCTACTGCCTTAGCTTCGAATAATATCTACTAATTAGTCATCTGTTGATCCACTAAAAGATATCCTTCTTAAAGAACGTGAAATAATAATGATATAACAGGGATACCTTCTTCGAGTAAAAAATAATGATTTAGTTATTTGTTTAAATGAGCTTAATTTGCATAGTCAATCAACTAGTCTCTCTCACAATGCAAGATATAGACAAGTAAATATTGTAGTTCTCAACAATTAGACTAGACGTGAAAATTTAAATTATTTTCAGTAAATTGTTTTAAATTTAACTTGTTAACTTAATAAAATAAAGGAGAAACCACGTCTTTATTTTAGATTTTTTTAAAGGAAGCTTTTTCCTTTTTTGTCTTTTGTTTTACGAGAAAATATTACTTCTATCTAGTACACTACACAAAGCCACATTTCTATATTTACAGCACTGGTTGTAGGTGTTCGACTGAATTTCTCTCTCCCACTCGGCCAAGATTACCAGACTTCTTTAAATCTTTTTTTTTTTTTTTTTTTCAAGAAACAGCCTAACCATGTACGGAACACCACCGTAATTACAAGCAAAATTTGAATATACGGATACAAAAAGAAATCATACGCCACTGGGTTGAATGGCACGTTTGTTGATTAACGTTATCAATTTGAGATCAAAACTTCCAGATTCTAATCTGGCCTGAGATTGTTATCTTGGTAACTTTTTAAAATATAAAATAAAGTTTATCCATACGTCGATACCTTTAGACCTATAGATAGGTATAGATCTCTAGCAGATTTTTACGTCTAAAAATTCTCCTTATATCTGCTACAAATCTTAAAATGGTTTCAAATCGATTTCTTAAAATTTTCTATTTAATAATGTTACGGGCTATTAAAATCTGTTGTATTAAAAATGTCGGGAGTATAAAGGAAAACTTTAACTTTGATAATAAAAACTAAACTTTAAAAAAAAAAAAAAACATATAGTATTCACTAATAGAGACAAAGAGAATGAATATAAAAAATATATATATAGTCTGGTATCGATTGTCAAATGTTAGGCTCATCTTTCTCTTACGACCGTTAGATATCACATGAAAACTATCAACTACCGCTTTCGCCTTGAAAAACTTGGAAAGTACGAAAATAAGAGAGAAGGAAAAAAAATTGGCTGACGTCTTTCTCGGTTGGCGAAGAAAAAGGGGAAGGGAGGAGGAGAAGGAAAGAAACGCCATTGAAAAACACATCTTTTAAACTGAGAAGCGAAAGCACGAGGGCGAGACGAGACGAGACAATTCGGTTCCAACTAAAGCGGATGCTCTAGTTTTAAAGACGAGCATACACTCTATACAGAGTTAGTTGGATTGGAACACACAAGCTGACTAACTGGGTTTGCAGCTCGTTGATGGCTATGCTTCCTTTTTGGCTTTACATGTTATTTGCTTTCTTTTCTTTTCTTTGAAGAATCTTTTTTCTTTCTTTTTTCTTAGTTGAAAGACATCAAAAAGAACTAAGTAACACACGCAACTTTGTCCTTTAAAAAAAAAAAACAAAAAAAAAAACGAACGAACGAAAGGAAAATACGATGATAATGTTAACTTTTGAATTTAAATGGATACTTGATTCATGTAATATGCACTTCCAAAAAGGGTATGTCATCCTCCCATCACTTTAATTCACCCAAAGGATATCCAAGTAACCCTCTATACAACCCACGCGTAAATTTTACAGATAAGTTACAATTCTTGTTAACTTTCGATCCGAGAGTACCTTCCTCAGATTGTCCTTCTTTGAAAAAAAATACAGAGATGGTATTTCCCTTATATGTATACGGTAATTCGGAGATAGTTTCAAAACAGAAGGAAGGCAAGATACTGTACACACCATAGGTAATGCTATCTTAGACGTCTCGAATTAACTATGCGTATAGTTTCAAAACAGAAGGAAGGAAAGATACTGTACACACCATAGGTAATGCTATCTTAGACGTCTCGAATTAACTATGCGTAATATTTACGGTGACAAGCACTTACTGTTCAGTTTCTGGATGGAGGGACGCAGGATTTTTTCATTGGAGGGGCAAAAGTCCGATATGCAAGCACAGTCGCAAATACACATATATGTATACCTTAATGCATGTGTGCATATACACTTAATCCACACAACAACAACAATTTACCCATTGTATAACTATAATGAATATAATATACTACCACAATGCGTGAGGAAGCAAAGCTAATAGGTATTGACATGTCGAAAAACCAGGTTGGGAGAGGGACAACTGCATAACTTAACGTACTATTGTATTTAATATAAACACAAATTAAATACTACAGTGTCAGTAACCAAGTATAATACGTTTTGACATATACTTCACAGAACTGCACTCAGTTCAAAACTCCAGGGTGAGACAGGCCCCTGTCTTTTTTTTTTTTTTGACATGCCGAAGATGTGCACTTCCTGATTCAATATTATAATTTACGTTTCCTTTCAAAGACATGACTATCTCAAACATGGCTATTTCTTATTCTAATCAGGAACATATACAACCGAGCGAAGTAGTTCAAGTGGTAGAGCGTTGGCTTCGCATTCGGGAGGTCGTGGGTTCGAATCCCGCTGCCGACCATCCTGACTGAGGTTTTCCAGGGTTTCCCTCAGTCCTACCAGGCAAATGCCGGGATGGTACCTACTACACAGGCCCTGGCCGATACCTTCCCAAATCCTTTACGTTGTTGTTGTTGTTGGATATCCAGTGTAAAATGGCCTCTGAGCTGTATCTGGTGATTGTTAAATAAATAAATAAATATATATATATATATATATATATATATATATATATATATATATATATATATATATATATCAAGAAAAACTAAATTATTGAGTTTTATTGAAGATACCTACAAGGAATCAAACTGCGACTTAAGAAACCCAACCCGTTCTGATCCATGAATGCACAGCAAAGCAAGGAAGGGTTTGGAGCTCCAATCAATTCATGCTCATTATATATTAGTAATGCACTATATACACTATACACTATTTTTTTAGCAATCAGGAGTTTTAAAAAAAATCTCCCAACCTCTCAAGTGATTAAAGGTAAAATGGCCTTTTGCCTATTTGAAATAAATGAATGTCTAAAATTGAATGTCACAGACATACACATTTAACTACGCACTAGAAACAATACGAACATTGTGCATTTCCCCTTTAAATGTATTAAAAACACTCTAGGCTGTTTTGCGCCATTTTTTCCTTTTCGCCTAGGCGAAGAAAAAAATTCTGGGATATACCTACGAAAACTGTAATAAACAAAAATAGGATATGTTTTTTAAAAGACCTGGAACAATCAATGAGGGGTCATTACTGGATATGGTTATTGCTTTATTAGCTTATATTCCCCCTTCAAAAGAAAAAAAAAGTACAAGGAACTGCTTGAAAAGAAAGAAAAACAAAACAGAAAAAAAAAACCTAGAAGGGATTTGTCGGCTTGTTTGTGTTAATGGAAAATGAAAATAAGCATACATTTTATACACCAAAGTGGATTATATTTCTATAGGAGCCTTTCCTGGCATAGACACAGGGAGACATTGTTACTTGTTGCACCAAGTTTGATATTTACAACAGTGATAAACAAATAAACCATATAGAAAAGAACCCTGAACAAACTAATTGTATGCATTCTAGAAGCCGCCAGGACTTCCTTCTTCTCTTGGACCCTCGGGAAGATAAAAATGGCAATGAAGCCCCCTGTTCACATTCAAAAAAGAATGACGAAAAAAAAAAAAAGGAAACGTAATTTGCCCTGGTAGTAATAAAACTCAACAGCCTTACCATCAACCATCTATTCACCCTCTTCTTGAGTTCGTGTGTGTATACGTGTTTTTATGTATCTTTAGCATGTTTTTTTTCTTGTACCAGATTGACAATATGGTTCTTCCTAAGAACACACATACACACACACACACAGGTCTGTTGTTACATGAAATGGCCGCCGTTGATGGTACAGTTAGCACCAGGCACCAGTTCTTCCCCCAAAAAGTTGTTTTTTCCTTTTTTTTAAATGCAACAATAGCAAAACACCAACATGTAAGTTAATACAATAGCAAGATGTACTTTTTTTACATTTTCGTGGCTACATCTGATTTACGGAATAAGACACTATGGCACTCGAAAACCAACAAAAAGAGGAAGAATACGTACATAAATCTCTCAAAACGTTTAGAGTCAACCATGCAAAATGAGCTGAAACGAACTGATTAGACTAGTACACTCTTGAGAACTTTCACAAGTTAAAAAAAAAAAAAAAAAAAAAAAAAAACTTTCCTTCAATAACGATCTTTTGCTCTTTCAATCGTTAAGATTCTGCGTCATTCTTCAACATTTTAAACCGTTAACTTTGCAGAGGTCCGCTGCTTCAAGCAGATGCTTCCGAAGTAAGTATTCTTGTTCAACAATAGTTGGAAGTAAGAAGAAGAAAAAAAAAAAAGAAAACAAGAAAAAAAGTTACTTGAGTAACAGCACTTTTATTGAGAACGCGTTTCAATGCCTGAAAAGTTGCTGCTGCTGCTTTTCTCGTGAAAGCAAGTCATGTACAGCCAAGACAAGCAGTGAGCAAATAGAAAATATATATATATATATATTCTGCAAGACTTCGACTGCTGAGCGAAGATCAAATTGGAAAAAAAAAAAAAAAAAAAAGCGGACAATGTCAGGATAGAAAAGAAACTTTTATTTTTTTATATGAAGATTGCGTTCAAATCATTTTTAGAGAGAAAAAAAGCGAAATTCGATTCCCAGTGGAACCACAAGTGAAAGAACTGTAAATCCAGAACTTATAAATGAATGTGGAAGGAAGCTTAGAAGACGAGACGTCCAAACTGGGAACCAGATTCTCAGGTTCAACAATTGAGCACGAGTGCTCTAAGCTTATTGCGAGTCCAAACGAGCGTGAGCCCCAAAATGAGGTAAATAGGTACGAGACTGAGCAAGTGCGACCCCAAGCTACCTACCCACCGAAAAAAAAAAAAAAAACTATATCTGTTCAGAACTAGTGTATAGTCTCTCCAATCTCCGTCAGCCACAGAAACTGAGATAATACCATAAAAATATTCGAAATGAAAATGAAATTTTTAAGTTTTACGTCCCACGTTTATGCTGGCTACGCTAAAGAAGACGATGATGAGAAATGAACGAAGTGGTGAAATAAAGAAGTGGGGAAGGGGAGAACCCTGAGAAAACCCACGCACATGGTGTCTGTCCACTACAAAGTTCACTTTGCGCAAGAAGGGATCGAACCAGGAACCCCGTGCACCAGAGGTGAACGCTCTACCATTGAGCCACCGTTGCCCCCATATAAATATATTCGAATCTCCAGGAAAGAGTCCCTTTTCTCCGTTCTCATAAAAGTGCAAATAATCCATTCTGTCTTCGAACCCTTCATACATATTTGTTTTGAAAAGAGCACAATGATATGTGGTTAGCACAGTGGCTTTCACGTCATTATTTTTACTGCTTACCCTAATTACCTCACAATATCAAAATCAAAATTTTTACCCCCACTTAGAATTGTACCTAGGCTATCATCTCTTAACGCTCATATGAGCTGATATACATAGAAATAGAATTCTTGTATTACATCGATATGTAAGTTTAGAACAATTATAAACCCATAATCGCTTTTGAAATTGTATACTAAAAGCTATAGTGTAAGAGCTTATATACGGTAAACATTTCAGATATTAGTCCCTTTCATATGTACTATCTGACAAAAAATTAAAAAAAAAAAAACTTACCCAACATATATTTTTAAAAAATGGGTCTTAAAAGTCAACACGAAAATATTTAACACAATATGGTCGAATAACAACGCTAATGGTCTGACACGAAAATAATTGAGGCAACCTAACCTTAAGCCCTTAAAGAAAACAATAAAAAAAAAACTTCCTAGTTGCCAGCTCTACACATATTACAACGAATCAGAGAGAGGGAGGTTAAAGTAGACGAAAAAAAAAAAAACACTATGTTATAAATTTTGATTCGTGTAATATCCTGTCCGGTGAGCAGCGAGAAAATATCCACGAATGAAGTGGCCAAGTGGGTCGAAGGATATAATAGGGAAGAATGGATGTTTTTGAAAGGAAATTACGACTCATTCCATAACTTTTTTTTTAACCTTTAAAGCTTTTATTTTTTCCTTTCCGCTTACAGGCAACACGTGAAGTTAATGGGTCTCCATTTATGTTTAATTTGTGTGTGAGAGAGAAAGAGCGAAAAGCAAATTGCTTCAAGTATGTTCATGTATAGGAAATGGTGTTTCCGTGCACTCAGCGAACTATAAACGCTTCGTTTGTTAGAAAAGGCATACCTCTTATTCATACACATACCAGAATTCATTAAAAGATAGTCTGGATACAACTTAAAAATCAAAGTGCTAAAGGCATACAATAGATTTGACGTTTTATGATTCTGTAATGGAACTTCTTTTCCTTATTTCGCCCTTTGTTGTTTTATCCACAATTCCAAATTTCAATATAAGGTTACGTAAAACACAGTATGGAACATATTCTCAATCTCGGTTCTATATCACTCCTTCGGTTGTATGGTTGGAGTGGAGTTTAGTCTCCCTTTCAGCACCATGGTTATATAAAATGCAAACCTAGGGTGAAAACAGAACAATCGTAAAGTTAAAATTTCAAGGTTTTCCCATCAGGAATCGAACCTGTGACGTCTTGCATGAAAGGCGATGGCGTTTAGCCACTTGATTAATAAGCCTCGTTCATTCGAATTGAAGCTGTATTTAGTTACCGTACTATAAAATTTCTGTTTTGAAGTTCAATGTTACTTTATTTTTTCAGCACCGGAAGTAAGACGTGGACCTACAGCTTAACGTGAGATCCGAACTACATAAGCTCCCACCGAGAAATGAACACGGATCTCCCGTGCCAACCAATAGAAAAAGAAATAATGTGGGCCTACACTTTACTCTTGACTGATGTCAGCCGCAAACAATAGGGGTAAATGAAAGGAAATGCACTCAACGCTTCATTCATATACGTACATAAATCGAAAGTTACTCTGAAACATTTCTTTTAAAAAAATGGATATGAATTAAGCCTCTTTTCCTAGTTTATAGATTCAATTCCAAGTAATAGGTCGTAGTACGTCTCAAAGAATGCACGCGCAATGACGTGCTCCTGATAGGGGTCTATATTAATGGGACGAACAGTTTGCGAATTACAGAATCTTACTTTAAAAAAAAAAAAAAAAATGTTGCTTACTATTATATACTATATTTTCAAATTTCTTCTTAAAATATTTTTTATACTACTGGACGAAAGGGTTCGGAAAAAAAGAATGAAAAGAACGAACTTACAAAACCATTCATTGCATTTAAATTTATCAATATCCGCATTTTGTTTGTTTGTTCCTCGATTATTATTACTGTAGTAGAAAACAAGTCTGAAATATAGTATAAGTTATAAAATTCCAGTAGGAAAGAAAAAAATGTAGACCCAACGTCCTCCGTAGCAATATTTATGACTTCAATAGACACGAAGCCTGTATTCTAACTTTCCGTTAAGTTATATGCTCCCGTTTTTCGTTTCTGCATGGAATTCTTGACAGCCATGGCTGATAACAGTATTGGATTACGATAACCAACGTTGCTAAGTAGGACAACTGAGAAGCGCTGAAGCAATGCATTATCATATTGTAAGAACATTGGATTGGATTGAATTCCAATCGTGTTTCAGTTGTATTACTGGTAGTTACAGTAGACAGTTAAATAAACAAAATCTTCTTGTGTGGTTCTTCCAAATAACTTTATATAAAAGCTTAATATTACTCAAATTAAATTTATTATCAAACCAATTAAATCCCAGTTCATTTGAAAGAAAACAGGAATATAATATCTCATACAAATAATGGTCTAGGAAAAAAAAAATGCAACACCGTTAAAGTTTCAATGTTTAACCATGGTCCTCAGGAAACTATCTAATCCTCCTTATAGCCTGTAAATCGCATTGAACTACGAAATTAATCTGTTGCGTTTAAAGTAACATCAATATTTTATTCGAGATTATATGTACAGAAGTAACAATAACATAATCCAGAAATTACTGCAATATATTTATGTGAAACTGAAAACTTTTTTATGTCCCTTTTGAACTAACATATATGCTTTTTGTGCGCGTGGTCTCTACTTTGATTCCCGGTAAGGCTGCTTCCCTGGTACAACCCCAAGCAGTGGTTGGGGCCCGAGTTTAAGCAGATTCCATTTCATACTTCCCTGAGGCTGAAACGGACCATTGAACTCCAAACATGCATCAGAGTACAACTTTTATATATATATATTTTTTCCTCTTAGGAATTAAAACTACGTCAACAACGGTTCAAAGTTTCTTTGGAATGAATAATTTCAATTTCTGTACATTGAACTTTTTGACTGTGACTGTAGAATAGACCGGGTATTGCAAAAACAACTTTGTAAATAAATAAGCGAGTAGAAATTTTCTTAAAAAAAATTGCAAATAAGTTATCACGTAGGCTATACAGATCACGAATTGATTAAAAACAAATGTAGGATACATAACTCAATGCAAACTATTCAAGTGTGACAATCGAAATGAAATCTTACGTCCCATGCTTATGCCGGCTAAAGGAGGCGGTGATGATGAGAAATGTTGAAGTAGGAGGAAACGGGAGAACCCTGGGAAAACCCACGCACACGGTGTTTCTCCACCGCAAGGTCCACTTAGCGCGAGCTGGGATCGAACTAGGGACCCCAGGCATCAGAGGTGAACCCTCTACCACTGAGCCACGGTAGCCCCAGTGTGGCAATCGAGTCCTGTATGTAATCCCTCGTACTGCTCAGAGCCAAACAAAAACATGTCATCTTACCCTATACAGTAACTTTTATTACAGCATCACTGGACTACCGGGCCGTGATGGGTGAGCAGTAGAGCGCTCACCGTGGTCACCCCGAAAGTAGAACGCACATGGTAGCCCTGGTTCGATCGCAGCTCGTGCCAAGTATACTTAGTGAACAAACACCGTGTGAGTGGATTTTTGAGAGTTTCCCTGTTTCTTCCCACTTTAATTACTCCATCATTACCATCCACCTCATCATCACTGTCTTCCTTAGCCTCGGTGCAGTGGTGAACGTTAAAAAAAAAAAAAGTCAATAAATCCCTTATTACACCGTTACTAAAGCCTTTAAGAATAATTAAACATATTTTCATAGCGACAGGAACAAATATGAATAGGAAATAAGTCTACTTCTTCCATCTAAGCCCGCACTATAATAAAGCATACATAGAGAAAACCGAAAATTATACTGATTATACTTCAGTTCCAGTTTAATAATTATATGTAAATGCGAGCTCATCTGCTAAGCCTTTCTTTTCTATTGTTAACTAAGATATCTGTTACATTCCTCAACTAAAAATGAAGGTAGGGGACTAAATAAAATTTAATTTAGCTGCTCTTAAAATTGTATTACAAGAAAACGCTGTACAAAGCACTGGTGAAAGTATAATCATTAAAGAGATTTATACGTTAAAATTTACATAATAAGGAAACAAACTATATTAAATAAAAAGAAAAAAAAGATACAAATCCCTTCCAACTCATTGAATAAATTACTTCTAGAATTCTTTTAAACAAACAAACAAAAAAAAGTACTACTTTTGTGCCTTATATTCATGACCGTAACATCAAACAAGATGTATTGTCTTTTTGTTTCAATGAGCGCCACACATAGTTAAAAATATATAGTAGCTATGTTTTTTTGTTTCTGGTTTTGAAAAAGACAAAACATCATTTCATACTTTAGAAATGTTCTCACATCTTGCGTTATTCGTTTGCATTGCAAGGAAAAGACAATGAAGGTATTCCTACATATATATATATAAACAGAGAACTGTGGCGACACTTAAATCACCCTGAAATACCACAATCTTTACGGAAATAACATTACATACCGTTTAGTTTCATATGTGACTTGAAAACTTAAAGCAAAAATGATCAACAAGCTTGTTATGGAAAGTAAGTTTAATATTTAGTGGCAGTGGCGTATTTAGGGGTGGCTAGCGGGCTCCACCTGATCGCTTCCAGGAACACCTGATCGACCCTGGGTAGTATCATACTATAAACAATACAGGAATATGTAACACCATTTGGTATTTCCCTTGCTAATTGAACATTACTACAAATTGCGCTGATCTTATGAGCACGCAAGTTCACGGTTTTGGCCTCCGTGGTCTAATGGTAGCGTACCAAATTCTACTTAGTAGGTCAAGTGCTTGACTTTATCATACGTTCTTTAGGTAACTACGGCTCAGGGCGTATGGATGATGATGGGATGAATGAAAACAGTGGGAGGAAGCGGGACCACCCCGGAAACTCCCACGCACACGGTGTTTGTCCGTTTGCGTGTTACTTGCCACGGTGTTACTTGCCACTATTGGAATTTCGTGTTACTTGCCACGGTTACCTTATCGCATATTTATCTGTCTATGAAAGCGTGTTCGTTGCCACGCACCTGCATCTAGATTTGACCTTGAGGGGGTGGGAGTAATTTCCCAAGCAATTTTCAAAGCAAGGCAATCACCTGAAACGCAAGAAACAAAGCAAATTTCTGATTTAAGAAATAGGAACCTTGTTACAGAAGCGTCATTTCAAATTTTGCTTGGGGGGGGGGTAAGATCCCTTAAAATAAGTAAAATTTCGCGTTTTTCACTGATTTGCTACTATTCTGTTGATAAAATCTATATAAATCTCAAACTCGGGGGGGGGGGCAAATGCCCCTCCCTGCCCCCCTAAATGACGCCCCTGCCTTGTCACATTTATGCGTGTCACAAAACTCGCACGAAATACAAGAAACAAAACAGATTCTGATCAAAGGAGTATTCTTGCAAATCTACACAAACAATTGAAGTTCTTCACTAATTCGAACGCTCATTTTGCCGCCTGAAAGCATGGAAGGAACGCAATGATTTATATATTACATCACATTCGATCCATACTCCTAGGTGATTCCAATAGAAACCTTGTCACTTGCGCGTCGCACGTCATAATGATTATAAGTGGGGTTTGTGGTGGACAAACACGTGTAGATGGGTCTTCCCATTTCCTCCCACTTTCTTCATCTTGCCATTTCATTCATTCTCATCATCGCCGTCTCTTTTAGCCTACCCGGCATAACCGTGGAACAAAACTCCAAGGTTTCATTTCATTTTTATTTCAAAATGTAATAGACTCCTATGTTATTTTTTTCTTGATTGGGAAGCTCATTCCAGTTTCTTACAATAGCGAAACACACTTTCTCCCACAATTTCTTCTCTCAATTTATATCTGAATATTCTTGCAAACTTTTCTTTTTATATAACGCTGGGTGTTTCTCTATTTCCTCAATTTTTCATTGTCTTTACCACTAATTAAAGACATACATGTATTAGCTTCCATTGCGAACACTTCTTTTCATACTCTATACACGGAGCGAACTGTTATGTGAAAAAACTTGTAGAAAACATTTTTTTTTTTTTATCTCTCTGCTTGGATGTACCTCGGGAACTTTTCTGTCGCCGTCGCCGCAGTGAGCGGACTCCCATAAGACTTAATGCATTTTTAGATGTTGCCCAACTGTTTCGTCGCCAAGCTGTTGCCTTAGGCCTACCGCTCACTGGCAACATTTTGTCAGGCAACTATCTTGTTGCTCTGGCTAAATGCATTGAGTCTTATGGGAGTCCGCTCACTGAGGCGACAGAAAAGTTGCCGAGGTGTCGCCAAGCAGGGCGACAGCAGGGCAACAGCTCGGCGACGGAACAGTTGGGCAACATCTAAAAATGCATTGTGTCTTATGGGAGTCCGCTCACTGAGGCGACGGCAACAGAAAAGTTGCCGAGATATCGCCAAGTAGAAAGGTAAAAAATAAATGTTTTCTACAAGTTTTTTCACGTAACAGTTCGTTCCGTGTGTAGCGCGTGAAAAGAAGTGTTCGCAATGGAAGCTAATACATTCTTTGATTAGTGACTAGCATGTCTTTAATTAGTGATAAAGACTATGAAAAATTAATTGAGGAAATAGAGAAACGCCCAGCGTTAAAGAAGAAATATATATAAAGAAGAAATTGTGGAAGGAAGTGTGTTTCTCTGTTATAAGAAACTAGAATGAGCTTTCCAGCCAAGATAAAAACAACACAGTTAAATTACTCCCACCCCTTCAAGGTCAAATCTAGATGCAGGTGCGTGGCAACGAACACGCTTTCATAGACAGATAAATATGCGATAAGGTAACCGTGGCAAGTAACACGAAATTCCAATAGTGGCAAGTAACACCGTGGCAAGTAACACGCAACGGTTTGTCCACCACAAAGCTCACATAGCATAAGCAGGGATTGATCCGACGACCTCGAGCACCAGATGTGAGTGCTTTTCCTAATGAGCCACTGTTGTCCCTCGTAGATCAACCATCGGTTCACATTCTACGCAGACCGGCCATAATAACTAGTATTTCTCCTTTTCTCTGTACTTGGAAGGTAAATTCGGTACCACCAGACATGTCAACTCTGACGCGAAGTCGTAGCAGTTGTAGCAGTATTAGCAATGGTCATAGTAGTAATAGTAGAAGTAGCAGTATTAGTAATAGTAATAGTACTTTGCAGTCTTGAATAAAGAGTCAGTTTCCCAAACACATTACGATTAGCATAGGCTAACATTAGTTTCCGATCCGTCTTTCAGAGTGTCCGGGCCGAACCGGGCTCTGATGTGCACAAGATAGGATTCTCGACACATCAGTCAAATACCATCTGTCTTTACATACCAAAGTTGAAAATCAATACATTTTGATTCTTAAATTTCTTCCGTGTTTTATTCTAGTTTATACATATATGACTTTTCCTAGTTTTTTTTTAAGATTATTACAATATTAAACAAACTTTTTTTTTTTCATTTTTAAGCTAAAAAATAAACTCAAAGGTTATGGACATCCAAGTGGCCTTTCAGTTTGCTTATGACTGGTCGCCAGCACATTAGATTCTACTGCATTATTTCTGGCCTTCCAGACTGGAGTCATTACTTTTAATTACAACGTCGGGTCAGCACTGAAAATTTTGTGACCAGCAGGAAGCGAAGAAGAGCAACTGGGAAGCGAACAAGGGTCTACAACGCGCTAATCATTTGGTTATTTCTGGAAAACGAAATTTATTTAATGCCTTATGGCTATGCCCTATGGCAGTGATTCGCAAATCGTGGTTTGCGAAGTAGTCCTTGAGGTCCTCTTAGATTACGTACGTATTAGTTGAAAAAAAAAAATCACTAAATTACACACTTGTGGGAATCTCAAAATACAGCTTGTAAATTACATAAGCAAACGTCGTTTAATTTCTGTCCACGACATAGTTTAATGTATAAATTTTTTCTTTTATAATCTTAAATTACTAAAAGAAACGAGTGTATTTTCTTGCATTAATTCAAAAATAAACGTTTTTATTTAATTGATGTTACTTTAAAAATATAACTATACTAGCACTAGAACATGTTGAAAAGACTTTTTTTTTTTTTTTAAAGGGAACAAGAGTATTGTCTGTAGAACATTCTGAGTAATAAAATTGGTCCCCACTTGAAAAAAAAAATTAAAAAATACACGGCTGGCAAAGCACATCTGTGAATACATTGAATATTTTTCAATACATAAAATGTAATTCTGATTTAGTAGATGTTGATTACTAGAACCAAATTCCTTGAAGATTTCAAAGATTGTGAAAAATGGCGTCACTTATTTTTTTTTTTTTTTTTTTTAAGCCTTAAAGAGATGGCAACCCTCGTATCCCTTGTCAAGGCGAGAGAAACTGAAAGAACCCACGCAAGAAAAAGCTTTTCGACGTGGAAATGTTCGAACCGCTCTTTCCCTTCTCTTCAAACAAGAGGCCCCATCTGCCCGCGACAATTCCTCACCAGGGTAGTCCGCAGAGAACACAAAAGGGGGAAAACCTTGAGCCATTTCTTTCTAACCATCCACCTCCTCCACTCGGTCTTTGGATTTCCCAACCCAACTTCTATTCTTGCGGCCTTTTCTTCTACTTTTGTCTGTCCCTCAATTTCTTTTCTCCTTGTATTGATCACACAAGAAGGCCCTTTCTTTTTTCCTCTCTTTCCTTCTTGGTCCTGTTTCCTACAAAACTTCACAAAAGAAAGGAAAGAAAGTTCGCCTTTCGATCACTAAAACTCCTCACGTTAGCTATCTACCTTCTCTCGAAAACACCACTTGTGGCAGACTTTGGAATCAAAGGTACTTTTAGAAGAAAAGCCCTACAAGCAAGTTATATCAAGTCATGTTCCATACGAGTACAGAAGGTTGTAATTTCTTGAAATTTTATTTTCATTCATTTAAGAAAAAAAGTTATCTTTAGTACATGCACATGGTCATACGTAAATACATAATATGCACAAAACTTATATTCGAATCTAGAATTTTTAGTATTGTGATCATATTTAAAGTGTGTTCTTCCTTTAAATAACGAAAGAACATTTTTACAGAAATAAAAAAGTAACCTTCAGAGCTAAGTTCTAATTCGATCGCCGATCGCGTTTTTGTGTCATTCCAGCAGTGCAGTGCCTAGCGCGCGCACCTTTGGTGCATGGGTTCCGATGGTCGAACCCTTGATCTCGAATTACACCTTAAAATGTAGGTCCACATCTCATATAGCCTCGACGCTCTAAAGTGATGCTAATTTTCAATAAACAAACAGACCGCGTGTGGTTTTCGATATTTTCTCTCTGTTTTGTTAACCCACCAATTATTACTGATTAACTTATTCTAGAATTGAAAATTCGCGAGATATGCTTGAGCAATGCTTTCTTAACATATTTTTATCTTATAGAATTATATATCTTATATGGAGAAATACCATAAAATCGTAGCCCTTTCTTGTAAACCCATAGAATCATCTTAAGACGGAGTACCATATATGTAACCACAGAATGTTAATATTGAATGAAATGTGTTTACGTCTGGTAGTAAGTAAGTATTATATAACTTAAGAAACCTGGGTTGAAGCAGACAAAAATAAAGACAACTTATTGTGTGATAATCATATATACGAAGTATACGTTCCCTATATGAGACAGGCCGAAATGGCTCATGGATAGTATCCATATACTTTCCAGGGTGGTTAAAAGATTGTGAATTCAACACGATGCTCTGGTCCTTGCCCCCTCCCACCAACTGCTTCAGATACATATATATATATATATATATATATATATATATATATATATATATATATATATATATATATATATATATATATATATATATGACAAGAGATTAGGTGAACACCTACGTAGCATTTTGGATGAGCATGCAACAAGAACACATCTCAACTCACATTGGTAATCAAACTCGGATATCCAGTCGGCAGTAGACAGAGATGCCACTCATTCACTACACCACAATTTTTAATACAAAAACGTAATTTAGCTATTAAAAAAAAAAAATCAGATTTGAGCAAGAGTCTTATGTTTTAATTCTATTATCATTATTAGCGTTACTAAAGTTTTGCTAGGATATAACATCGAATTGTGTTTACTTTTCGCTCATTTCACACATTAATTGGAAAATTCTGTTGTTATAAATGTGTATAAATCGATTCAATTTGTTATCGTATACGTCTATGAAGTTATTGGAGGTATTGTTAAGATAGAGGCTTCAGAAATAATAATACATCCATCAGAGACTCTCAAACAATACATGTTTCAGTTATATAGTTTGCAAATAAAGGGCTTGCCTTTCGTCTTACGAGATAAGATGAGGCAATTACACTTTGTTATATGAGGCAACCAAAGTTTAGACAGATCCATCACGGCACTCGGGAGAAAGCAAAATCTTGTAGGTGGATTAATACGGTCGACTATTTTCTTCAGTTCAATAACAAAAGGATTCATTCTCCACCTTTCCCCCCCCCCCCTTGAAACCATACTCTTCTTGAATGCTTTCGCTGGCAAAGCACTCTTGAGGAAACGTTAAAACAAGAGTTTATTTGAGCGCAACAAACAAAACCGAAACGCCGAAAGAGAAAACGGGTAATTGCATAGGTGCTTTTGATCCTGGGATCTTACCGCTTGTGTAAGTTGTAACCACACACAAAATGCTGAGTGCTCGTGGGGCAAGGCGGGGGGAAACGGGAGTGCACTTCTATCGTGGCAAATACATATATATATAGACGGAGGTGCACGAAAAGCATTTTGGCAGTCGCGCCTATCTTCAATCTCCATAGAATTACAGACAAAGGATGATTACGTACTTCCACATTCCCCTCAATCGTCTTCGCGATCACGTCGACGAAATCAAAATGTTCTCAGAATGAGGATACGAGATGGGGAAAAAAGTACAACAGTGTTTCTAACTTAACACAGAAAATTTTCTTTCAGTATTCTATTGTATATTCTCACAGTTACAAGAACTATAACCCATGGCAAGAGAAAGCTTTAAGACATATTTAGTGGTCAAAATGGCCAGTGTTCTTACTTTTATAGAAGAAAATCAGAGTAGATCCGGAAACCTCAAAATTACTACATTAACTTTTTTTTTTTTTTTTTTATTTGTACATACAGAAAACATGGCATAAGATATGTGACACACTGCATTAAAATATGGGAGATGATCAGGCCTGAAACAAATGGTATTCACTGCAGCTTTTTTTTTTTCTTTTCTTTGCATATGACTTCAACTGGAGGTATTTTCTTTCGTATGATGCAATGGGTGTCTCTGAGTGGAAGAGTACGCATCTCTGGGACGAGGGTCACGTAGGTTTTCTCGCGGTTCTCCGACATTCTCATCCCACGATAATTTCATACTCGTTCACTTTCATTAATCAGCCATATCCTTTCGACAAAAGGACATAATCTTGGAACGTTCAATTAAAGATTTATTTCCATTTTCATTTAGTATGAGGCACATCTTTGCTTGATATTTCTTGATTTGCGTGTTATAGTCAAATTATAAACTAAACACACTTTTACTATTTTATCTTGCTTAACAAACATATAAAACAAATAAATGATGTTCTCTCGACTGAATCAAAATGCACCAAGTACTGGCAACCCTGACAGAAGCAAAATGAATGGTGAGGGGGAGACAGAGGAGAAACTGGTGAGAAGATTAAAGAGAATCTGCAATTCATGCAGAACCAAATGCTCTTGGTATTCCCATCAGTAACTCACGCTATTCCATTGGGGGCATCTTTTCAACCATACCCGAAATTCAACAATTTTCCCTTCGCTCAATGTCATCTACTAAATCCATTGATGTAGTTCCCAACCGTTCTAGATTCATCCGGACCAGTCAAGTTCGTCCACCCCAAGGATACAAAACTGTCAACGTTCCTGATTTCATATTGGAAGAACAAGGCAGCCTGCTATATACGTATTGGTGCTTGAAAAGGCTGAAAGAAGAAAGGGGCCTCCAGGAAGAACCAGTTGGTTTCCTTTGGTAGAAAGAGGGCTCGAGTTGGGTTGCTGGAGTGTATATACGCGAGGGTAAATGTGAATGCACGAGTAAAAAGAAGATATGGTCATCCAGAAAGTATTTTAGAATTCAAGACATAGATTTTCTTTCTTCTATTCTCGCCCCGTGCATATCCCATGCGAGTTCTTCATCTTTTCATTTATTTCAAAAGGGACGTTTGAAAAGAACGAGGAACTGAAAGGTGAAGAAAATTTCGTCACCTATCTGTGTCTTTGATGTTCCTTTTCGGCTTCACATCTACAACTTTCCACATATTCGCTTCTATTTGTTTTCTATACGGACTAGCTAGAATGCTGTTTTATTACAGGGACGAGGGTAAGGAGATAATACAGAACGTTCATCTTCACCAAATCAAAAGAATTTCAATGTTTTGTCAATTTCTATACCACTATGTGTACCAGACTACAAATGATGGATCAATGCATTCTGTACTTCCATCAGGCATAGAAATCTACTGTCAGATATTATTAGGAACATGACAAAAGGAATTATAGAAAGTAAAGGACGGAGGGGAAGAAAACGCAACTGATGAACGATATTAAAGAGAGTGTTCAAATCTTAAGGTACTGAGTATTAGTGTCATCTTGATTTTTTAACTTACTGATTTGTGTGGAGAATTATTTTTTGTTTTCTTTGAAATGAACTGGAACTTTACTGTTTGATTTAACGGATTCCTTACATCTATTTACATGTTCCTGTCTACCTGAAAACTAAAGTTTTGTTATTAATCCAATGTTCTCGGGATTGCTGCCAGAGTGAGTGTTGCTGTGCTGAGCTTTCGTTACCATAAAGCGGCAACATCTTCATAGCTCTGAAGATGTTGCCGCTGTATGGTAACGAAAGCTCAGCACAGCAACACTCACTCTGGCAGCAATCCCGAGAACATTGGATTAATAGTAGACGCCAGCAAAGCTTCAAGATCATATTAAAGTTTTGTTACATAAATCTTAAGTAATATTAAGTTTACAGATAACGCAAATTCATTTTGAAAAAGTAAGGGACTATGCGGATCCAAGGGGGGCTATAGCCCCCCCTTGACGCTCAGGTATACACTGGATAAAACGGCAAAATATGCTTTAGCCCCTTCCTTGATCATATCCTGGATCCGCCACTATATATATATATATATATATATATATATATATATATATATATATATATATATATATATATATATATATATATATATAAACTAATCCAACAATCAAATCATACAATGTTTAGATAATTTCTCTCATAATCATTATCGGAATGAATTGGACTATTATCTAATGATCCTTTCTTTTTTAAAACCATAAAAAAGTTACATCATTATCGAATGAAACTATCCAGTTAAAAGATTTTGATCATTACGCACTTCTTTGGGTATGTTCACTTGTTAGTTATGGTTTGTACACACGACTAAGGCTAAATGTTTTCCTTACAAAAATAACACGACAAAGATATAGGATCAGTCTCAAACATAAGGCTATATTAGCAATTTGTACTCCAAAATTTGCAGCAAAGATGTATCTCGATTCCGATTACACAGGCCGGTAGCATTAGGGATGCGCACGAGACGATTTGTGGCTGTCTCGTCTCGAAAATGTTCTGTAAAAATGATGTCTCGACTCGAAAAATGTATATTTCTCTATTGGAAGAGTCGTGTCTCGATTCGAATTTCGTCAGGAAAATGCTGTCTCGACTCGTCTCGTGCGCATCCCTAGGTAACATATACAGTATACTGAAAGGTATTAGAGCTTCCCCACAACAATACTAAAATCTTAATGGAATTAACGGAAATAACTTTCAGACTTAGCCTATCTGTGTTGTTTGCCTTACGTGTAACGAATCTTTTGCAAATATTTAATGATTTACATAGCTCGATGTTAAAAGGGAAGTTAGAACTCCAAACCAATTACCCCAGCTGACAATTTCTACTGCAACATTATATTCGGAATCTGCACAGAATTTAATATCCAAGAATTACCTACACTCAAGGGTGCAACGTCCATGAAGACTGAAAACGCCCCTTCCACTGAGTAAACAGAATAATGAATTAAAAGCATCCGCGTTTCTAAGCGGCAAATATAAAGCAAGCCCGAATAACAACACAGATTTTGCTAATCTCAACTTTAAACTATTTTGATAAGGACGAAAATATCATGTGACACGCTTTTCAAATATATCGCTGGCTTCCTTAAGTACTTACATCTGGTTTAAATCCTGTCATTCATCTTTAATTATTATTACACAAAATATTAACTGAAATTTAGTCATGATATGCTTTACGAAAATTAAAAAAATGGTACTACTAATACTAGTACTATTTGTAATAATAACAATAAAGAGGAAAAGAACAAGAAAGGTTAGACATGGCAAAAGAAGTCACGTGTGAATTACTCAACACTGCCAACAGAGGAGCTGATGCAGCAATAACTTCTCCGGGGTTCTCACGCAACTCTGTCACTCCGTGTGAAGTGCATGTCGTGGGACGCATATGACGTCCTCAAATTGCACGCCCTATCATACTCTGTGAACACAACTACATGAGCGCATGACAGACAAGGAAGAAAAAACACTCATTAGCATTTGCACAGTATTTCAAATGAAGAGGTAAGTAAAGTTTTCTCGCAAATAGGAATGAAAGTTATTTCTGAACTTTCAAAAGAATATATATATTAATGGAAAAGCTACTAATTATTCACTTAATTCCTCTTGATTTATGCAAATTCTTCAAGAAGTTCTACAGCCATTAAAATGATAGCCATCATATTTACCGGAATGTTGAAAGAATAGTAAAATCCTTCAGAATGACACATTATCTCAACGGCAAGGAATTTCCTCACGAGAAAAGGAATATTGTATTCTAATTCAGCAATCCACATAAATCTCAATTTCATCACGGTACCTTTCCTTAATTAAAGATACTTCGTTTTGTAAAAGCTACATAAAAGAGATGGAGTTACCAGCGTAAAATTTCAGTCTGTATCGCAGTCCATCATAGTAGTACGCACCTTTTAAAAACCTACAAATCTCCGTAAACAGAAGTGAATTTCTCTTTTTTCTTTCTTAAAAAAGTAATCTAAATGTATTCTTCATATTCATATATTCCATGATGATAAAGCTACTTTATGAAAATAACAGTGTAGCATACATGATGGAACTATACTTATATGTCTGCATTGTGCTATGAGATTTTGGCTTCTAAATAGAAATGGTTTCTAGCTACCTATATCAATTATTTCAGTCAATTAACTCTTTTACTTTTAACTATGTACCCTATCTCCCTGGCAAAGTTGGGCAGCTCTGTTCTAGATTCGGCAGATGTTTAACAGAACAGCATTTATTCAATCACCTTAAATGACAGATCATGATACAGAAAAAAAACCGAGTAAACTGAATATGCTGATTTACTCCGGTTCTAAAAAAACACATTGTCGACGGAAGATGATGATCTCTCCGTTACATACAGTATGAGGACAAAGTGGCCTGAGATCGAACGAAAAACCTTCCGCTTCCTAGATGAATGCTGCTCTATCATACGTACAGCAAACAATAATTTAGTTTCAGATTAAGATGTTAAAATGGAATGGGGAGTGCAGAACTTCGAATTAGCATGGGCAATAAATACTTTTCATTAGTATATCTCGGGTCTATATATTTATACAAGGTGTCACAATATTTTGGGAACATATTCCTCACAACAAAATAAGAAGATAGGGCCTAGTTTCAGAGTTATAGGGTACCGAAAACATGAAACAAATGAACTTTTAAAATTTCATAGCTCCACTACTATGGAGCTATCGTAGTCGGGTCAAGACATTACTGAGGAACTAGTATGTGAATTATCCAAATATCCATCCCACACCAACTTTTTGGCAGGCAGGTGGAGTCATCAAGTATTCCCAAACAGCCTCTGTAAAATTATTTGTACAAGTACCGGAGGTTCTGAAAGATGAATATTTGGATAGTTCACATACCAGTTCCTATGTAATGTTTTGACCTGACCACGATCGGTCCTATAGCAGAGGAACTATGGAGTTTTTTTTTTTTCTCACGTTTCGGCATTCTATAACTACGAAACTAGGTACTTCCAACCACGGATCCATATTAACTTTTTTTTTTCTTATTTTCATGTGAGGAATACTGTGACAAATTTTCGTAACACCCTGTATATGTATTTTAATGCTACAACAGTTAAATGTAAAAGTTGCATGTTGAAGCTGCAATTAATTATACGTGTATTAATAACTGAAAACTCCTATTACAACTTTAATATGCCACACGAACCTTCCATCGGTACCAGGAGCGTCATTTCAGATTTTGCTTGGGGGGGGGAGACCCCTTTATATAAGTAAAATTTCGCTCTTTTTACTGATTTACTACTATTCTATTGATAAAATCTATATAAATCTCAAACTCAGGAGGGGCAATTGCCCCTCCCTGCCCCCCTAAATGACGCCCCTGATCGGTACAGTTGCATTAATTTGAACTATTGTCTTATTTAAAAATAAATAATCACAGACCATGTGTTAAATCGAAGTTATTAATCCATACTAGGCGTAACAAAAACGCATAAACGAATTTTAAAAACAGTGATAATCATGAAAATATAAAACACTATTATTGAGCAAAAATTTATTGCCAACACAGTTCATTATTTAGAACAAGAGTGTGTAGCACAAAGACCTTGTTTGTGCCCAAATCCGTCCAATTCAACTAATTAAAACCTCTCTCTCCAAGCGAATACATACACATTTGACAACTGTCTGGCGTCAATATCAACCATCCAATAAACATGTTTTCGAAACGGATGACTTAAAAAAAAAAAAAAGACCTTGTTACACAAGTTTATCAGCATTTCAGTGTTCTCCACGCTGGCAATTTTTATTTATTTCTTTGCATCATTATCCCCACTTACATAACAGTAAATAACAGATCTCACTCAACAATAGTTGATAATTAACGCTGTCTTTCATTTAGAAAATGACAACACTATCTCTTTTAAAAAGAAATTTAAAGCAAATAACTACACAATAACTTACATTTTGACGTGGAATTAGAGAGGGAAAAAAAGTATCTTAATTGAACAAATAATTCGGAGAAGTAAAGAAAACATTTAGCTAATGACTCGACTGCGATAAATAAAAAGATAATAAAATAAAAAAAAAAAGTTACTAATATTCTTGGGGTTTATATAATGATGTATGATATTTCTCTTGAGTTATTAGCTGGAGATTATACATTGGTAGAAAGGCTTTTATCAATAAATCAACTCAATACAGCCTCCTCCTTCGCGAAATTAAAAAGATCGTTTATAGACAGGCCATATAAACATACAACTAAACAAACACATTGCAAAGAAAATAAGAAAGCTAAAGAAATGAAAGTGTGTTCTTAGCAAATCTACCAGGAGTCAATAAAAAGACTGCTGCTGGTTGTAACACCATACTCAGTCAATTTTATTCTTCCGCAATTTTGCAAAGCTTCCTTATGAGCTGTAAGGGAAAGCGTCCTGTACATACCACTTTGATCAATAATTGAACTGCTTACAATCAGAAGAGTGTTGAAAAAAACTTCTTAAAAACCTGTTTAACCCTTTGGGGCATACTGGTTTCACCTATTGGCACCAAATTACTGCTTCTGGCACAACAGTTTCTGGATTTGAGGAATGAAATCAACGCTTAGTTATACATAGTGATGCATCCTACCGTTACGGTCACAATTCAATTCCCAAAATCATTATTTACTACTTTCTAAACCAGAATTTGTTATTCGCAAATTCAAGCAGGTCTACAACTGCTTCAACCAACTAAAATTTGCTAACTTGTCGATTTAACTAACTCTCCACGTCTGCGTTCCATCGTAAATCAATCAAAGCCTATGTATTCTATACTATTAAATCGAACAACAAAGTAAAACCTTCAACAAATTGGCGCTAGGCTCTCGCAAAATTCTGGCTACAAAATTTATCATTTTCCCCAAAAATTTAGAAAGAGGAATGTAAATGGAAAATAAACATGACGTTAATAATCCATTGTTGTAAATTGCAAAATCTCTGATTCGTGATCTTTCTCTGCTTTTGCAATTTGTGATCTTTCTATGTACACATCCTTCTCTTCCTTTCACACATACATACACACTCACTCACATATCGAACATCATGCTCGATCGCGTACTTCATCAAAAGACCCCTACAGGGGTGATACGAGCGTGTTTTTCCATTAGTGTCAGGACATGACACATGACAGTTGAACAAACAGCAGGAACTTTTCCAAGTCTATTTTTTTCTTTTTCTTTTCTCTCTTTTTTTTATCTAAAGTAACCGAGCAAACGACACGGATTTGTGAGTAACGTCTTTTCAGGAATTTCCAATTATACAAGCTTCACATGTCCTCCAGAAACACACAGTAGCTTTTCTAATAAGCACGTTCTCTTGTCTTGTTCTTTTATCACGATAATTACAAGCAGTCTTTTTTTTTTCTTTTTTAAGTCGAAAGACGAAAGAAAGAGAGACACACGAAGCATCCCAAATAACTTTCTATACCACTAAGTTCACAGTTGCGTCACAAACACGACAAGCATAGCTTCTTAATGAAGGGGATCATTTCTTTTGCTATATAGCTATCTTAGTACTACTGCTACTTTACTACTCAAATGGGTAAACATTTTCATGAAGTCCCTTCGTTTTCACCTGTAATATTTGCTATAAAAAAACAAACACTTTCATTTATTATGTTCACGAGTAACTTACAGTCTTGACTTCGTAACTTAAAAGGCAAGATTCACAGCCAGAAAGAATATACGTTTCATAACATTTTTTTTAGAAGCACCTTTGCTAGCACCAAGGCTATGTGAGACGGAGCAAGTTGAACCACCAAACTCGGTATCACTCTTTAGTGTTGTCCACAAGACGAGAAATGCTTTCTCGTCTCGTCTCGTAAATTTAGTAAGTCGCGCCTCAATTCTCGGAATGCTCTTCCCGTCTCGAAAGTTATCCGGTATCATTTAGTAAATATATGTCCTGTCTTTTCCCTTGATTTCATCTAGAAGTTATCAGAAACCTTTCGTGTCACGAGAGGTCCACGAAGCGTGAGATATAACAACATTCAAACCATACTGATTATTGGAGTTAATTGTGTAGTGACTTGTGTATCTTTAAACATTGATAAATACTATTCATTATGTTTGCACAGTCACTTAATACTTATATATACTATAAATTATGTAACACTAAAACAGTATCTGAAGAGTTGTTACCTGAGACTACAATAATTTCTCATCTCGTTGGTAACATTACTTCTCACATGAAAAAAAAAATGCACGTCGGCTACCCAGAGTATCTATTTTTCCCCTTAATCCCAGTTTGCCATATAGATAAATTAACTTTATGTACACTGAGAGCGTTCACCTCCGGTGCTTGGAGTTCCTGGTTCGATCCCAGCTCGCGTCGTGTGGACTTTGTGGTGGACAAACAACGTGCTCGTGGGTTTTCTCGGGGTTCTCCCGTTTCCTCCCACTTTCTTCATTCCACCATTTTCATCCATTTCTCACCATCGCCGTCTCCTTTAGCCTAACCGGCATAACCGTGGGACGTAAATCTCAAAGATTTTTTTTTTTTTTTACAAAATGCACTTTTTAAGATAAAAATCTTGAAAGAATAATATTTTCTTCCCATATAATTTCAGCTCACAAACAAGGAATCAATGAGGCACGGAAAAAGTTTAAATTTAATCTTTAAGGACACAGAGCAGGAAATATGAAAATGGTTCATAATCCATTGATTGACTGAGTCGATTTGGGTCGTCTATTTTCAGCACCGATGATGGTAAACTGCTGGACACACACCTTTAAAGTGATATCCGAACTGCTACTCAGCTCGAAGCAAATGCTCTCACGGTTGATTGAACCCAAGACCACGCCCATTAGCCACGAATGGACAAAATAGATTTCTGGTGGAAGGCAATTTTTTTTCCTTATTTTATTTCATGAATCAGGCACCAAGTTACTCGCGAACAAAAAGTTTGTTTAACTAAAACAATGAATATTTTTTGTAACAAATGAGGCATTTGTTTTATATATATTATTACACTGGAAAATAATAATAATAAATATAACTTACTTGGATTGCGGATGTCCTAACCATAATTTTGAAGCACGAGTTATTTCGCTTATTACTCTTTTTATTTTATTTTTAAATCTAGTGTATAAACAATGTAACATACATATAAAACATTTACCATACATGACATGGCGATAAATAATATACGGTTTGTGTACTGTACAGATATAGCAGCCAGATTTATTAGCCCGCTTCGTATTGGTGACATAGAATAACAAATAGTGTCAATATATATGTATAATAAACTTGACACATAATTCTACGCTAGTGCTGTCCCTATTTCCACGTGGAGGTAGTTAGACTTGGCTCCTGGTTACGACAAAGTCAGTAGGGTATGACGAAACCTCACTTCAGAAATAATAATAATAAAAAAAATCCACTAAGGAAAGGGCTGTAAACTTCTTTATACGGCAATTTCCTCTTGTCATTTAGATAGACATGCAACAAAAGAATAGCAAAAGAGACGAACAGCGAAATAAATGAAGTTTTTATGTTGCTGTTATATGATTTCCATGTTCCTGGAAATAAGGGTCAATGCATTGTATAGTGGAATATATATATATCTGCCTTTCTTTTATTTTTTCTAATAAAATGAAAATTTAATACTAGATTCTTTATATATAGATTACACATGGTTTTCATCATTTAGGTATTTTTTTACGATAGCACTTCCGGCAAGTTATATAGGATATAAAACGCTTGGCTTCACTGGTTCTTTGGTATGAAATAGGAACGTGCATGCGATAAGGCACTTTGGTATACGATATCGGTGGTACGGAATACAAATTAAACGTATTACATATGAAAATCAACTCAAAAGCACGTACAATCAACAACAATTCCTAAGTTGCTAATTAGTATACAAAATTCGTTCCGACAAGTTTCACTTCATTCTTAAAAGGTTTAGAAATCCAAGCTTACAAATGTATGTAAGTGAAAAAAATGTTACTCTTTTGGAGAGAGAGAAAACCAATTTTCCATAATACTGTATATACTTTTCCAAAAATTTATTTTAACGAACAACATGCGGTTTCAGGATTTTTCGTTGTAGCTATGATGGAATGAGTCACAATTCTCTCTTCTCACTAAATTGAGGATCTGTTCTTTTCTTGTGTACATTTTCGTGTGTCAAAACATTGTACTGAAAGATAACTATAAGGTCTATCGGAATATATTTATACGTATTTCTGAGCTTCACCGACATCTACGGCGTTAAGCCTGTCACATATGAGGGATATCGTTCCTCAGCGAACGCATAATCCAAGGAGGGAGGGAAGGGAGAAAGGATGGGGGATTGCAGGGAGCGGTCTTAGACGTGTATGTAAAGTACCATCCCGGCATTTGCCTGACATGAATGAGGAAAACCCAGGAAAAGTGTCTCTCAGGATGATTGACTTAAAGAAGAAAAGCTGTTATGCCATTTCGACCGAGTGTCCCCTTTGGAAATCAAATCCGGGACCGCTCGCATCAAAGACGGAAACGTTAGCGACCACGCTACTCGTGGCAAATTTATCGGAATAGATAAACGAGTGAGAATTATAGAAATGAAAACCTACAGTTTTTCCTATGAGGAATCATCAAAATTAAATCGAGCGATCCGGTAAAATTTGTCGTGTAGAATATGGGAGATATGACTGAATGCAGTGTTACGTATACTTATTCTTTTGTTTAGTCTGTGTTCAGAACAACCACATTGTTTTTCAGTATAAGAAGGTGAGCAAACATTTATGTACTTGAAACAGTCAAGACATGGGCCTGATTAGGAAACGCCACAGCGGGAACTAAACACGTTAATATTCGAGATAGAGTATGAATACTGTTAATTCACTCTAAAACACTGCACTAATGTTTCAGAGCTGGTATTTCAGCTGCTTCTGGGTCATTGGGTCTGAGAAATGATTCCAAGATTCAGACGACCTGGACAAAGTCATGACCCATGGTATATCTACGTGACAGAACAAACACGCTTTCTTTGTGCGTGGTTCCAACTTCCATTCACAACATGGATGCCTTCCCCGAATACAATCCCGAAGTGATACGAATCCCGCTCTAAATAGTAATTCCTGTCTCATCGAGCACCGGTACTGAAAAGGGACACTATTCCAATCAAGGAATGAACGAGTTCCTTTGTGGCAATCCTACAGCATGAGAAACTTGGGTTTGATTCTCGGTGGGAGCTCTCATGTGGTTCGGATCTCACGTTAAGCTGCAAGCCCATGTCTCATATAACCTATCTGTTGAAAGGGACTTTAAACTCCCAAGCCAACCAACCAATGAATTCCCTGTATCATGACAAATACCTCAAGTGGCATATGTGCCAGTTATTATCACTAAGTACCCGTACATTAAGTAAAGACCCAGCCAAACGGAAATCATGATCTCACAGTTATTATTTATTGCTATATCTGATGAAAATGCTTTATGTAACAGTACAAGATGTAATTACGAAGTTTCCCTTAAATAGCATACAGGATGCTATAAACTTTTAGAACAGTACATAAATATATACAATACAACCAATTCAAAAAAATGAAAATTCCTTTAGGAAACGAATGGAATCAAGGTAAAATCCTTGTAAAGATGACATAAGAGAGGTTTATATGTAAGGACAAGAAAAAGCAATTAAAAACAAGTTAACATACACGGAACGGAAAAGCCTAATGAGCCATTAATGTGTAAATGTCAATACTAAAAGCAGACTTCAAATCAACTGATATGTTGCTTTAAAAAATCTTCCTGCATCCTTCCTGCGTTGCATCAGGATCATAAATTCCCTATTCATCAGATGATGTTATACGCGTAAAATTACGTACAAGGCCAAATTGCAACATATTAACTATTTATTCCAACATCAGCAAAAAATACCAGTCTCTCATCAAGTAGTATGAAACGCAATAGCAATTTCTATAATTGATTTCCACGTCAAGACAATTAGCTACACCAGTCGAGGGAGAACTTATGGGAAATCCACTCGCAATTTAAACACAACGCATATGTATAAAAATACCTTTGGATTTTCCCCTCTCACGTGTATGTTGAATACGTTACATGATATCAGAAAGTACTTTCCCTTGTAACAAACCAATCACACGCCATTCGAATTCCGAATGGGATTTGTCGCTGGATTACTTACCAATGTTGCATCCTCCCTATACAATGATGGAAAATAAACTGCAACGAGAGATAGACACCGCCATTGGATAAAAACACAACAAAATTAACTAGTACCAAAAGTATTTTAGTAATAGTGACAGAAAATTATCAATTACCATCCCTTACTGTATTCAAGCTGTAATCTATCAGTTTACGTGTGTGATGTGCTTTGCATACTTGGTATATTTCAGATCATACCTCGTACAAAAATAGGCCTATATCTAAGTGCTGAATACAAAACCATATCATTTTATGATTGTTTAGCATGTTTATTCATTCAATAGTATCATTCTATAACCCACAATAAAAAGAAAAATGTCTTCGGTTCAGTGAAATCGCAAATTCGCATCACGATTATATGCAAAAGCCTTTTTAAGTACCTTCTTTTTTTTTTTTTAAGTGTAATTTAGTTCCCATTGCGTATACCACTGCCATGGATGTTCGCTAGTATGAAGCAATTAGTGCAAGTCTATTCGGTCTATGTGATCCTGGGTTCGATTCCTGGAGTAGGTACACAATTTCCGGTTAGATCTAGTCTTAAAGAAACTGAGAAACTACTTGAATCACAAGGTACAAAGTTCGGTCTAGAAAGATGGCATTTGTAGTTGATATGTTGACCAAAATATTGATCATGGGCTATAGCGTTCATTACAAAACCCATTCAATATTACTAACCATACTACCTATTACTAACCATCTGCGTTGTCGCCTTGCTGAAACTGATACCATAGATCAAGGAATTATTACAAGAACTGATTTATCTAAAACTCCATAAAGTTATAATTGAGGAAAAACCGTGAGCTGTTAAGCCTAGCCGACAAAAAGAATATCGAGAACCTTCCCAAGGTTTCCAACATTTATAAGTACGTCCGTATAAAATTTACTGTGGGCCTTTTGTGAATAGAAATATGGCATAGCATCTTGATTTCCACGAAATACAAAGAGGCCAGAAGAGATTGTCCAACATCACGAAGATACTTAGAAGTGCGGCTGAACGGTTGCTTAAAAAGTTGCATTGAAACTGAATGTTACGTATGCATAGCAACAATTTCTAGGAAACTAATTGTAAAAGAAAAGAAACAAATAAATTAGACGACAAGAAAAAGAGAAAAAGCAATAAGCATCCATAGCACATTACATCATTTATCATATTAAACGACCGCATCATCCTGTATTTTTGTATTTCATGCAGGCTCAAACAGTACTGGTTTCACTCTGCTTCCGAGAATCCTTGTATCTCCGCGTTGTGAGTTTGACAGGAAAAATCCCGTTACAACATGGTATAACTAACTATAGAGCATTAATACGGCTTAAACCATCATTGCATACAGATAGCGTAATATGCCTATCAATATATTATATTCCCACATGTCAATGACGTCAACATAATCAGAGCAAAAACACATGACGGGGCGAACAGAGAGATGAGTGAAATGGAAAAGAAGAGAGAAATAATGGAAAAGAAAAAGAGAGAAAGACAGGAGGAAGAAGGCGGACAGTTTTGTACTCAGCTGAAAGTGAAAAAGAAAGATGAGAGAAAGTAACCTTGCCAACTGCCTCCCGCACCCTGTACTCTCCGCTCAACCATACATTAGGCAGACAGCTGAGCTTGGTGGAATGAATGAGATTGCAGGAGCGAGGAATTTTCTTTCTCCCTCTGTGTTCGAACAGGAGAGAGAAGAGGGGAAGATTGAAAAGAAAAAGGGGAAGGGATATATACGTAAGGTCATGGTGATTCATACTTCTCTTTATAATGACCTTGAAACTACTGCATATATATATATATATATATATATATATATATATATATATATATATATATATATATATATATATATATATATATATATATATATATATATATATATATCCTGTATGTCTTAACGATGTCGAATACCTGCGCCATCTTTGTTTTTTAGCCCATTGATTTATACTGAGAATTGTTTTCGCTGAAATGAACTAGTATTTTAATGGTCTGATTTTACTGCTGATGTCTCCTTCAAATTTATGTGTCCTTACTTTATGCAAATTAAATTCTACTGTAATATATTTTCAATATTTAATACAGTAGTAAAATTTAGTGTATTTAATATTAAATACATATACAATGTAAACTTATTTTGCAAAAGCGTGAAACATTTAACCAGGCTTGAAGAAGAAAGCAATAAAAACCACTTCACTAAAACTCCAGCTCACTTCAAAGAAAACGAAAAAATAATAATTCCCCACATGTAGTCATGGGTTAAAAACAAATACTGCGTAGGTGAATACTCAATTCCATTAAAGTGAGTAACTCTGAGTGAAGTTAGCATTTGCTCCCACTGTGCCTCTCCGCAATACACTTTCCTGTACTATGCACTAACGGCAAATCATAGTCACTGATTAAACCTAGTAAAACCCAGGAAACCACAACGGTTATCTTTCAAGATGAAACTAAGTAATGAGCTCCAGTATTTTCTGCCTATTAGTGTTATCCTTCTTAGTATTATCCACTTAATTCATCCTTCCTCGAATATTCCTTTCTAGTAACATACAGGAAGCGATACCCTTCACCGAGCTCCTAATATACATTTATATATTTGACTAAGACTGTCATTCGACGTTACTAGATTTTCAATGTATACACGATAGCCTATATCCATTGAAAGCAAAGAGTTTTTGCATCGAAGATACAGCATACAAACACATTTAAAATATGCAACTCCAAACTGGTTTATAACGTAGGAAGGGCAATAACGCTATACCATTCATATTTCAATCTTCTAGGTTGGATGCATTAAAATAAATGGAAGAGGGGTATAAAACAAGATGAAACTAATGGAGAATTTTCCCCGTTAAATCATAGTTACGAATCCAATTACGAAAAAAAAAAAAAAAAAGGAACCTTGAAATGGAATTATGATTTAAAAGACAGAGGTAGAATTATCTGTTGCGAAGTTTCACCAGAAAATACACTCGCTTAACCGAATCTCATATTATAAAGAACATTAATCAAAATTTAAGTTCTCCATTTTTAAATATGTAATAACAAGTCTGAAACGATATAAACCTAAAATGCAGCACAATCGAGAATCACGTTAACAGAAGTTATCATAGCGCAAAGGAGTTTTCTTCGACCAAACATGAGTGAAACAAAGGCAAATAATGAACAATATTAGTTAGTGAATATAGCATATAAAAATAATATGACGGAGATACAATAACAGTAATATTAAGAAAAAATGAAACGTGATTGTTTTATTTTTATTACACTTGAATATAACGGTTAAAAACTCAAGTTTTCATTATTATAGTAAACAGAATTGTTGATAACTATTTTAGCACAAAAAGCAACAAGAATAATAATATATATTGACGTGAGCATTTTCTTGTCAACACATTTATTTAAAAGCTCTCATTTCATGTTACTTTTATTATCGCATAATACTTATAAAAATATTTTCTTAAGTAGTTAAACAATGCCCTACCGTCATAATAATATAGAGCACATATACTCTATAAATATTTTAGATATTTGTTTGGTAAGATTGGACACAATTATTATTATTATTATTATTATTAATCTAGAAACCAAAGATCATGCCACCATAAGTCTACGATTATAATATAAATATTATCAACTCCACTAAATGTCACAGATATTTGACATTTTGTCATGGGCCGTTTAAAATAATTTTAATATATATTTATAATACATAAAACGTTTGAAAAAAAGAGGAAAAAAACTAAAATGGAATCAAAGTCGCTTTGGCACAAAAACTCGAATTCATGTAATAAATACATGATTTACTGCACACAAATCTTTTAAAATTATAAAATATACTGTTCAAAAAGTCACGTTTGACAGATGTAGGCCATGTCTTCAGCCTGGTGGCGCCTCAGAAATATTAATTTAAAAAACGTTTCTTAAATAGATAAATAGCCATGTCAGATGACAGATAAATTGATCACTCAAGTTGCAAAAGCAATTATCTTCTTAATTACTGATAGAAATTTATATACCACATCAGCACGTGTGTGACATTTTTTATTAATTTTTTTCTAGAGCTATTTGGAAGTAAATTTTATGTAACAACCTCTTACTAAATAAAATTCCTACATTCTTCCCGCTAACATAGATTTTTTATAAACACACACACACACACACACTATATATATATATATATATATATATATATATATATATATATATATATATATATATATATATATATATATATATATATATAATGTGTGTGTGTGTGTGTTTATAAAAAATCTACAGCTTTGGAACAAGAATTCCAAAGTAAATAATAATAAATATCAAATTCCTCTTCCGTTACTTTCCACAGAAGGAAAATTAAATCTGTCAGTTTTATGTCCTACGATTATGCCGTGTAGCCTAAAGGAGACGATGATAATGAAAAATGAACGAAATGGTGGAATGAAGAAAGTGGAAGGAAAAAGGAAAACCCCGAGGAAATCGATGCACACGGTGTTTATCCACCACAAAGTCCACTTGGCATGAGCTGGGATTGAACTAGGGACCCCACGCACCAGAGGTGAACGCTCCACCACTGAGCCACCGCGACCCTTTCCCGCAGATGGGTCACACCGTCCCTTGATAGCACAAATTAATTTGAAGTTCAGCGTTTCGTCCAGTTCCGAGGCGATGTAAGACGTGGACCTACAACTTAACGTAGGATCCGGACATGGGCTCCCACCAGGAGTTGAAACCCAGGTCTCCTGCGCCAAAGGCACGTACACTAACCATTAACCACTTGGGAGTCCTAACTTGATTGGTTTTCGGTTAGTAACAAAATTATATCCTCTCCCCACCACCACCATCCTTGTCTTGAAGATTAACACAATCCAAAATAAAGTTCAATCATTAAAAACAAATTCCTTCTGCAACTCCATTTACAAAAACCCGCACCCCCATTTCTTCATCCCGGATATCTCTTATGGTACATCCCAGAAAGCAAGTTTTGAAACTTTGCGTTTAAGCGAAACCTCATCCCATTTATCTCCACAGTTGGACTTTCAACATTGATAAACAAGATCCTTCTCCAGCGCGCTGGCGCCACTTCTCTTAACGAAAACTGCACAAGGAACTGAATTCAATAAACATTAAAGAAGGCAGCTTACGTAACAAGACAAATGTGCCTTTAAAAAGGTTTCAACCAATGTCGAAATGGGGAAAGGAAATATGCTGTTGTTTGTCGCTCGAAAAATACATGAAATTGTATGCCCTATTTATTGTAATTCATTACTCAGTAGTATGTGCACAAGCCATTAAGTAATATCTGTTCATTACTTGTGTCATCAAAACGAGTTACCTCCCCATTACCTACATTTCAAACACAAAGTTAGATATTATAGCAGTAATATAAACCAGTCCTACTCACACAAGTACAAACCCGTGGTAGAAGCATAGGTAAGTAGTTATACTAGCAATTATGTTTTGCAAAGTAGTCTAAAAGGCAAAATGGAGTGACGAATTGATTAACAACAAATAAATAATAATTATGTATTTTTTTTAAAAAATGTATCCTAACCATCACGTACTCTTAAAAATAAATTAATAGTTTTACATTTCACGCCTACGCACTGTAGGTCAAAGCAGACGAATGATTATGAAAAGAACTGGTGGAATGATAATCTAGGAGGGGATCGAACCAGTGATCCCTCATGCCAGGAGTGAGAACTCTACCATTGAGCCACCGTGCATTCATTAATCACACTAAAAAGGCAAATTACTACCACACTTTCTTCTCTCTCACGTTAAATTAACGAACATGAAATTTCAGTATCAAGCTGCAATAACCCGAACACAGGTAGTAAGAAGCTGCAATAGCTCGAACACAGAATGACCATGATAAAATGACGTCGACCACTTTCCTCGAACAATCCCATGATTAATCCAGTCTTAATGTAGAATTCGTCGTAAAGCTTTTATAGTATATCAAATTTGAAATAGATTTACTTAATAAGGAAACACAAGCTAAGAAATACATTATATTCAGTTATAATAATAAACTTAACATCATCAACAACATAACTCTGCGATTCCAACGACTCTTCATTTCACCGTTTTCTATAGATCTTTTCCCACATCTCCCTTCACTTTATTCTACCATGTTCCTTGATCATCTTCGTGGCTGTTCTTCTGGCATTCTGATGTTTAGAAATTGTTAGCGCCATTCTTACATATACGTCCACTTTTACAGTATAACATAGAATATTTCACTTTCTAACAGCCGCGTCCTTGGTTCAGCGTCATAATCTTAAGTTTACGTTCCGAAAATGACCGACCTTGAGAATCACGCTACTATTGTCCATGAAGAATTGGATTATTATCATTATTATTACAGTAATGCAATTGACAATTTCCAGTGTCAAGAGAACGCTACCGAAATGAAAGTCAACACAAGGAAGTGAGTTTTGAATGGATCGTAAGCGGAAAAATGCTTAGGTTGGAAGAAGCATTCGAAGTCGTATTGATTCAGAAGTTGAGGTCTCACCGAAAATCGAACTAGGGGACCGCCTGCACCAAAGGCGTTGAAACTTTAGTGTGCCAAAACAACAAGAACACTCTTATTTCCTTACTTACCAGTATTAGAAATCAGACCATCAACAATGGTATTTCACACAATAATGTCTATAAATTCTACAGGGGGTAAATCAATACCAGGGTCATAGATCTCCTCTTTCCTTCCACTCCTTCATGCTACCATTTCGTTCATTATCATTATTACAGTTTCCCTTATTCTCGGGGCATATTCGTGGGGCGTTAAACAAACAAACAAACAAAAAACTTCTCCAATTCAGAGAGACGACATGAAATAAATCTATTTTTATTATGGTAAAAGACTATAAAAACTTTGTTTTATACGCAAACAAGCTAACTTTCACGCGTCACCCTCCTTCCACTACTTGGTGAATAACTACATAAATAATAATAATAATATATTTCTCAAACAGTAAGGCCACGTCACTCATTCTTTTATCTATCTTGCACATTATAACTTTCTGGATGTATCATTCCTCATGAATACAGGAAAAAAAAAGTCACTATTGTAATATCCTATTTATACTACCTGGAAGGTAATAAAATTTGCATGTACTCACGAAAGCATCACAATATATCTCAAAATTATAAAAAGAAAAAGATAATTTCTTCTACGCTATTCTGAATTCAGGCTCGCATCAATCACGCCTTTCGTTAAACCTGCCTTTGTTTTGTTTAAATAGTATGATTGGGTCTGCGTCTTTAATAGACCATTTCGTTTCTTTTCATGAACGATTAACGCTGGTATGTAAAAGTCAAACATTAACTTCTTGTCATTTCAAGAGATTTTGAGTTCATTCCCTGGAACGACTTAATATTTCTTAGAGAAGTGATTCCAATCAAATTCAATTGCAAATTGTGAAGGCAAAATGGCGTGGAAAATTCTAAATGTAAGATTACTTTTCAATAACGATCTATTATTCTTTCGTTTTCTATGCTCTTCTTCCAATACGTAAGTACGTCGCCAAGACAATTTTCTCTTCATTTTAACTTACCTGGTACATAAAAATCTTAAAATTTATGGTATATTTTATAACACACTTCACAGACTATGCACGACGCTGTAACAGTTCGTGTTTGTACGTAACAACCAGGTCATGAAAGACCAAACCTACCAAGCTATAATATAGGGTTCGAGTTACTACCAGGGTCTCATACTTCATATACTAACATCTTTTTATAAGTCTTCAGTGCTCTTCGTGTGCTTATGGTTGGATTCCCAGCATGCACTCCCACGAAAAACAAACCTGAATAGTGGTTCGGATTTCATTTTAAACAGTGGATCCCGTTTCATACAGCCCCGATGTTTAAAAAGACAAGAAAAAAACGACGTTAAACTCGAATCGGCCAACCCAGGGAGCGATTTCCGGTAAGGACATTCGGTCGAAAAACGTGTAAATACTTTTTTTTAGGCCAGCTATCCTGAGTGAAGTTATCTTGACTCATACCAGGCAAATGTCGGGATGGTATCAAACATAATGGGCCCACACCACTTTCTCTCCCATTCCTTTCTTCCTCTCTAGTGCCCTGGATAATGTGAACGCCAAGGAATGTCATCTCTCATACATGAGGGGCTAACATGGTCATACATGCTGAAAATCCAGAAATTAATCCCTAACCCTCAGCCAACGAAATAGTAATGCTGTATACCTGGAGAGTTGCGCGTGTTCGATAAGAAATTGCGATTTTCTGATCGTAACCCAGCGATTATTAGCTTTTTATTATTGTATAATCCTTAGTTCCGCCAGGTGAATGTTAGAATGGTCCATAAATATACGGACATGGCTCTGGGTTATATTTCCAGCTGGTCTTGCAATATCAGCAAATACACAACACGAGAACTTTCCAATTATAAGCCTTACAGTACTGAATCAATCTAATCAAATCAGACAGACGGATGACATTCATAAACCTCACCCCTCTATAGACAAACCTTCAATAGGAAATCACAATACATTGAATCACACACACACAATATTATATATATATATATATATATATATATATATATATATATATATATATATATATATGTGTGTGTGTGTGTGTGTGTGTGTGTGTATATAAAGGTCAGACAATAATAGGAACTCATTGTCAACGTTGCTTTATTTACGATCCCTATCTCCTAAACCTATATTATTAAAAACACTTTATAAAAATGTATCGTCACAACAACGACGATAACCTAAAGCCAAAGTTCCGTGACCGTTATCACGAATCTAGGTCGTCTAGCAAATGTCATGATGGGAGGAGGATGAAAAAAATAGCATTTGCCCGTCTAGAGAGATTCGTTTCACATTCCAGTCTACAAAATTAGATATACGGCGACGCTGACTCGAGGCACTAAACACATCAGCGTATAACTACATGTATCTTGATGAAATCTTAAAATGTCCTTATCTTCACGGAAGCAGACACAAATTCCACACGGTAATAAGCTCCTTGCGACAGCAATAGAAAATGTACCCTCTAGTGTTTTTAGAAATTACACATGTAGGCAGTTTGGTAGATAATTTGAAATAGAAATATAATCTAATATTAAATTGTAAATTGTACGACCCACAAGCTTACTGCAATAGAATCTGTAAATGTCGACTCGTATTTGAGAATTTTTATCCCGTGCCAATTGAGTTTGTGACAGTCTCACAAAATTAATTTCAAAATTTAAATAAATACGGTAAGTAAAATGGTTGCAAACTATTTTAGTCCCATGCTAAACACATCAGTATAATATTCAGCCTTATTTTATATCCCATTATACTTTTGATCTACCGAAAGAGGTCTCACGGTCTCGACTAAAAAACTTTAATAATCCGGCCGACGGGGACAAATAGCCTCGATTCCTACGTCCCCATTAAACCTCAATCAAATAATAATCCGGCTGTGCATGTTTGATGGCCATCTGATTCGTTCAAGTTTCCTCATCTAACACATTAATTGACAACAAAGCCATTACCGTATGTATAGCCTATTTTAAAAAACTGAATATTTGTATTCAATAAGAACCAACAAAGAAGCAATAAATATGAACATGGGTCTTAACGCTATTGAGATTTCACTAACAATCACTGACCAACCCCATCAAATAGTCTTCACTGTATCAAATATGGACGGAAATAACCAATGTCGTATTTAAATATCCATTTTAAACACCTAAAACCGTCGTTAATGCTACAATTCCGAACTAATGCATTCCGAACTAGGCGCTAATTATTCTACATACATATTATCTTTCCATACTCTGCCTTGGGCACCTGAGGAGTTCCCCGTGGCTAAGTGGTTCACGTGCGCGTCTCTGGAGTGGGAGACTCAGCTTCGACTCCCGGCGAGGCCTCATGTAATTCGAATCCCACGTCAAGCTGTAGGTTCACGTCTCATATAACCTCGGTGCTGAAAGAGATGCTAAACTCAAAATCAAACCAAATTGGGTACCTAAGGTTACCAAACTCAGGCTGTATAAGCTGCAATCATATACATGAAAGCTCGCCTTGAAATATAATCAAAGCTCCGCAATTATGCCCTACACAAAAAACGGAACGTTTTTTTTTTTTTTTTTTTTTAAGTATGGAATGACCATCAACAAGTAATGACAGTTCTAGAACGTGATTAATTACCATCTCAAACCGAATTTGTGGCAATGCTCTTCAGCAAGTACTGGTGTCTCAAGTTCGAAAGTAGGCTCAGGATCAAATAGCATTGAAATGTCAAGTGACATAAATTGGCCTAGTTTGGAACGGGACTGTGAAACACCATCTTCCACTCAGCTCCGTTCCTTGCTAAAATTCCCAACCCACAGATGATTAATGTATGACGCATGTTCGCTCTAGTTTAATCATTTCCATTAGCATCACTCCTGTATCTGACTATTCCTAACATCACCATATGACAATAACATTTTACATATCAACCAGACTTCTGCAGTTGATAGTTAACTAGTTAATAATAGAACTACCGAACATCAGAAGCAAACCAACATTATATTTGAAGACAGAAATAAAAAACAAGAAAAGTATTCTACATTAGAACAGCAGTTGTAACTAATATCTCGCAAAATCACCACCTTTCAGAGAAAAAAGGAAATAAATGCCGCATCCAACACAAGTATTATACATTTGATGTTAAACGTGCGCGCATGTCTCTGTGTGTGCTGTAGCAGAAAATTGCCTCGTTTTGTTCTTCATCACTGCCCCCACCTCCCCCGCACACACACACACAAAAGATCGAGAGCTGAGAAGGGTGGGGGGAACTATTTTTGAGCACCCCATCAGCATCAGATGTTTATAACAACCCATCGGATCGATGAAAGGGAATCTACTTTCTCAAAGCTTATGAAAGCAGAAGCTACGTCATCGCTCGTTCTGCGCAATTCCAAATCTTTACACTCTAGGGCCACGAGGAGAGCGGGGTTCCAGACCAAAAAGAAGAAAAAGAAAAAAAATACATACTGACGAGACAACACGTTTAAATAAACACAATCTTCCTATGGTTTATGCTATTTAAAAAGTGCGAGGCACGTACAACCTACCGTAAACAACTGTTGGGTAAAGACAGCATAATTTGCAAAATGACATTCTCTTTTTAAGGATACATCAAGAATTCACAATTATCATAGTCCATTTGGAAAGAAAAGAAGACAAACAACACGTATCGGTCATTTGATAACACACATCTGTGGCCTTACGAAGCACATTGTGAAACATAATGTCAGCTGTATAATAACATTTTTTTAAATAAACCATGAAAAAAAAAATGTTGACAAAGTGGCAGAACATGTTCCAGACAATTACTTATGTCTCAGCTTTATTACTACTCATATTTCTTTCATTCTTCTCTTTCTTTCTTATGTACGGATTCGATACATAATGTGCGCACCTGAAGTTTCATTATCGGCAAAGGGGACACACCCTGCCGTCGCAAAAATAATAAATAAATAAATAAAAAAAATCGTCCGAAGTGTGCACAAATCGCAATTAGCACTTTTCTCAAAATCTGTTCGCAATGAAACC
Organism: Thermobia domestica; assembly: GCF_964235325.1. Lineage (NCBI taxonomy): Eukaryota > Metazoa > Arthropoda > Insecta > Zygentoma > Lepismatidae > Thermobia > Thermobia domestica. The sequence continues at coordinate 110,198,654 of NC_137464.1, forward strand.
ACAAACTATGAACAATAAAGTAGATCGATCGGGAATACACGCAACAATCAAGTCTACATGGTGACAAGAAGGTTACCCATCTGCATCACAAATGCACCAAAAAAAAAAAAAAAAAAAGTCATTTACATCCTGTTAATTGCGACAGCAAACTCTACAATTTGCGAATGTATGGACTGTTAAAACAAAACTGATCTTTTGTGAATAACTCCCAAAATAACACACGGAGTCATATGCGCACCGCTCCCAGTAGCGCTTATCGCTCTTCGCCAAAGAAACCGAATATAATCGCAACTTTTCACAGGACCACAGATTGGCTGAGTCTCAATCACGAACTTGAACGGCAACTAGATTTTGTATGAGTCAATACCTATGTACAGTAAATGTTTTTACAATGTGAAACCTTACAGAAAATGAGTCCCAATACCATATCCCTCTCAAAACGAAACGGAAATTCAACTTTGACATAGCACATGTGTGGAATCGATTTTAATATTCATGTAGTTCATTTGATATTAGAATATAAATTACGCAAGTTGCGGTTTCACTTACATAGTCCTTCCCCTTCCTCAAATATTATATACGTGATGATAGGAGCCTCAATATGAAGCAAAGAAATCTTACTGGGCAGAATCCACATTCTATTAAAGAAAGTAACGTTAATCACTATGGTTATAGATAGCTTCTTCAAAAATTTCAATTATCGACCGTGCAACACGAGAAAGCTGAAGGAAGTCCACATAGTAACTTTCACTAACTTCTGCGAAAACAAACATAAAAAGCCAATATTAGAAAATCACGCTAAAATGGAGGCTATTTAGGAGTAAGCGAAATACACCAGCATTTCATATTGTACGCTGATTAACTTAAATTCATAATTACATTTTAAAAAGAAAGAACAAAGATACTGATAAACATGAAATTTTGTACTTACCTGCTAACAATGATTTGTCCTCCACGAATGACACAGGGGTAGCTACACCACTGTCGGGTCCTCCCTGATGGAAATCTCGTTGGAGGCGAATTTCGGGAACAAGAGGGCTCCTCTCGGAATCAGTCCAATGTCCACTTACACCACTATCAGATCCAGAACTAAAGTCACCACCACCACATATTAAAGAATCCTTTTGCACAGGAGCTTGTTGCTGTTGAACATCAGTCTTTTTGGAAATGGCTAGAGCAGGTGGTGCTACGGGGACTGAGGGAGGAATACCTTTAAACATACCCACATCCATGTTCCAACCACCCACATTTGCCGGCACAGACACCGCGGTTGACTGCTGTTGATGAACCATTTTGTTGACTTGTTGATGTTGGATTTGTTGTTGTTGCTGCTGCTGTTGTTGGTTTGGATGAATATGAGAATATTGGTTTGCTGTAGTATCGGGTCTGGCTTGAGTCGGGGGATCAACAAGGCGTAGCTGCTGTACCGAGGGATACTGCTGTACAACACCAGCCGCCGTCCTACTAGACCGCCGGGGTGTCTGTTGTGGAGGTGCCTGCGGTACCAACCCCGTTAGCAACCCCCGAGATGATGGAAGATTATTTATAAACCTACTCTGTCTTTGACTTTCAGCACGCCGGTAATAACAAGGATGTATCATTAATAAAGGTTCACTACGGCCAGGAGGCTGTGCTTGATTAGGCAACTCATATTCAACACTACAATCCACATGTAAAGGGCGACTATAGTCTTTTTGTTGCCGCTGTTCGGTAGGCGGTTGATTTACTGTGGCACACAATCGCTGTTGAGACAACGGGATTTCAAAATTCGAATAACACGCCATTGTCACCACTATTTACAACAATTACTTCAGGCACAAGGAACAACACAACTGGAACCAAATAAGGAATAGCCAAAAACACAGTCGAAATATATTTCTGAGAGAAGCAACTAAATTTTGCACCACTCACTTGGTAAACAAACTCAAAAAAATCACTTATTTTTATATGTAATTCTTTCAAAACCACATCACATACTCCACACAAAGTACCACCACACTCACTGTATCAAAATGGTGCACTATATGTCAATTTTGTTTTCCTTTGGAGGGGGAGGTTCCAATTATTGAGCAGCGTTTAGTATGTATGACTTCTTTAATTTTGAAAAAACACAAGCAGCGCTCTCAGCCGCTAGGCTGCGCGCTAGATCCTCATCGCTCGCCTTCAATTCTCGTACTGTGGCTCGGAACAACACCGTTCCCTCGCACGGCGCTCACATCACTTTCGCATATCCAATCACAAACGCCGAGACATCCGCGATGGCCAATAAGCTTGTGCAACGAATAAAATGACCTGTCCCCGCCCATAAGAACAGCTGCGACATGGACAAAATCTAGATGTAAACAAAAGTCAAGCACACAGAGGGAGTATGTGCTCTCGAGAGAGGAGGTAGTTGTGTTACGCTTAGCCACAGGAGGTCTAACGCGTGTGTGCGTGCGGGAACGTTTTGATAAACAATAGGAAACGTTTCGCCTCATTTTATATCGGGCTAAACCAATTTATATCGTAATCCTTAGGCAAGGGAAATGCATTCTGACATAATAACATCCAATTGGCTTGGATCAATACGAAAACTGTTTCGAAACGGCAAAAACAGATGGCATTCGTAGTTCAAATTGAACGTAAATATTCAAATTCCTGCCGAGTTTTTGAGTTTTTATTTATTTATGTATTTATTTGCATAAGCTAAATAAGTTCTATTTTTGTTGTGGAGATATATTAATGCACCGATTTATGTTGCTAAAATACGAATAGAAATTTAATTTACTATCTCTACTTTTTATTCCTTCGGGTAACTACCTCTTAGTTTCTCATGTCGTCCGGCTATATGCAGCGGCAAAAATTGTTAAAGGAGTGTGTGTTGAGAGAAGAGCGAGCGACTGAATCGAATAATAATGAATGAAATATGTTTTTAGCGTTGGAAGCGGGAAATCGGAGGCTGTCTCACGTCACCTTCAATACTGAACACCAGGGCATGGTGGCTCAATGATAGAGGGCTTACCTCTGATACGTGGGGTCCCTGGTTCTATCCCGCCTGTTTGTGGTGGACAACATTATGTCCGTGGATTTCCTCGGGGTACTCCCACTTTGTTATACCACCAATTATCTCATCATCATTAACTTGCCTTAATCATTTGTCTCCTTTAGCGTAGCAGGCATGATCGTGGGACGTTAAACAAAGATTTTATTTCATTTATATAAACAGTTTGAGTTTACGCTTTGGATCGTGGAATCCTGGATTCGGATCTCTTCCCTTCCCCATCTACTGGTTGTATTGATTGAGCTTTTCGTCAGTACTACATAAAATAAGGGAATATCGGGATGGCACCTCGAAATAAGCCATTGCTTATTCATTAAAACTTTCAGAAGAAAATATACAATGGTATACATGAGCTTGAGTCGTACGAAGTTTCGTATGTCCTCTGCTCCGACACCCTCCTTCTGCACAAGAAATACGCTTGAAGTTTTTTTTTTTTTTTTTTCTTGGAGAGATGATTTTGCTGGACATGTTTGCAATATTACACTTCTACAGTGTCCTCCCTATTATTCACTCTCAAACTTCTATGCAACATTGTATTGAGTAATGTATTCTTATTATAAAATGCTGAAAATATATTCATTTTTTATCAACATGCTGAAATATATTAATATATTTCATGTATTCATATCATTATGATGTTATCAATCCACTGCTGGATGAAAGACTTCCATACATTTCTGCCCGATGCTTTTACTTTATTATATATGTAGTCCCTGCAAAATAAACTTGTATATGTGTATATAATCGCAGATTTTCTGCAAAATTAAGGGTGGTTAACTGTAACTTAGGTTCAGCCAATTTAAATTGTTAAGGGGCTGCGGTGGCTTAGTGGTAGAGCGTTCACCTCTGGTGCATGGGGTCCCTGGTTCGATCCCAGCTTATGCCGACTGAACTTTATGGTAGACAAGCACCGTCTATGCGTTTTCTCGGGTTCTCCTGTTTCCTCTTAGTTTATTCATTCCACTATTCTATTCATTTTTCTTCATCACCGTCTCCTTTAGCCTAGCCGGCATAAACGTGGGACGTAAAACTCAAAGATTTTAAGTTGTTAACTGCTGGTGCCATGCATGGTAGAAATGAACTAGTTATTATTATTATTATTATTATTAAATTTGTGGCATTTTCATCGTATCCTTGATCCATTTCAGTTCCAAATAAAGGATAGATAAGCCTAACCCCCCCCCCCTCCAAAAAATACTGTACTTTTTGCACGAAAATCACGGAAAACATTTGTTAGCTTGAAACATGTTCTTAAAGTTTGGGTAACATCATTCCCATACTCTTGACCCATTTCAATCTCAAGTAATGAAGTTACAATTTTTACGATGTTGAATACTACGCCATAAGTGAATTCTTTTTTAATGAACGGGAATTTTAATGGTTTAATTTTACTAACCTCCTTTTATAATATATATATTTAAATTTCATTATTTCGTTAACAATAAATCATTAAACATATACGATTTAACACTTAACCTTAAAATTTAATTTAAGAAGTATTACGTTTATATATAATAACTCATTTTGAATAGCAAAGGAGTAGCCTTTGGTGAGTGCGGGCACAAACTTGATTCACAGTGAGGACGTTCAGTCCGAAAGATGAAACATCTTCAATATAGACATATAAAATGTTTTCTTCCTTGGTTTTCCTCACTTATAACAGGCAAATGCTAGGATAACACCTCCCTCCTTCCCCGGTTATTGTGCTCGCTAAGGGACGCAGCTCTCATACATGACGGGCCGGTAATGTCCAGAAACATGTATAAATAAATAAAAGCAGTCCAAACATCACTGTAAAATTCCAGTTCATTACAAACAGACATGTAAATCAATGGGCTAAAACAAAGATTCTGTCAAGTGTGCAACACCAAAACCTTGGAGAAAATTGAAAATAAAATGAAAAATGAAATACACTAGACTCTCACTAATCCGGCTCTCAGTAGTCCGGCCTCTCAGTAATCCGGCGCACATCCAACCAAAAACACGTGCACAATGAATTATCGTGTGCATGCGCAACAATGTTTAGTTAAACAGTGCTTTATATACTGTACGTATTCGAAATTGCAGCATTCTTTACAGTTCGGAATCATGTCTTCTAAAAGAAAACACGTTACGCTAGACCACAAGCAGAAACTCGAAATTTTAGAGGTTCTTCGCAGAAAGCCATTGCTGCTGAGTTCAGTGTTGGGTGGGAAACTATTTATGACATCTAAAAGAAAGATGTTATTCGACAGTACTCAACACAAATGGATAGTGAGTTGAGAAAATCCGATAAATGTCAGCCACTCGATAATCCGGCACTTACGCTAATCCGGCACCCATATGTGCCAGGAATGGCCGGATTAGCGAGAGTCTAGTGTACTTAAGTTTAACGCCCTACGACTATGCCCATCAGGTTAAGACAGACGGTGATCGGACCCGTAGCCAGCCCAAAAATGTACGGGGGGGGGGCTGAAGTTAGGGGAGCCCCATCCAACCATATGATAGTTCATCACCATATTATAGTTCATTTGCAAGCCTACCGTGAAAATTGTAGGGGGGCCGGGCCCCCTAGACCCCCTGAACACGGCCCTGACGGTGATTAAAGCTAGTGAATGATGATGGAAGAATTGGTGGAATGAGAAAGTGGGAGGAAACGAGAATATCCGAAACAAACCACGGATGGAGAAAATTGAGACAGAGCAGTAGCGTCATTTTATATTTTGCCAGGGGATGCATGATTGTTCACCGACATGAGTTTCACATTTTTCATTTATATATTATGTGCATTTTTTAAAAAGTTATGCGTTTCTCAAAGTCAAAGGCGAATTGACCCCATGCCGTCCCCAAATGACGCCCCTGAGACAGAGAATGGTTAGTCTTTAATATGGAACAAAACTAAAAAAAGAAAATCATAAAATAATAAACCTACTCTACATATATAGAATATGATGATATACAACGTAGTTACTAAGTATTTCATAGAAAGAGTTTACTCAAAGAATTTCCACACTTTTAAATAAAATTTGAGGTGAACATCGTAGGCCTACATCTATAGATTATGTTATCATCCACCAGACTGAGTATTTGTGTCACTACAGTGCTCCAATAGTGTGGATCGTTGTAGAATGTTCGTTGTTGTAGTGTTATCAGATTAAAAAAAACAAAAAAAAAACAATATTACATATTAAAAATTAATCCTTTTCAGTTACAATTGTATACTAGATATGGATGGTTCCATGCCATGTTTAATAAAAATCGGAGAATCTTATCAAGTTTGGCATGAGTTTGTATCTGTATCTATATGTGTATACAGGCTTGGTTAAAATTAGACTCCCCCTCTCTTTCTTGACCAATTTCATCTTCAAGCATTGTATTTTTAAAGGAAAGGAGAGTCTTAAACAAAATAAAAAGTAAATTTCATTAAAATGGGATATATTTTGCAAAAGTTGTCATGGAACGGACATACCCACAAAATGTATGTCACATCAAATTGCAGAAGCCTGCTTCAATAATAACATATGCATTTTTACGGACACGTGCTCAATGAAGCAGGTAACTAAACTAAAGGGGATTGCTAATTTACTGACCATTCCTAATGACATAAACACGTTAAAACATATTCACAAAACTCAAATTTGAAAGTATTCCGTATTTGTCTCGAATACGCCCTTTTATGTTAGAAATATAATAATGATAATCAGAAACCCTTGCAGTTTTTTTTCCAAAGGGGGGGGGGGGCAAAGACTTACACAGAAGCGAAGTCGCAAATGCACATACCTTGGTACATATAATATTTCACGTAAAACAATTATTATTGCATAACTTTATTAACTACAATTTTAATGCTCCACTCATTTTGATTCACATTACAATTAAATGTCATTTTATGTTGTATTGTTAATTCATGTTTTAGTTCTGTGTTATGTCAGTGCGTTATCCTTTAAAAAGTTTATCATTCTTCAATTTAATTATCTTCTTACGATATATTTGGCCGTAGTTACATATAAATCTGTACCAAAAGTTCTGAAGCAAGAGAATATATGAGTTGACCAAATATGATGTATCAATATAATTTCCAACAAATGACAGCGGAAAATGCTGAAATTTTAAGACACAATGACTTTGGATTACATGCAAACAAGAACAGGAAACTCTAAGTTCAGCTATTATGGCACCCAGACGTAAGAACCATAAACACATGCACAATCTAGTTTTAATTTCAAAAATACTTCTTGTGAGATATACATAAGACAATTTTACATTTGTAGCCTGTTGGAATATATGTCCAAGGCACCTATTATATAACTGTAAGTTATTACTAACTTACTTCTTTCTTTGATTCGAACTAATTTGATTTAGGGATGCATTCGAGTCGAGTCGAGTCGAGATTTAAGCCTGTCTCGACTCGTCTCGAGAAAATGTTGTCTCGACTCGTGTCTCGACTCGACTCGAATTCGAGTCGAGACGTCTCGAAATTCGAGTCGAGACAAAATGTACGAGTTAAAATATACGCACACATCAGCCAGACCATCATGACTACCTACCTAATTGTCAGTATGTCGACTTTTGGCATGGATAAAAACGGCGACACATCTTGGCATACACGCAATGATCCTTGATAGGTCGCTGGAGAGAGCTGGCACCACATGTGCTCACTCAGGTCACCTAATTCCCGTAAATTCCGGGAAGGGGGGCGATGTGTTTTGACGTCACGTTCAATCACATCCCACAAGGGACATCACTCAAATGTACGGCTCCAATTTCAATGAAACTTTTTTTGGTGATAGAAGGCATGTATGCATCATTACTTGTGACGACAAATTTTTGCCATGGTGCATGTTTTCTATTTTTTTAAATAACTTTTAAGAGTTGTGATGTAGTTATTAGAGATTACTACAGCAGTCCCTTACTACCCTTTGTAAACGGAGCGTTAATGAAGAAAAGTGAAGAAAAACCATGTGGATACATATAAGTCCTGGGGGGAAGTCGTATGGTAGATATGACCTTGATGGCAGCCATCTTGAAATCCGCCATTTTGAATTAAGGTCAAGTTTTCAAAATGGGAATAGGGTAATATGATACATAATTTCGGGCTAGAATTTAATTAGAAAAATAATGGTGAGGTTAGTTTTAAGATACACCCATTTGGGGGAAAGTTACAGGCATATTAATTGTTTTTACTTACTGTGTGCGTAAGTCCCTTCTTACTTTCGTCTCAAGACCTGTAAATCGATCGCAACGGCAGAGCCCGGTTTCGCACTAGTGTTTAGAAATCTTTAAACTCACTTGAGGCAATATTTGTGGATTATTGTATTGTATTTTGCCTTTAATTAAATTTGAACCCACTTCATGATCTTGTGTAAAGTATAATTAAAAGAGAATTTCTGTTTTTATGGAGAACGTAAGCATAGCAATTATAAAAGGTGAGTAAGGTGCGTATGTATTTATAAGAAAGTTTATTTTACGACTCTTTTGTGGTTCCGCCAACCTATTCTTTAGTTGTTTTTTTTTAAATACTCATATCTCATAAATAAAAGAGCTATTATAAAATCTCTTACCACTATTCTTTAATACTTGTAAAATTTTATTTATTGTAAAAGCACTGGCGAAATATTTCTTATCGCCCACTAAAATTATGGTGGAGCTCCTTCGTGGCTAACGGTTAGTATACTTGCCTTTGGCGTGGGAAACCTGGGCTTGATTCCCGGTGGGAGTTCATGTGGTTCGGATTCCACGTTAATCAGTAGGTCCACGTCTCACATAGCCTCGCTGCTGAACGGGACGTTACATTGACTACATTATAAAATTGTAATTTGTGACGACTAAAATATCAGAAATTAAAGATTTTTCTCTTGGGTTTTGGAACATTTTGAAAAACGTGAAAAACTGGTACTGGACCGATACAACACACCTTTTGGATTTGTCATTGTGTAAAGTGATACAAACTAAAGAAGAATTACAACTTTATGAAATTGTATTAGGACTTATTTAGAAATAAACACCAAATAAGTGTAATAGTTCATATCCGTATCAAATACCAAGTTTATGATGAATCAACTACACAACGTAGGATCCAAAAACGCTCATTGCAATTTGTTCCATCCTTCAGTCGAACCAGGAACTGAAACATAAAGAGTGACATTTTCTTTTTAAAGATACTTTGTCCAGCTAAGTATTGTGAAGGTTTATGTCAGTAGAAGGAATTGCATTCCATTATACAAGCGCAATTTCACAACTTTATGTACACATTACTAAATATCGAACACCCTTGTCCATATGATTAGCGTACGCGTCTTTGGTGCGGGAGACCTAGGTTCGATTTCCGATGGGAACTCCTATGGTTCTGAACCCACGTTAATTTGTAAGTTCACGTCTCATATAGCCTTGATGCTGAAAGGGACACTAAACTCTAATCTAATACTAAATACAAATATTTAAAGAAAAATGATGACGAACCAAGATGACGTGAATTTGGCTATCAAATCCATTTTGTGTTTTCAGTTATTTTCTAGTAGTATTTTTTCTAGGCATCCTTTCAAAAGACAGTGATGCAAATTTCGTAACTGCGAATTCCTGTTAGAAGCCATGAAATTATCCGATTAGATGCAAAATTTCCCGTCCACTAAAATAGATACCGTAAATTTACAATATCTAACAATAAATAATTTTGAAAGATATCGCTTTCGAGGGAAAAAAATGAAGTGAAATCTTTGAGTTTTACGTCCCACGGTTATGCCGGTTAGGCTAAAGGAGAGGGGTGATGATGAGAAATTAGTGAAATCGTGGAATGAAGAAAGTGGGAGGAACGGAAGAACCCCGAGGAAACCCATGCACACGGTGTTTGTCCACCACAAAGTTCACTTGGTGCGAGCTGGGATCGAACCAGGGTCTCCAAGCACCAGAGGTGAACGATCTACCACTGAGCCACCGCGGCCCCGCTTTAGAGGGGCCATGACGTATAGTTGAACTCATTCTCGTAGTATGAAAGGCATTATTTATAATTATGCATGATAGGATCACAAACAAAATTTAAAAATATTATGTGCACTTTCTTTTAACAAACATATTGTCTTTTATGGTATGGAAGGGAATGTTATGTTCGAAAAAAAAAGTCCTTAACACGATTCTTGTTGCTACACACTGCATGTTCCTAGCCACAGAAAAGATGCAGCGATAGGTGGGCTATTTTTCAATTGCTTTACATTAGTTTGATGTTTCAAGTCTTTTGTGTGTTTTCTGAAATTCACTTTTACCACAAAAGAGCTCAATATTGACATGTCTTACATAGCTTTGGTTCAATTCTCAACACGGACTGCAACTACCCGTTAAATTGTGCATCCGAAAGGCACTCTTTGTTAAACCTCGCTTATCACCGCTCATCTTAATAATATATATAACTTCACCGCGAAGCAAATGTTGCATTTCTCTCTTTCATCCTAACACAAAACAAAACTAACCACAGCTGTGACACGAAGGAGCTATTTCGAAAAGAAACAAGCTGTGCTTCATAGAGATGTGTACCAAATGATAGAAGTATAAAGTATTGTTTTCTTTCCTGTTTATTGATATCAGTTGGTGTTCTTAATGAGTTTACTCATTAGTTTAGAAAGAGTATATATGGAATTTGGACATATGTTGTACGTATTTTCCTGAGAAATTGATGAGACCAGAAAAATTATAAGGACAGATGGAATAGGTTTAAGCGCATCTACGTGACTTTATCATTTATTTATTCTCCATAATGGTACCACGCGGAAAACTTGGTATACTATAATCTTTGCCTCCCTCTGTTAACTGTTTCGTATCATATATATTGGATGGTTTTGATATTTCTTCTGATCATTAAAATATAGCAATGGTACCTGTGTGCGTGCAGAAATGCAAAAGCACAAGATAACTTCCTATTTGTTTTGGAAACAACAACACCCATTTCACGTGTGCGAGAGAAATTGAGCACAGCAAGATCGGGTGTTTATGTTTACTCACGGTCAGTTCGCAGCAGGAGTCCATGGTAAAAGATTTGGCTAACTATCTCTTCATATTGACGTGAAAACACTCGCAAAACCCTACAAATACAAAAGACTGCGCTTCAAAGAAAGTTTAGACACAGATGTTTCAATTTTCTCTTAGCATCTTTCTTCAGCAAAAGAGTCGGTTCATTGTATTCGAAAAAGGGAAGGGAGAAAGGGTGAATTTATATTTTATGGCGGGGGGTAACATTGTAAGTAGTATAAACAATACATACCGCTTCCGACTCGACCCTCATCCTACCTCAAGTTGTAAAGTAGAAACTACTAGAAAGGGACAGAAGTATTCAACATGACTGCGACTTGAGTTTCAGTTCACAATACTAAAACCAGTGAGCAAGTAAACAGTCTTTTGTAGGATCGTGTTTTACTTCTTGAATTTATTTTTGAACATTTCTGTGAATTCAACAACAGAATGCAGTAGAAATACGGACTAGTTTTTACTTCAACCATTACTTTCGCTCCAACCCAGGGATGCCACATTTATGATTTCGTATAATACTAGATTTAGTGATTTTACTATTGAACTAGTGATCTAGTACGTACTTTGGGTAAATAGGCACATTCTAGTGATTTTTTTGCATTTTTTTTCTGATGCAGACAAATGACAAGGAAATGGTTCTTAAAATAAAAGGAAGAAGTATATTGCAGTTCAAAACAAATGTAGAAACTTTAAATTATTTTTTTTCTCTCTGACTGAGTGAAACCCCTGCTGTGTAACGACCTTAGGTAAACAACGGCTATCTTTGGTCCGCTACCTCCTTTTGTTAGCCGACATGAGATGTGTTACTTTTTTTTTAAGAAAGTGAAGAAATAATTATCCAGTACATTTACGTTTTGTCAGGCACACAGGCGCAGTCTGTACTTGTTTCCTATCGAATTTTAGCAACATAACATAAATGAAACATGTGTACCAGAAAATAGAGGCAGTACAAACGGACATTTTCATCTGTGACACATTTGATGAGAAATATAGTTAGATGTCACGTGCAAGCACTCTAAACATGTCTTATCCTTTAATTCTATTCGTATGTTTATGTAGGTGAGACTGAGAAATCAAGAAACAATAATAACTGGTTTTCTTCCAGGGCAAAAATCTAAATGTGAAGGGGTGTTACACTGGGACTTTAATTGCGTCCTTTGTACAAGATTGACAAGTAATCGCAATTTTACAAGATTAACAAGTAATCGCAATTTTTTAATTTATTAGTTCTTGGGGAGAGGAAGATGGAAGCGAACCCTCGTAAGGACCTCTGCAAGAAAACATGAATACTATCCGCCACTGTTTGTTACATTACACAAAATAGTTATATATATACAGGGACGGATCCAGGATATGATCAAGGGAGGGGCTAAACCATATTTTTCCGTTTTATCCAGTGTAAAGCAGGATTGAAGTCCATTTTATCCAGGGTATACCCGAGCGTCAAGGGGGGGGCTATAGCCCCTATAGCCCCCCCTTAGATCCGCCACTGTATATATATATATATATATATATATATATATATATATAATATTGAGTTTTAGTCAGGGTTTTCATTCTGCAGGAGAGGGGAGGATATTAATACCTGGCGAACATTTTCTATTCTCAGAGTGTTGCAAATGATAGCATTTCCTTCATTATAGCTTGGCCAAGCTAGTTGCATTATATATAAGGATTAAGTTAGCCTAAAAAGCTTAAATTTTTATGGCAGTTTTACTCTGTAGCCATGTTTCTCATTTTCGGTCTACGGGACTCTGTGTCCGGAAATTTTCGATGGCTTCCAAGTCGGAAAATAAGTGTATCAAAGGCATATATATCATATGTATGGTTATATGAGGCATGGATCTACAGTTTAAAGTGGAATACCGGTAACAACTTCATGAGCTTCCACCATAAATCGAACCAGAGTCTGCCGCGATCAAGGTGTATGTGTTAACCATACAGCCACGAGGAAATTCACATAAGCACACACACATATATATTGTTGAGTTGATTTTGACTTTACCGTCTCTTTCAGCAGCGAGGATATATGAAGTGTAGACCTACTGATTAACGTGGAATCCGAACTACATGAGCTCGCGCCGGGAATTGAACCCGAGTCTTCCACGACAAAGACGCGTACACTAGCCACGGAGTTCACACACACACACACAGAATCAGAGTCCTCACACACCAAGGGTGAAAGCTGTGCCACTGAGTCACAGCAGCCAAGAGGCTAGGTCGAGTCCACTTTACGTTCATAGTTTCTTAGTACATAAATGTTACGATTATGAAATAGATTTTCCTTACTGAGCTGCATATAAACAAAAGCTTTCGAAATGTATTAAACAATTAGCTCGATTTGAGTGTGAACTTAAAGTTATATCAGAGTGTAAATACGGATACGCACCAAAGCTCGAAAACTTAATACACTATTTCTCCTATATAGTCAGCATGTACCAAGCAATCGTTCAGCTTTCATTTGAGAGGATGGAAATCGAAGGCTCCTGAACAACTATGTTACTAATGTGCGGAATGTATTTATCTTACAGTGAACTTCTTCGATGCCAAGTGGCCTAACTCCAAAATTAAAATTTTCCAGGAGTGAAAGTTAAAGTTCAATATCTCTTGAACAATTCATATTTCTTTTATGCTGGGAACCAAAACCATAACTACTGTATGTAGTTCATTGTTTTATAATTTAGTGTTTACAAAAATCCTTTAAAAAAATACCTATTCACAGAAGTGAAAGGTTCTTATCTGTACTAGTTCTTGGCATCCAAGCAGTCCATTTATTGTAATACTAGCTTAATATACCCATTCTTCGCATGGAAGCTGTATTTGGAAGTCAACACCTGTGGAAGTATCACCATTCATTTCAGCGACCGCGAAAACTATGGATTTGACACTAGTATCAATCAATATGGGCTATTTATACATGTCTCGGTATTCCTCACCCGCTAACACCCGGCCCGCGTACAGTGGTAGCTGAATTTGCAAGTCATCGCTGATGGAAGTGTCACCATTGATCTCAGCTACCGTGAAAACTATGGATTTGACACTAATGTCGATCAATTTGGATTACTTTTACTACATGTCTCGGTAAACGCCCCCCTGAGACCCCCTGGTTACAATTTTGACAAAAACGCTTTGCCTTAGACTGGGACCTGGACCAAGGTATCCGTGACCGAAATTTGGTAACTCTCGGTCAACTTGTCTGGTCCTCAGGTCGGTCCCAGTAAACGTCCCCTCCGAGACCCCCCTGGTTCGAAATTTAAAAATAAACGCTTCGTCTTGATCTGGCGCCTGGACCAAGGTACCCGTGACCAAATTTTGGGAACTCTCGGTCCACTCGTCTGGTCCCCAGGTCGCACACAAACAGACAGACAAACTCACAAACAAACTCTTTATTTTATTTATATTAGATAAGATATACTATGTAAAATAGTCTCGTATCACAATATGTGATGTACAACAAATGTTTCATTATATATTATCCGTAGCTCTTGATATGCTGCAACATATTAAAGCCTCAAAATAGTTGGGCAAGCGAATAATCCAGAAGTTACGTAACCCTATTGCATTCATGGGAACAAAAACAATAATTATAACTATGCTAAATTACTATAGACTATCAACTGCTCATTCAGAGAATTTATGAAGTTCACTTTATCGCAATAGTTTTATACAAACTAGATTTAAACTACGGATAATAGTTTTATACAAACTAGATAATCAATTATTATTATTATCATTATATTTGCAGTACAACCAAATACAACAACATTAACTATTAGTTCTAATTAACTGAATTGAGCTGAAAATTAAATCTTGATCTTTAAAGATTAACTATTAATTTTATGCGTTCTGTACCTTTCTGAAGGAATAAAAGCTGGAATTAGTTTCAAGGCTGTTTCTGAGTGAATACTTTCTTCAAAATAATATTAAAAATTATAGAAAAATTTTCGAGACATTCGAGTCGAGTCGAGATTTTTAAGAGCCGTCTCGACTCGACTCGTGTCTCGACTCGAAAATTCGAGTCGAGAAATACGTTTGTCTCGACTCGTCTCGAATTTTACAAAGTGTGTCTCGACTCGAATCTCGACTCGAATTCGAGTCGAGTCGAGTCGAGATTCGAGACATGTCTCGACTCGAGCGCATCCCTAATTTGATTGTAGAAATTAGTTTAAAAGCGAAACATTAGTTATAAAAACAAGTTCTCTGTTATAGTATATCACCCGGTAAGCTAAAATAATCATGAATAGTCATAGTTGAGTTAAGAAGAAAAACGAAGTCAAACTGGCCAAACTTCTTAAGCGATGCACAGTACATATGAATGTATGGAAAAATGTTTTGAATGAAATCAATATGAAATAGCTCAATTAACATATTCTTTACATCACATTTAAATTATAGTTTTCAGTCATGGAAGAGAATTAAGTCTGGCCACACAATTTCAGTCCTACATTTGGGCATGGTTATGGAATAGTCTGTTAATTGAAATTACAGTATATCTTTATTCTTATGGATTGGCATAGACATGTAGTAGGTTGTCACATGAAGTTATTATACTCACTGTTTGTCTATGTGTTGATATAATAAGCAATATTATTTGCTAGATAAACTATCTTCTTTCTTGATTATGCATATGTATTCATCTTCATGGTACGCAGTACTAAAAAGTCAACTCTTCTCCCATGAAGTCTATTATAGGACAATATCTGAAACATAAAGGAGAACGGATTATTGAGTTTAAAGCGCCAGCATCGAATAAATATATATAAATATTTAATTAAAGTAAACAATAAAAGGAAGAAAATAGAAATAAATAAATAAATAAATAAAAGACTTCGGAGTTATGGAAATAACTAATATAATTAAATATTTAAAGAGATAATAAGAAATATATATATTTCATGTGAATTTAAATGACGAGTACTTAGTATGACGACCTGTTGATGCGAGATGTTGCTATTTTCACAAATTATCTTGGCTTCTAGCATTGAGACTTCTGGTTGAAACCGCTCAACCAGAAAATAATAAATTAAAACATGCAATAAGGATGTTGTAGGCTACAATATTGTTACTCTATGATAATTAAATCAAAAGATGTTTCTAAACATTTCAATATTTACAACAACCTGTACCAATTCTAACCCTATCTATTTAACTGAATGATATTTGACCATAAAGAGAAAGTAATCCTAATTTAATTAGTATAAGAAACTGTTTATACTTACTCTACCTATATCTAAAGTTGGTAATACTTACATTGTACAATTTGGACTGCTGGTTAGGAGATGTTTACTGAAGATAAAGATTGGTGATATCAGATATGTATAGTATCAAGTTGTTGAAAATAATTGATTTCTTACAGGTTTTCTGTACGTTCAAGGATACTCAAATAATAACACGATGTTGTACTTGTCGGAATTCTCTATGTTGTTTAATCAGGGCTGGATTAACCCATCTGAAGGCCCGGGACTAGAAATAAATATGTGGCTCCTGCTGACTTCATTTAATACATTTCTGTGAAAGTACGGTAGGAAAGTTAAGGGAATATGTTCTAATTTTTGGTTATATTTTATTTTATGAAGATGATGTATGTTCATGATTCTTATTAGATAGTCAGTTGAGATTCTGATCAGAGTGCAGGTCCCTGTCCATCTCGAGTCCCGGGGCTATATCCCCCCTAAGCCTCCCTTAACTCGACCCTGTGTTTAATTAACGTTCTTTTGTAGTGGTTAATGTTGTTGATGTCATATTGATTGTTAGTGAAATAATCGGTAACAAATAAATCCGCGAAACGTGCCATGGTTCACTAAACAAAACCCCGTTCGTTGTTTTGTGATACTTATCGACATCGTCCAAGGAGACAATGTATGTAAACATCAGGACTTAGAAACAGATGCATAGTTTCTTTGAAAGCTCAATCGCAGAGTTCGATTCCAATAATGGGCCAAATATAGTTCTACGACGCGGAGAACCCTTAATTACCCGTCGCGAAACTACGTCAAAAACCCATAGATCTATTGTGTGAGTTCACTCCTCTACATCCGGACATGGAAGATACATTAAACACTGTAATGTGTGAGTAAGGACATTTAATATATTTTGACATGCATTTCGAAGTACCGGAAATGAATTTCGAAAATCCAGTGTGTGTGTGTGGGGGGGGGGGAGGAATTGCTGCCCGCTGTGGGCTCCCATGACGACGTTAGCCACATTTCCTATGGAATGTATTAATAGGACACGAAAGATGGTTGACGCACTGAAAACATTCTGATCAACAAGTAGCGCCTGGCTAAATTTAACGATTACTCCAACGTGCTCAGGGAATCATAAGCAATACAGAATCTCAACAACACTAGGAATATTTTAATTAGTATCTATTTCATCCATAATAATTCGATTAATTTAATCAAAACAGGAAATTCAAATGTATAAATCAAGTAACATGGATGTTGTAAAAAGTAATAATCTCAAACATATATATATATGAATCTAACAATACAATTTTGTATTTAAAAGTCATAAATCATATAAGGTAATAACAATAAAAAAGAATAATATATAATACATAGACCATATTCTATACAAAAGCTATTGTAAAAAAAATTATGAACATTATATATATAAAGTATATGTACTTATACGATGAAATAAAAATTGAATGTAACTAAGAACCGTATCCAAAGAGTTAGATGGGTTCCGGGTTGAACAAAACAGACATGCTGAAGGTAGTGCGTGATGTATCACCCGAAGCGCTGTACATCATATATGATGATTATTTTATTCGTGCTGGAATATAACTGGCTCAAGAGCCACAAGGAATTGAAAATTGATTCTTTTTTTAAAAAAAATATTAACAATAATATAACAATAATAGTAGTAATAATAAAACATTATTATATGCTTTTGTATGCGTTAACCTTGCGTGTAATTAAACCACACTCATTTATCTACTGCTCATGTGTAAAACGAAATTACACGATTCATTGTTTGAATGTGTAACGATTCGATGAAAAACAAACTAAATTATATATTTTTTAAACATAATTTTATATTTTTCATGATGAGAATATATAACTATACAGTATATGGGGTATCTCTGTGTTCAAAGATATTATTATTATTACTAGGAGCAAATTATATTAAGCATTACGAGTATATTGTATAATGGCATAATTCATTGAACAATTTTGAATAAACTATTCAGTATTTTTGTTTCATTTTAAAATTAAATTTTATTTACGTTTTATTAAAAACAAACAGAATACCCGTTCTTCGCAAGGGAAGAATAGTTTCATTTTGGTTATAAAAGGATGAATTTGGATTTAAACAGCATCGGAAGGGTCAGAGTTCACCTCAGTGACTCCGAAAACTATGTATTCAACACTAATATCGGTCATTTTCGATTATTTTTAAATACCTACCCGTCCCCGTCAAAGTGAAATGATAAATACCATCCCAGGCCCGAACCTCATCTTGTAGCAAATTTGATCAAGATCGGTCGCATGGTTTGAGAGTTATTACGTCACAAAGGTAGTCACTTTCATTTCCGATCATCTTTAACCTCTGCCCTAAGTTGCACTGTTCAAGTGAAATGATAAAAACCATTTCAGGCTCGAACCTCATCTATGTTGAGAATTTGATTGAGATCGGACTTCCTATATATTGATTTAGGGGGAGTGCATATATATTGATTTAGGGCGAGTGCACCGGAACACATGCACCTCCCTTCACTGTAAATATACACTATATAAAATGAGAATCTAGCAATGAAAAAGCAACATTCTTTTAAACTTTCTGTTGTCATGTGTCCGTTGGAGGCTTAAAAGCAAGCTTAGTTTTGAAGGCTGAAGGAAAAGAATTCACTGAACAAAGTAAAATTCCTCATTCACACCACAGATGTCTAAAGGCATTCAAAAACTTAAAAATTTAAATAAAATGTATCTCCCATAGTAGTAGTTATTGGTGCACCCCCTTCAAGAAATCCTTGATCCGGCCATATATATATATATATATATATATATATATATATATATATATATATATATAGTAGATTGATAAATATGTAGATAGATAGATTGCAAATTTCTCGAGTCTAGTAGGCAGCACTAGTTCACCAAAGTTTTACCTAGATCTCAGATAATATTATTTTAGTGTTATACGATTCATAGTATATAAACTATAAATTGTTAAGTGGTTTTTTAAGAACGCAATAAAGATTAACGTTATCAACGTTTTAAGATATGCAAATCATTACACAAATGTCTAATAGTAAAAAAAATGCTTTATATTGTTATATTGCATCCTTCATGGACCTCTCGTGACTCTGAAGGATTCTGATAACTCCTAGATGTGATTAAGAATAAAATCAGAATATAAATTTATGAAACGAGACAAGCCAACAAAAAGTTTTTCGGGAATCCAGACTAGACGAAAAAATAATTTTCCAATAATTGAGACGGGATGAGACTACTACAAAATATATACGCTACTATTTCTCTTCTCATCTCATCCCGTAGAAAATACTAGTGATAACGTTTTCTTATTTAGTCTGTGAAACAGTAGCGTTAGGTTTATGTAAAGTACACTCATGTCCAAAATGCACAGAGAAAAATTCATTCTCCGGACAGCGGTATATTGTACAAATATACGGTATCCTCTTGCTTACTATAGAAATCAGTACGGAGCATACGTTATCCGTATGCTACATAGGCATTGCCCTTAGATGTTACATCATGCCGTTACAAGATGTCTGATATCTAACAGTTTTCCGTATATTACATGCATATACTTATGTTACCTTCATCAGCTATATGTTATAGGGCTAGTGTTGCCACGAGACGAGACATTTCTCGTGTCTCGTCCCGTCTCGTCTCGTAAACGAGACGAGACACAAGACGGGACAGAACCCTTTTAGACGAGACACGAGACGAGACAGACTACTTGTCCCGTCTCGAAAACGAGACGAGACACGAGACGAGACGGGACGTCTCGTGAAATGTCTCGTCTCGTCTCGTGTCTCGAAAATTAAAACACTGGCGGGAATGGCCAAGATTGAAATTGCCAGTGGTCATATAGATTGCAAAAGGAAAATCCCCTTTGTGAGAAAACATGTTGAAAAGCCTTCATAGAAAAGTGTCCTCTTCTATGAAACAATCGTGATACATGAGCTTCCAGGAATATCATCCTTAATGTCTTGTCCCCAATTTCCCTTGTTGTAAACTGAGGAATTCTCATTTTTTTATTTCTGGCTGGAATGTTGACAAACAAAATCAAAGACAGGGAAGATTTTTACAAGGTCAAGAAACCGAACTACCACCACCATCTATTCAATTTGAAAACTGGGTAAGGTCTACACTCATTACAGGCTGTAGTTGAAAGTTCTGGCTGAGATGGTGGAAGAGAACAGGACAGACTACACTTGTCTTTATTCTATGAACCGAAAACGGCAATTGAAGTATGTCATCTTGCGACTAAAATTTTGTCTTTTCTCTCTCTCTCTCTCTCTCTCTCACACACACACTCATACACATAGAAACATACTTTTACCAGTTTACCAATCGCTCGCTTATTATACAGCAGCTCTTCGTTTGGAAGGCGGGCGAAGGACAAAGAAAGCAAAGATATTATCGACGAACCCTTCAAATTGTTTGCTTTCAGCAAATTTATGATACTAACAATAACACTTTAGGTGAAGAGGTTTTATAGGGGGACCTTCGTTTTGTTACGCGGAAATGTTTGATCTGACCAGAGTGCGAAATTGCCCTCTGCTTCCATGTTGAGAGGAGGGGAATACTTCCCTTTCCTAGTGATATTCATTAGGGCCTGAATTACCTTCAGAAATTGTTTCTCACAAGCATATAAAACCTCTCGAACTTGATAAGTGTAAAGAACATTTGGTATAATATTCATGGAACTCCGTTGAAAGCAGAAAATATCACGAGAATGATCAAAATTCGAACATTGAAGAACATAACTAACAGAAAAAAATAGGATACCCAAACCATATTTTTAAACCTGCTATAAAATGTATATTCTATATTTTTACTAATTCCTTACTCCCATGAAAATATCCTGGGGAGGATATTCTCTCCATTTTTTCAGACTGAAATCCTTTTATTCCGTACGATTTCCTTCCTGACACAATACGAAAAAGCAAATGATGTTAAAATCCATACACATGACCCTTCCAGGACTCAACTCGGGGTCTTCAAGCCATGGTCTATCGCCGCAGACCGCTCGGCATGGTATGAAGATGTACGTTGTATGATTGCGAATAGATCACGACAATATAAGAGACTTTAATCCAAAATGGCCAACCAAAAATCATTTTTTTTAGCCACTAGCTAAACTGGGTGTACTGTCATGAGTTTGTTACACAAACGGGGCAACCACCACATAGTAGCACACACCCCGCGGTTAGGGGAACAGATTTGAACCATGGAGTTGAAGACTGGCCCCAAGCATTCTTTCGTCCCATGTGTCGTTCAGCTCCCATTACTATGGCACTTTAAGTAGAGCTTACTGTGCAGTAACATATACAATTTCAATCAAATACTTTCCATTAGTCAATAAAATTATTTGGTTCCGAGCTTTTTTTTGTTAAAAAAAATAATTGCAACAAATCTAAACATCCTAAAATGGAAAGTAGTTTTTAGATTGTTATGGGTTAACACTCTGAAACCTAAAGGGTGAAATATATGAAATCAAAGTGTACACACATATATATCTCTCTATTTATCTATATATCTTATCTATATATCTTTCCATCTCTCTCTCTCTCTCTCTCTCTCTCTCTATATATATATATATATATATATATATATATATATATATATATATATATATATATATATACAGTGGCGTATTTAGGGGGGGGGCTTCCGGGCTTAAGCCCCCCCCGAAATCTTACTTACTATAGTAAAGTATATGAAATATCTTGCAGAATTTTCACATTTTCAGGCAAAGCCCCCTCCGAAAGTTAGCCAAGCCCCCCCCCGAAACAAAATCGTAAATACGCCACTGTATATATATATATATATATATATATATATACAGACACTATAAAGCAAGTGGGCTGATAGTATACGACAGTGTCGGGGATGGTGACACCTTTACATCGAACTTTGCTTGTCATGTAAACATTATTTGATATTAGTGTCTTCATCTTCGACGTACCTATGAGCAATTTGCTGTATATTCGTGTATTGAAACTGGTGAAACAAATTTCAATGTTTCAGAATGTAAAAAAAAAAAGAAAAAAAGAAAAGAAAAGAAAAAAGCCAGGGTCGAGAAGCCTCAGACAACTAACAGCAGAGATATATTATCTTGTAAACTATTTGTCCTTGCCTTGTGAGCTTATTTGAATTTATTTCTAAGACCTTTAGGCAACTTTAGCCGAATGCATGATGATGGGAAAATTAGTGGAATGAAGAAAGTGGTAGGATACTAGACAACTTCGAGAAAACACACACATTCGAAAAATGAAATGAAATCTTTGAGTTTTACGTCCCACGATTATGCCGGTTGGCTAAAGGAGACAGTGATGATGAGTAATGAATGAAATGGTGGAATGAAGAAAGAGAGAGGAAACAGGAGAACCCGGAGAAAACCCACGCACACGGTGTTTGTCCACCACAAAGTTCACTGGGCGGGGCTGGGATCGAACCCAAGCACCAGAGGTGAACGTTCTACCACTGAGCCACCGCGGTCCCCACACACATTCAATGTTTGTCCATCACAAAGCTCACATGTCACTAACCGAGATCGAACCGACTACCACATACACCAAAAGTGAAGGCTTCAAGGTGTAGCTACCGTGACATTTCTTGCCTTGTGTGTTCTGGGTAATACTTGTAACTTAGTTGTATCTCGATAAGCATGGTGCAGCCTGCTACATTTTACTTTCGTTCCCATGGTATGGTGCTATATTTTTTACGAGACAAGACGAGACAAAACGAGACAAACAAGACGGGACGAGACGAGACGGGACAGAACCTCTCGAGACGAGACACGAGACGGGACGAACACATTTTTTCGAGACGAGACACGAGACGAGACGTGCTTTCCACGAGACGAGACGGGACAGCCTGAAGTCTCGTCTCGTCTCGTCTCGTGGCAACACTATATAGGGCCTATACGTCCATTTGAGTTGAGTTGATTTTGAGTTTAACGTCCCGTTCAGCAGCGAGGCTATATGAGACGTGGACCTACTGATTAACGTGGAATCCGAACTACATGAGCTCCCGCAGGGAATCGAACCCGGGCCTCCCACGCCAAAGGCGCGTACGCTAACCGCTTAGCCACGAAGGAGCTCTATATACGTCCATTTGTATGTGAGATCCTGACCGCCTACATTGTTTCATATGGAGAGTACGTATAGATGGAACACTTATACAGAAAATATTATAAAACATGCGTTTTCAGTTATACGTCTGCTGTACGTTAAGTCCAAAAACTACAGGAATTACGCATGTAACATATCTTTTTAAGTACGCCACCTACATTTTTTTCAGTGTGATTGTCGCATATCTATAACTGTCTTCTTCTCAAAATATAATTTGATAATGACTTGCAGGGTACTTTTAATACTGTTACTATGTGTATAATTGGGAAATGTATATTTGTGGTAAATTTCATAGGAAAAGAATTATAAATACGAAAATTAGAATGAGTAAAACAAAATGTTGCTAAATGGACACGAAAGTTTTATTTTCGTTTTATTGTTCGTATTTACTGCTCTTTTGACAAAATTTGCCACATACATCTTTGCCGATTATACACATACTAACATTATAAGAAATACCGGGCGAATTCGTTATCAAATTATATCCCTACAACAACGTATTTATAGAGATGCGACAATAATTTTGGACATGAGTGTACATTTATTCTAAATTAGTCACACAACACGAAAAACCAAGGTCATTCGCCTCTGACGCGCATATTATCGGCAGTAGTTCACCTCTAGTGCCCACACAAATAATTTTCTTAGCTAACTTATGCTAGCTAATTCCCTCGAAAAATTAGCGATAGAGTGAAATGTGACGCTATTAACTCACCCTTCATTGTGACACAGTATAAGGATCTCACAACATTATGTAAATATTTAAATATAAAAAAATATTCACTCGTAATTAGTGGTGTACGCAAGGGGAGCTTCGGATTTTAATCTCCCTTGAATATTGTATGGAAAAGTTTTTTTTTTTTTAAAAAAAAAAAAAAGCTATATTAAGATTGCTCGTATATACTAAAATCATGCGTGTGATGAGAGAATATGATATTCAGTGTTTGAAATCCACACCCTTGATGAAATTCTGCGTACGCCACTACTTGTCGCAGTACAAAACGGAGAGGAAAAGAAAATACGTCAAAATTTAGCATTATAAAGAAATCACCAAAACAAGAAATTAACAGCTAAAAAGTTAAAGCAAGTGTTAAATTAGACGAATATATACGTTTCTATTGATTCCATACGACACTAAGTTTTGACTCATTTAACACGTAAATCTGAGTATTATGGTAAATGTCAATTGAAAGCAGGGAATTGGTGTTATTATTCAGTTCAAGATCTTTTGTCGTCTCGAATTTTGTCGAGGAATTTGAATATTAAAATATATATAAAACGATAATCGTACATATTGTACTGATGGTTGCAAAACACGATTGTTTACTCTGAGGGAAGAACGCAGAGTGAAAGTATGTATTTGAGACTAAAATTTTGAGATGAATACTCGAACGCAAGACGAACAAGAATGGGGAATGTCGCGGGAACTTCATGATAAAGAAGTGTATATTTATACCGTTTATCAAACTTTGTTAGGGTTACCAAGTCTAGGAGACTTAGTTGGGCAGGTCATGTATGCTAAGGTGGGCAGCCAGAATGGAAGAAAGTGGGAACAGTCTCAAAGTTTTAACTGAAAATCAAATCGGAAAAGGAAGACCTCGGCGTAGATGAGAGGACAATATTAAAATGGATCTTACAGAAGTAGGAATGTAAAGTAGAAACAGTTGACTAAGGACAGAAGCCAATGGAGAGTTTTAGTGAACGAAGTTCCATAGGCCTCCACAAGCTTGCGGGTTCTATAGTCCATAGAGTTATATAAATGCAGTCAAACGTTTGCTAAGACATATATATGGCACACTTAAAATAACAACATGACACATGGAAATGTGTCAAACGAAGTTATTTGATAATTTGCGCACTTTCGTAAATGTATACTAGTGCTATTAAAATGATTCTAATACGATTATACGACTAATTATTCGTTTATTGGAATCAGTTTTTGAACAGTTATTCCAATAATTATTTTAATAACGGTTTAAAAATATGTAATATGGAATTGTTCTGCTTTTGGAAACTATGCTAGAGTGTGTGTCTTTGGTGCATGTGGTCCTGAAGTCAGTTCTCTGTGAGACAGCAATAAACGGATTACAATGGTTCGGATTCCGCCTTAAACTATAAGTCCACATCTTATATAGCCTCGGTGCTGAAAAGGAACGCTAACATTAAAAACAAAATCAAACTTTAAAAAAATGGTGTCGATAGGGAATGTAGATGTTGGATTCTCCTTACTGCTTTAACTCCCTCGTAGTTATATGGTTATTGCACGCACTTTCGATGCGGAGGACCCTCATTCAATTCCCGGGAGAAGCTCATGTGCTTTGGATTCCACATTGGCTGTAGATCCACGTCTCATACAGCCTCGGAGCTGATAAGAACACTAAACTCCAGTCCTCCAAACCAACCAACAAATCCTTACCGTACTATTTTGTGAGAGGGAAATCCTTACCTAGAAAACAAAACTAAACTTATCTAAGTGTTGTGCTGCAAACAGAATTTGCTCTAATGTAATTAGGGAACATTAATCCATCAGAGTAAAAGGAAAATGATCAGCTCCTTCCCATAGTCCAGAAATGTACATGAAGATTGAAGAACTCGAGTGGAGGACTAAACTGAGAATTAAGATTAGAACAACCTCGTAAGCAAGGATTGAGTAGTGATGTCTTAGGATTGTGTATGCCAATGAGCATGTCTTCAATATAAAAGCACTCAGTCCGTTATTATGTCAAGAAACTAGAAAATAACATATAAAATAATTCTTAAAAGCTATTTTAATTTACTTTTAGCATATTGGCAGTCAATTTTCGCCGGTGAACTCTTGAACCGTCAGCTATTCAACACACTACTATATTCCATTGCTCTTGACTAGGAAGTGCTTCAGTAAGTTTAACGATAAATATACGCACATTTCTATGTACTTCAATACAGAGACTTACTTTCAATATTATCTGCTTCTAAAATATGTCAGTGCAGTAGCGTAATTCATCAACTAGGGATTTCAAGCACCGAAGTCCACATTGGTTCAGGACATGTGCAGTGTTTGTGTCCATGTCATAATTTGGATATATATATATATATATATATATATATATATATATATATATATATATATATATATATATATATATATATATATATGAAAGTGAAATATTATGAAAAGAATTGGTGAAAGGAAAATGTAGGAAAAACTCAGAAAACTTCGAGAATATCCACCGTCGCGACGTTGTCCATCTATGGTTTAGCACCAGAGGTGAAAGCTGTACCACTGAGCCACAGTAGACGGGACCAGATAGACAGTGTGTGTGTGTCAGAAGCTAATAATTGTTAAGGCACTACTGGATGAAGATCTCCCCAACATTTCAACGCAACCACCTATCTTGGACTATTCTTTTCCACCTTCCGAACCATATTACATGAAATTGTATGAAAACGCTAGGTTGCTTCTTGAATCTTGGAGTCCAGTCAAGAATTACTTTTTTCCATGGTTCATCATTTCATCGTGCATTATCTCCAGCTCACTGTCGCTTCAACGCTTTTATTTTCATGGTAATATTCTGACAACTTTCTATTCCATCATACGATTCCTTTTCTATCTTTGCTGGTGATTTCTAGCATATATCACTCCATGTTTCTTTGTATGCTCTGCTAGACTATGGTTTTGTTAATGTTCATGTCTCCGATCCATGTCAGAATATATTCATTGAAAAATTTATACGTTTACGAACATTAGCATTTTGCTTTTCTGTATAAAGCTGTTCCCTAGAATGCACCCAAGCGTAGCTTAATATGTTTTTAAGTTTATTTAATGTTGAGATCCATGAAATTTTCTGTCCCAGATTAACGGATGCATTACGTACACACGTGTATATGCAGAAGCACTGTAAGTGAGAACGAAGGACATGCATATATCTATATATATAAAAGAGAACGCACAAAATCCTTTGTCCGCTCATCACGCTAATACGGCTGAACCGATTTCTTTCATTTTTGGGGGGTTGTTAGGATTTGGACCCTAGATGGTTTTTATCATATCACTTTAATTTTCAATTACCAGTGTCTTGAGATAATTGACCAATCAGGTGTCAATACGTACAAAAAATCCTTTGTCCGCTCATCACGCTAATACGGCTGAACCGATTTCTTTCATTTTTGGGGGGTTGTTAGGATGTGGACCCTAGATGGTTTTTATCATATCACTTTAATTTTC
This sequence comes from Thermobia domestica, assembly GCF_964235325.1. NCBI lineage: Eukaryota > Metazoa > Arthropoda > Insecta > Zygentoma > Lepismatidae > Thermobia > Thermobia domestica. The sequence goes on from NC_137464.1 coordinate 110,226,227, forward strand.
AATTAGCAGTGTCTTGAGATAATTGACCATTCAGGTGTCCATACGTACAAATCCTTTGTTATTAGTTCATCATAGGTATAAAAATAAACGTATTTATATGCAACCCGCATGACCCTGTGACTCGGCGGGTTAACATAACTGACAGGCGCTATAAATCACTTGAAAGCGAAAAAGTAAAAATTATCTAAGTAACAAAGTTTATTGCGTTCCGGGGTGACCGCAGCGAAGCGGGGCGGGTTGGGGTGACCGCAGCGAAGCGGGGCGGGTTAACATAAATGACAGGCGATATAATGTTAACATTAGTGCAATCTTCTATGGTTTTTATCATATCACTTGAAAGCGAAAAAGTAAAAATTATCTAAGTAACAAAGTTTATTGCGTTCCGGGGTGACCGCAGCGAAGCGGGGTGAACGCTGCTAGTAATGAATATAATATACTTTTCGTAAATGTGACATGTAATATACCTAGTAAAATGGATATATATATATATATATAAAGACAAGAGGGAAGGAAAGGCCATTTGCTCAGAACAAAAACTAACTAGAATCATACTTTTTTTTTCATACAGACACGTGTCTAATGTTTTAACTTTACTCAATGTATCTAAATATCTATCTTTGTTTTATGTCTGATGAAAACTTTCAAACGGAAATCACGAATCGATACGCTTCAACACACGTAAAGAAACCATTTTTCGTTTTATTATTTTTAGTACGTCCATCAAAGACGTTTTCGTGAGATGGAAGAATACTCGCTCTCGGCTGTTCTTCCGGCAGGGTTAAAAAAAATAAATAAGTAAAACAATTGTACAAAGAATTAGAATGAAGTATTCCTTTTCTGCATACTCTAGTGAGTCCAAGAAGATTTATTCGTTTGATTTCATAATGGATTTTTTTTTTATAAAATTTGTATATTTAATGGCAAATTCTTTGGATTAATAATAACAATGTTTGATTCGTTAATAAGGAAATTACATTAATTATAGACATTTGTATGTTTTATGATTAAGGTTTTTAATAATTAAAATTAAACTATTTGTTCGTCAATATGAACAGCAAAGTTTTACATTTTATTTGTCATGATGTTAAGTTTAAGAGTGATAACTTTCGAAAGTACGTAGTTTTTTATTAACGTTGCTTTCAGATTTAACGTCTACAGTATTGAGACGACATGAAACGTCCATATATTACAAATTTTATTGTATGGAAGTTAATGTTAGGGATATGCAGTGGCGTATTTAGGGGGGTGGCTTCCGGGCTTAAGCCCCCCCGAAATCTTACTTAGTATAGTAAAGTAAATGAAATATCTTGCAGAATTTTCACAATTCCAGGCGAAGCCCCCCCCCCGAAAGATAACAAAGCCCCTCCCGAAACAAAATCGTAAATACGCCACTGGGGATATGTGTTTCACTCTTAGGACTACGTATGTGTTTCACTGTGAGAAACAAGTGTTGCTCTGTTAAGAGAATGAAACTGCACTGTATATGCACAATCTACTAGTAAACGGTGTATAGTTTTCTTCTAAACCCTTTTCCCAGTTAGCTGCGGTCGGCCTCTCGGATCGTTGTCCTCCACCTGTCTCTATCTTGTGTCATATCCGCTGTGACACCACACTACACCATGTCGTTCTTAACACGGTCTCCCAACTTTCTTTTTGACCGGCCTCGGGCTCGTTTCTCACTCACTTTTATAGCATTTACTCGGTGAGCTACGTATTTCAAGGATCTTCTTACATGACCAAACCATCTCAGCCTACTTTCTTGCAGTTTTTGTATGATACAACTGGTCTTACCTTTACTCTTCCCTGGATCACTTCATTCTTAATTTTGTCCTTTCGCATCACTCCACACATTCACCGCAGCATCTGCATCTCCTCAACTTCTGCTCCGTTTTCTTCTTCGTTGTCCAACATTCCGCTCCGTATTATTATACTACTCTTTTGTAAACTTTTCCTTTAAGACGTATTGGTCTTAATACGTCTTAAAGGTCACACAATACTCCTGCCACTTCTCTCCATTTTCTGCAACCGCTACTAATTCTGTTGTTTACATCTTCTTCTATTCCTGCATTTTTCTGCAGAATTCATCCCAAATATTTGAATTTCTTTGTCCTTACCACCTCTTTTACGTCTAGTTATATTCTTGTATAAGTAATTAATCTATTCTACAGAATAAAAAAAGACTATCAACTGGGCCCGATTAGCAACGAATGACATAAAACTTTCTTTTAATCGATTTTCTCGAAAACTCTCGAAGTGATCTATTTACTGATAGTCTATATATCATCTTTGGACAAGATTTTATATAAACAAAAATTAAAGTTTAAGAACTAAAGATAATTTTCTCGTTAACGTCATAATGGATAGGTTGATTAGTGCATATTTCCGAATCAGTTTCATCTTAATCGATTGCGTAGTTATCGTATAGCATCAATTTTTGGGTTCAGGCCTAAAAAGTCCGTTTTCCTCGCCGTCATCCAGCCCACATTGTCTAGGACAGAACTTGAGATCTTTCAAAAGATTTTTGTACTTTTCCTTCCTCCCTTACCAGCTTCCCCATTTTTTAAAAATAGGCTGGGCTGCTGTTTCTAATGAGTTTCGTCCAGATCTGTCCGCCTTTCAACCAGTTCACATTACTAATTCACGTCACTGTCAAACTTCTTCTTGCAACCTTTTAGCTCTTCCTCGTTTTCGTTTTCAGTTGATTTCTATAATCATTTACCCATCCTCTATCGTCCTTATCCGTACGTGATCAAACCATCTCAGTCTCTCTCCTGTATCTGTTCCTTCAAGCCAACTACTTCTACTGTACCCCTTTACGTTTTATTCTTGCTTGTCCTTCTTGGATACTCCACTCACTCAATTAAACATTATCATTCACCTGTTCATTGCTCTCGTTCAAGTTGATCGTTGTTCGGTGCACTATTTTATAAATCCAGGGGAACCCAGAAGCGGGTTTTAGGGTACAAGTTGTCCATCAGGTTTTTTGCGGAGTTAAATTTTTACCTAAAACGGCAATGTATTATTTGCTGTACTATTAATTCTATGCTTAGCAGAAAGAGCGTAGCTAGTCATCATAATATAACTGAATCGACACTTGATTTTTAACTTGAAATATTTTCTTCAAATTTTGGTTACCAACCCCATTCTTTAACATAAAGCTGTTAGGAACGAGGCCAATTTTTACTTCTTTAGAAAAATGCAATTTTCGCATAGTTACTTGTAATTGTTGATAGCTCAACCTAGACACATGTAGCAAGATGCAGAATACGCAGAATAGAGCAAAGATTTAGAAAATGTATGACTTACACACATTCAGTGAACCATCGTCTTGGGGAGGAAGGAGAAAATGATCCCTCCTGAAGTATGGTTCTCACTCTGTTCTGGCCTTCAGTGCATATCAATTGGCCATCTCTGGTCTAAAGTTATTATTGCAATGTTGAATCTTCACTTATTACGTATAGATTACTATCTCCTATGACTTAATGTAATGTAAAGAAATCACCAGATCTAAATATTTCAAGTACTTCGTTCATCATCCTGGATGTTTTCTTTAATTTTAATTTCACTTTAAAAAAAAAAAATCACTGGTGTATAGTAATAGTCAGAACCACTTGAATTAGCACTTCTCACATCGAAGACCCTATTAGTAGCTAATATCATAGGAGGGAAATCTTTTTTCTTGCTTTTTTCTTTCTCTTTTACCTCTCAAGATTTTTTTTTTTTGCTAGCCGGAGGCTAGCACCCTATTAGAGGGCTACACCCTCTTTGAGGGGGGAGAGGTATTTAGTATTATTGGATAGAGGGTTAATAGGCAGATGGGCTAAGTGATTTAATTTATTTATTTATTTATTTATCATCGAATATCTGGACATTATGACCTTTTCGATCATAATCATAAATTAAGGAGAGGTGAAACTACTTAACTATATAAGTATAAATTGATGTGACACATTGTTATATACACATAGAATGAATGAAAAGTGAAATAACACTGATAATGAGTGAAAATATAAAGTGATCATAAACATATAAGGAACTTAATATGAAGAAAACATGCATAAATTCTTAAACTCCAAACACAACTATATATATGATTTGATGATTGAGAAATCCTTATAGATTAAACGACTAATAATTAGAAGTTATATTAAAAGAGAATGAAGGTGAATAATGGGATGAAGTGCGATACACAGGACAAACACAAGGGAAATTAGTATGACAAATGAGGTTATCTTCTGCCTAGGGGCTGCTCTAGGCTGATGAGGACGTAGGGAGCCCTGTTAGAGACAGAAGGTCTTACTGTGCAGAAAATGATGGAAATACGTGCGGTAAGTGTCCATGAATTTGATAGTCTTCGAGTAAGAGTAAATCGGGGTGAGCAGGTGGCAGCGTATAGCGGTAGAGAGTGAAGAGCAGACTAAGTGGGGAGTAGGCATAGCGGGGACGGACAGGATGAAGAGCATGATAGTGCATAGTATCGAGGAGTAATGGCTGATGGGAAATGTATCTGTCAGTGATGAACTTCTGTCTAAGAGCTTCAAGATGATGCGAGATGTCGGGGAAGTTGACGAGATTATACAGCTCACGGGTTGGGCTTGGCAATTGAATACGGTGTGCGATGCGGAATGCATGTCGCTCTAGGATGCGTAATTTTTCATAGTAGGTTGGAAGGGCGGAAATCCACGCAGTAAACCCATACGTAAGCACTGGTCGCATGAATGCTTTATATGTATTCAGAACTGTTTTAGGTTGTAGGCCCCAGGTTGTGCCAGTCAGGCGCTTTAGAAGGTTCAGGCGCTGATAAGCTTTGGCAGCTACTTTCTTGAGGTGTGGTTTCCATGTGAGGTGAGAGTCATAAAGAATGCCCAGATAAGTAACGGATCGAGTTTGAATGATTGGAGTATCATTAACTGTGAGTGAAAGTAGCGATGGGTTACGGTGTACTCTGGTGCGCTTTCGTGGGGGTATAAAGGTAATGGCCTGAGTTTTTGCTGCATTGATTGAAAGACTCCACTTCCGGCACCAATGAGTGAACTGGTGGATGGCTTCTTGGAGATCTCGAGTGATCTGACGGATAGTATTTCCTAAGGCTAGAAAAGCAGTATCATCAGCATACTGAAATAAGTAGACATCAGGAGGAAGTGGAGGGAAATCGGCCACAAAAATGATATATAACAGCGGAGATAGAGCAGAACCTTGTGGTACTCCTGACAGAAGGAAGATGGGATGAGAAAGCTGATTATTGATGCTGACGTAAGAGAGGCGGCATACAAGAAAGTGATAGATAAAGCGAATATATGTAATGGGAAATGCAAAATGGAGAAGCTTATGAAGAAGTGCCAGGTGCCAGACTTTATCAAAGGCTTTTTCGAGGTCAAATAAAAGTAAGCAAGAAGGTTTTATAGAATTATAATGATTTGTGATGAGACTGGTGAGGCGAAGGAGTTGATCATTGATAGAGAATCCAGGGCGAAAACCTGCTTGATGAATAGGAAGGATATTTTTAGATTCTAAGTATGGGTGCAATCTTTTAACGATGATGCGTTCGAGAATTTTGCTAAATGTGGATGTCAGTTGAATAGGCCTATAAGAAGATGTGGCGGTAGGCGGCTTGTTTGGCTTCAGGAACATAAGTGTTTTAGAAGTTTTCCAATCCGTTGGGAAGAATCCGGTACGGAGAATGAAAGTATAGATGAGGGCGAGAAGCGTCAGAAGTACAGGAGGACTTTCCTTAATGTGCCTATATGTAATATTGTCAAAACCTGGGGCAGAGTTTCGTTTGCGGTTAACAACAGTGATAATTTCAGTTGCGGAAATGGGTGTTGTAAGCGGATGATTTGGAAGCGTATGATTGCTACTGGGCTGTAAATGAGGAGACTCAAGAGGTAGGTTGGCAACAGGATGCGGGGCTGTGGGATCGGAAATCGGTGTGGGTGTGAAAATTTCCTGTAGGTAATCTGCAAAGACGTTGGCTTTTTCGTGATCACTTTGAAGTGGTGTGTTATTATGGAGTAGAGGATAATGAGGTTTTGTATATTTACCGCAGAGTGCGTTGAAACGTTTCCAGAATTTAGAAGGGTGGCTGGTTTCGTTGAGGTTATTACAAGTTTTTACCTAATTTCTCAGTTTATATGCTTTGAGATAATTACGAACAGTGCGTTGCAGTTGATGATGGTGATGAAGGGTTTCTGGGTTTTTAGTACGAACGTATTCGCGATATAGCTGTCGAGAGCGGCGAATCAAAGTTAAATATTGAGGCGGTAGTTGTGGTTTGTATGGAACAGAAGCTGAACAGGGAATACAGAGTTCGGATGCGTTAGAAATGGCAGAGCTGATTGTAGTTATGCTGTTGTATAGCTGCTCTTCCGTAGATGGTGGTGCGTGATTTTGAAGTGAATGGGTAATATGTTCACGATATTTGTTCCAGTCGGCTTTGTCGTAACGAAGGGATGTGCGAGGAGGTGGTGCATTGACAGGGTTTGTGGCGGTATTGTGGTGATAAGTAAGTTTGAGAGGTGCGTGATCGCTGCCAATGAGATCCAGAACTTCGACTGTGCAGTGGGAAGCTATGGTATTAGAAGTGATAATAACGTCAGGCGTTGTCTGAGAGATAGGGCGAGATGGTGTGGGTAAATCATGTATAATTCCTGTTGTATGCGAAGAAATAAATTGAAGGAACGTAGTGCGTTCATTGTCAGTTCGACTATGGAGATTGATGTCTGCCATGATTAAATAGTGCTTAAAGTTATGTGAAATGTGTTGGAAAAAAGCAAGAGGAATCTGATGTCCAGGACGGATATAGATGGTGATGACACTGATGGCGATATTGGGAAAATATAATGTTGTGAGAACGTGCTCTGGAAGATTGGTAAGTGGACAGGTATGGCGTCGAAATGGTAAAGCGTGGTAGAAGCCAATAGCGGCGCCACCGTTAGCTCGGTGAGCAGGAAGCTGGCTGTCACAACGTAGTATGGTGTAACGGGATATGTGGATAGTATCACGAGGTTTTAAGAAGGTTTCGTTTAGAAGGAATGCGTTCACCTTTTCTTCCAGCAGAAGCGTGTCAAAAAGCAGCCTGTTTTTGGATAAGGATCGAATGTTTAGAAATAAGAACACAATACCCATGATATGAAGTATGTGGAGGTAGTTAGGAGTCGGACGGAAGATTTGTTGTGTGAAAATAGACATCGGTGTTAGAGTACGTAGCATTAAAGGAAGCATGGAAGATGATCCGGGCGGCATGAGTAATTTGTTGTAGGATATGTGGGCGGATAAAAGGATGGATATTTTGTAAGGCGAGAGTTGTGAAAGCCAGAAGTTTATCGATAGTGACTGGTGTGGATTCGACTGGAAAGTCTGTGTTGGTGGATGAATCAAGTGTTCGTAATGGAGCTACTAATTCAGGATGTGAAGTTTCCGGTGGAGGTTTCCCTTTGCACTTATAACTATAAGTGGGATGTTGGTCATTGCAAGTAGCGCATCGAGGTGGTAGGTTTAGATTAGTACATGAACGAGTAGGATGAGTGCCACTACAGTAGCCACAGACGGCAGTGTTACGACAGTTTGCAGTTGTGTGTTGGTTATAAACTTGGCATTTCTCGCAACGAATCGGTAACGGTGGTGAAGAACGAGATGGTTCGACTCGATGTCGTTGCTTATAGATGAAAGCACCATTTGCAAGTAGGGTATCGATTGTTTCTTGGGATGAAGTTAATATCCGCACCATAAAGGTCGGTCCTTGATCATTGCGAATTCGAAGTGCTTTCGTGATGGTAAGTCCCTCTGCCCGCAACTCTTCTGAAATTTCCTCGTCTGTATACGACGGTTCAACTCCCCTAATAACCACGGACAAAAGGGGAGGCTTCTTAGGAGGTGGTGGTTGTTTGCGCCGAGATGAACTAAGAGTTTCCATTGTAGCGTTCTTGCCAAAGATTTCGAACAAGGCTTTGTTGCGTACAGTGATGGCAAACTTGGGATCAGTTGATTTCAGAATGATTCCGTTGCGAGTCTTAACAACTCTAGTGACGTTTATGCTTGGAAGATACTTCCGTAGCTGGAGAACTACAAACTTTACATTTTCGAATTTCGGGTCAAAATTCTGGAGTAAAAATGAATGTAGCTGATTTTCGGATGATGGAGTAATCATAGGTGATTGTGAAGATGTGTGAGCAGTTTCCAAATCCATAGCATTAGATGCTGACGATGTTCCTGACAAATGTTGTCTCTTAGCCGGCGGTGAGTTTCTTACACGCTCAGCATAATTCGCAGTGCGAAGTGGCGATCTTGATCGACTGGAGGCGTTCGAGATGGTGGAGGCATTGGAGTGCTCTGAGGCTCTACGATGTCTGCTGCCCTCTTTCCGTCTTTCCACCTTCGTGGCTTGAGCCGGTGGAGCGAGAAAGACTGGGGGTAATCCTCCGTGACGACCATCCATCGAAGCCCCAGTGATCTGAGGAGGATCCGCCATGGAGATCAACAGATGGGCCGAAGCCCAAACTTAAGGTACTAAAGAAGTGTACAATGATGTGATAACAGATGATGAAGGTGAGGTGACCCGTTTGGATAGCCACCAAGGTAGGAGGAAGTTTCCGGACAGACCCGTAGCACTGCACACCCTTGGCTTGATCAGTCTGGAGTGCAGGGCTCGTAGGAATGACACAGAAAAGTCTCCGGGATATGGAGTAGGAAGGTTTCCAAAAAGCACAATAGCCACGCTATTGCGGTTGTCGCTAGCAGAAAACCGCTTGCGACCGAAAGTCGTGTTGTCACCTCTCAAGACTTTCTTGTAAGCTTACGTATCGAAACATACCACAAACTGCCACGAGATTATTTTTTTTCTATTTGAACGTGATTGTATATACATTTCATTTTAAGTAGAAACGTTATTGTTGGTATGTTTTATTTATTTAACCATATATATGTGCATGTATTATAAAATTCGTTTATGATTCCTTCCATGAACACATCACTGTTATTTAGTATGAGGATTGTCTCTTTGTTAACATTTCCGCATTCTATAAAGGATATCGGTTTCAATTCCTGATATTCAGTGGGAAGTATGGCTCAAATTGCACGTTAAACTGAGTTTTAAGTTTCGTGTTGGAACTCCAAAAACAAATCTATTTTGGTCAGTACTCAAGGAAAGAAATTATGATGTTAAAAATTTGTGTGCAATGTTAGTATCCCACTAGAGTTATATAAAATTAATAATAATAATAATAATAATAATAATAATAATAATAATAATAATAATAATAATAATAATAATAATAATAATAATAATAATATGTATGTCTGTCATCAGCTTTTTGTATAGAAGAAAATAACTTAGACCAGATCTATTTGCGTACGAAGTTCTTCCGATTTTCGACTCGGGGGTTCAATTCTTTCTGGAGGTTGAAATGTATGCATGTTTCTCGTCTAAGAACGCTCTGAATATATGCAACCTATATCGCGTCTTGGTTGTGCTAGCTTACATAACAGCATATGATAAATAACCGTGCAATGGATTTCCCCTTTTTTCATTCAGATTCTAAAGTAAGACGACAAATGCTCACTCTTCTATCCAAGCTCTGTAACAAGACCCGACAACCATGTATCCTTACGACCAGTACAAAATAAGTTATATAGGTGAATTGGAGTTTATATAGATTAAAACGAGTGGACAAAATATCTTTTATTTGTGAGTCTATTAGGTCTATGACACAGAACACTTACTCCTGAAGTAAACATTGATTCGATGTTCGATTTCATCTTCTAACGTTCGATTTGAGGGTAGATGGACAAATAGGTCGCGTAGGACATTACTGCAGCCACTCCTACTATCATTACATGATATTTCGTTATAAATCATCAGCAAGATACAGTTATTATATATTAGAATCTTCCATAATCATAGATTAGGTAAAGTAGAGAGAAAACCTAAATATGCAAGAATGCTTGTAATGAGTGATGGATCAGAATAAAACATTATGTAAATAATCAGACATATCATTAAAGATTGATTGGTTCACGTGATACGTAACTGAGAATTAAATAAATAACATCTCTGGTGGTGGTGGTGGTGGTGTGTGTGTACCTCATTTACTTACTACTATTTGTTCTATTATTTATTCATCCATACACCATCAGAAAAGCAGGAAGGAACGATGGACGTTGTACACATTTCGTCAAGGGAATATAATGCGGTAGGAGGCTTCGAAAGATGTTATTAAACAGAACATTTATTTCCAAAGATAAATCTGTGTTGTGTTATCAACAGAAGGCGTAACCTGAATGTTTTTTGTGACCCACTTTTATTCAAAGTCAGTTTTTCTTCAACATGCGATTCGAGTATGGCTTGCTTAGTGGAACACTCATGTCTAGTTCGCTTCCAGGCCATACAAGTTTGTACCGGGCATCATTCACTCCCTACGAGTTTTATTGGAATCCACTAGTTTCCTTCCATATTCTTATTGCATTGTTCTTTCATTATCAGTCAATTACATTTATCATCTGTACCCCGTTTTTGCCTATAAGACTAATCATGAATGAAAGAAGATTTCATTTAATTTAGTTCTGAACAAGTCGTCGCATCTTTGGCAATGCTCGTAGTACTATATGAAATATGATCATCATTATGACGCACGCTTTCGGAAAACTTTATCCGAAGAAACTCACTTAAGACGTGCCCACGAGACAAGTGAAGACGAGATTTTCTTGATGAGTTATGAAACGAAACAGACGTCTTTCAAAAGAAACAGATAAACTTTCTGAAATGAGACATTACTTTCATATATTTTTGAGACGAGATAGTCTCAACTATTATCTCACAGCAGGGATATGTTCTGCGGCGAGTTCTGGGGGTCTGTTTACTTTAATCTTAGGGTAATATTGCAAAATTTAATGTGTAATTTATTCTAAAAATGAAGTTTATCCTCATATTAAATATGAATTCCTTCCCCGAAAAGCTTTGGACATCCCACAAAATAAATTCTTGCGTATGTGTTTGTCTTGTAGGCAAGCCTAAATTTACAGCATCAGCTAGACTATCCCAGAGCAGGACCTAACTTCCGTTTTTATGTTAGTTTATGAAATCCATCTTTCCAGAAAAGTTAATACAAATACAAAATGTATAATACACAATACAAAATGCACTACCAACGAGGCGAAGCCCAAGGGAAACTAATCAAGAATGAATATGTTTCACCCCAAACGTGTCTAGCTGCCACTAGGCGTCTTTAACTTTCTACGAATTAAAAACAAAAGTTAAATGACTGTTAATAGGATTTTCGAAAAATACATTACGAGAAACAAGGAGAAAAGGCGTTAGGGAAATATTCATAAAGGGTATTAGGGTGGATAATAAATATTTTGATTTGCAACTAATTAGAGCAAATCAACGAAGAACAAGAGATGTGGTCTTAAAACGTACCAGAGAAATTTTTGCGAAAGACATCGACTCGATCCGGGTAACCAAAAATGCAAGAATGTTAAGAAGAAAAGTTAGTGTATTACTCCTCTTACGAAGAAACAATACATACTCAAATATAGTCTCTCCGCCCCCCCCCCCCTCTCCTTTCCGGCATACCTCTGACTTTTGAGAAATGGAAGGAGAAACTACATAATTTCACTGTAGTTTCAGAACAACAAACATTTACTCTATTACTTACTGATGAATCAAAATACATCAATTGATAAAATTTCTAACGCGTTAAATCAGTAACATAACTTTGTCCTAGCTGCCTATGATGCTAAATACAATACAGACAAACATAATATTTCAGCAAATTATTAAGTGTATATGAGCGGATCGGGGGAAGACAATGGTATGTCGCACTTTCTAACTTTCGAGTAAAGTGGAAAAGAAGGACCAACATTCCGATGTAATTCAATCAATGGCACATATCAAACAAGCTTTATCTGCCATCTCCAGATACATTTCCGAAATTAAACTACTTACATATTGTTCTGTGGTTCAATCCAAAGGCATTCCACCTAATAACTCGATTTCACTGGAAGTGACGCTTACCGTTGTCTTTCCCCGAACCACTCATACATATATAGGTTACAAATACAGCAAATATTGAACACACGTGGTGTTATCATTAAATACAGGAACCCCAATTTAACATGTTCCTACCGGTAACGTATGTGTTATCTTGCGTGATAAAGCCAACAACAATCTATTACGCAAGACATACAATAAACGTGAATTTACGGACGTAATTATCATAACGTAATTTACTGTAGTCTTGACCATTGCTAGCACCATCGCGTAAGAAGTCACTGCTCTCGTTGTTACTTGAAGAGTACATATATATATGATTTGTCAGATGAGGAAATAAATGAAATGCAAAGAATTTAAGCTACAAAACACTTTAGAAAGAGATTTCTAAGCCTGTACGTAACACACACACACACACACACACACACACACAAAAATCGAGTGCATTTTGGAAGGAAAATCCATAAATTCCGGCTATAGACGGCCTTCCTAGCGCTGCTCCTGGAGAATTGTGTTGTGGTGCAGATTTTCTGTACTGCGTTGGAAGGCGTACGGCCAGGTTAGCCTAGATGGTGTATATGTACTTCTTATTTTTGTTTGTGCTGTATGTTCCGTACAGATTTTCTAGATGCTGCTACGTATTCAACTCTTTTCTCCGTTGATTACGTTCAGATTTTCAAGATTAAGTTTGTGATATTCAGGTTCAGTTTGTGATTCAAGGAAAATCTCTATCATACACAAGAGTGGAACTGTGTACTGTCCATACCCAACTAGATAATGTGTTATTAAAGTACGTAACCCATGATTTTGTGTATGATGCACGTGCCGACGGAGGACACACATAATTTCTGTCTATTTGTGGCTGTAAAGATTGGTCCAGGCTAAATAACCAATCTGGTTTTAGCCTGGTTTAGAAAATCTTGTGTGTGGTACAGAACCCTGTTAAATTTTGCTTCTTCGAGTCTTCTAGACTAAAAATAAGCCCTTTTTCTCTTTAGTGCAAGGTCAACAAACAGTTTTTAATTTATTTAGTAACATTTTGCAAGTACTACTTCGATTACATTTTACATTTTTGATCTTCTTTATTGACTTTAAGTCACTCCTAAACTTTAGTGGGGGTCGGGTAAGCTTAGCCTTAATTCTTTATTCGAAGACCCACAAACACCAGTTTCCTCTTTCAGAAAGCTTCTTTCACTATACCTACCCTTCCATTTATTTCTCGTTCACACTTAACATTTTTACTAATACCTAAGTTTCTTGTTATGCTTTTCCCTCCTATTTCTATAGGTTCAGAATGCTTCTTTCCAAATAGTTTTTAGTCTTTTAATTTCCACTCATATACTTCACACACGTTTTCCTCAGATTTTCTAACCCCAAGCTATTACAATTGTCATTTCGTAACAAGAGCCACATCATCTGCAAGAGCCGTATCATCTGTGCATACTCCTAATTCTCCTACATCCTATCGAAATGCCGTCTTCTTTCTGTATACACAGTTTCTTTCAAATTGATACTAAAAAATGTTGGTGAGAAGCAAACTTCTGTTTCTAATTAGAATTTCCTTTGTTATTTCTTCCCTTCTTTTAATATTTACTTGTTGACTCATACATAGATTCCCGATGAGTCTCCGATCCTCCTATTCCACCCGAACGTTCTTTCATCAATATCTGACATTTCACTCTGCCAAATGCCTTTTGTAGACCTATAAACACTGCATACACTTCACGTGCATACACTTTACACGACTTGATTGTCTGAAGAAAATAAATAACTTTATCTTTATATTATGATTACATATTCTTTTTCCTCTTTTTTTCTTTCTTTTAGGGTGAGGTCGCAAATTCGAATTAAGAACTGCAATTAACAATCGCATTAATAATAAAACGAATATATTCAGGAAAGTAAACGCGAAAGTGTCTACTACCAACTTTTCCTCGATGGGATGGTCAGACGCCCGTCTCTATAAGCTGGTACCTGTCTGTCTAAAACAGCCTGTAATTGCTCGACTAGCACTGATTTCTCATTCGAGCTTACCTTGCGCAATCTTCTTTGGCCTTCCGAAGAAAGAACGGTTATCCCAATTAAGCGTGACGGACCAAAGGCCGTCTCCCAGTTGTACCTATACTAATAGGAGGAACTTCCCTAGCGTGTGGAAGTCTACTGACATCCCCAATACTGTAATCGAATACCGGTCTGTGTTAGTTGCCCATTTGAGAGACAGACCGGAGTCTCTGCTCTTCGGTAGAGAAACCCCTTCAGAATACAGTAAAGTCCCGAAAACTCGGCATAATGTGGACCGAAGGGTAGCCAAGTTTGTAAAAACGCCTTGTTATCGGGAATACGGTGAGAAAAGAATAAGTACGAGTGTTTCCTCAGAAAATACAGTTCTGTACTTGTACGTATTGGTTGCTTGAGAATACAACAGAGAACAAACTGCCCAAATACCCTTAAACAAAGGAAAACTACTACTTTATGAAGTCATTCTGGGAGATTTTGAAGGCAAGAAGTTTTTTTTTTTTTTTTTTAACCCTATCAGGATGTGGCCAAGTTATCCGGACTGCCAGGCTATCGAGTGCCGAGTTTTAGGGACTCTGTTGTAGTCCAATGTGGACACCACTGTGTGAAAGTAACGCTTCACACTTCCACGACCTCCACACTTAGGATCAGCACCATGCACCAGTCGCCTTCATCTCGAGTTTCCCTAGATATTCATATAAGCCCTGAACTCTTAAGCCTCATTTGGATGAGGATAAAATGAAATAATTTCAAGCCGTCCGATCGACAGTTTGATATCTTACTGACTGCGCCACTGTAACTCTTCATTGATAGTAAGGAAAGCAATTTTTAGCTATCATAATGTACGTATAAGTATGAACCAAAAAAATAAATTTAAGTTGAAGGAAGGAAAGTAACAATAAAAATGTTAAGCATTTAGCGCTTCCAAAAATACGCGATGCCTATAAAAGCAAAATAATGCATCAATTTCCATGAACAGCTTCGAAAGCTGGTGACGTCATGTTCAACAACCGAGCTGCTAAGTCGTTAAAGATCCATTTTATTACACAAGTAAGCTTTTAAACGATGTATGCATGAAAAAAAAAAAAAAAAAAGTGCGTTCACAAGCCACACTTAAAAGTTGATTCCATAGTTGAAATTTATAAGTATATGTAGTTTTTTTCTTGTTTTTTAAAAAGAAATAACCTAGCCACACACCTTGCTTCAAAAGACCATATTTTCGCAACTGAACACAGAAAATTATAATACTTTGATTTCACAGAAGGTCTACTCTCCACAATGAACGAAAGAAAATACCCAAGTATGTCTAGATAAAGTTTTCAATTGACTAAAGGAGATAGACACTTGTTTCATATAATTCCTTCTATAGGTAAAAATATTGATTCCAATAAAGCTTGTGGATAGTTTAAAAAAGAAAATATAAGAAAGAAAGAAAGGCAAAGAAAAGAGTGCACTTCGCGAAATGGAAATTTACGCTGCTCAAGGAAATCCATGAATTCACATGTCATCAAAGTGAATCATTCTCGTTCTCAGAGTTGTATTCATGGGTGCCCGAAGAAAAGTTTCTAGAGGGGGGCTCAAATCCTTAGGTTGCTATATTACGTTTGGTATTTTATTTTTATTTCTGTTAAGAAAATCCTAAGAACTTTAATACATTTTTGTGAGCCGGGGGGTGCTTGAGCCCCACCCTGCCCTCCCCTTCGAGTGCCCATAGTTGATTTGGAAATTAATTCAAACTTTAACATAAGTTTTGTCACTATCACTGCCATTAATGTTTGACTAACGGACGCAGTTTTTCTTTCCTTTCCTTTTTTTAAAGCCTAAGAAAAGCCTGCTTCCGGATGGAAACAAAACTTGCCTGTTATAAAGACATCCTGCTCTGCTACTTTGAGGAAGATTTTTATTAATAATTACGAGGAAAAAAACATGTGGTAATGATAGTCTTTTGACGTAAGCACTTTATTATGATAATACTCAACCACAACTTCTGCCAACTGCTCTCAAAGGTGACCTATCTTCCCACTTTCGTAAGAAAAGGCATTCAAAAGAAAGTAAGAGAGGGATAGGTCAAGGCGAAGTTACTTATTACACGAATGTCTTTTTTTTTTTTTATCTGATCTTAATAGATAATACAGAATAAAATTATACTTCTCATTTCAACTTTGATTTTTCGTAAAAATAAGTGGTGGGGGGAAAAGCTACCCTTAAGAATGCCCTCCTGCCTTTACCTTTCCAAAATCCAAACTATTTTTTTTTTCTTTTTCAACTTGTTCATTTCTTGTGGGAATTTTCTACCACACCACTTTCTGCCCAGTAAGAGAAACTTAATTTTGGTTGCACGTGGTATGAGCAATGGCAATTTCAGGATGTCCCGGGAGATATTTCCACCGGGGAATTACTGCGATCATATTCAACGTGAATTACTAATATTTTAGCAATACTACTTGCATCCATGGGCGCCCGCAGGATATTTTCCAGAAGGGGGGGCAAGACACACGCACACACAGTTGCTAGAATGAAACCCAACAAAACTAAACTTCATTGCTATCAGCACTACGTCAGAAAAAGAAACAACAAAGAGCGAAATTATTTTTTCAAATCAACTGACGGATACCATCATTCAAAATACTTACCATTGCATGCAGCATCAGGCTGAATATAATTATTACTGAAAAAATATGAAACATCACATGGGGGAGAGTAGATGATTAAAATCTTGGGGATGTAATTGACTAAATGTTGTTACTCTAATCATTTAGTGAATGTTGATTTTAAAAGTATACTATTGTCACCAGAAGATCCTATAAGTGTTAACCTTTTTCGAAAATCCAGGGAGGGGTAATTGCCCCCTCTTGCCCCCTCTGTGGGTGCCCATGCTTGCATCCCCAATTTCTTCATAGTCCACCAGGGAAAAATCATCTGAAATCGTCACTGAATATAAAACTAACGACAGTCCTTGCATCTACTGCATAGCGAATTGTATCATCATCGTCTTTAAGAAATCTCTTGGTCACTTTCTCATCTCACATATTTCATGTAGACTCGGAAGAATTCTTTCTTACCTGTACCTGCCACATTTTTAATAAAGTCTATTTGTAGGTTACATACCCCAGTTGCTTTTTCCGTTCTTTATCTTGCATGTTGGTTTCTGAAATTTGTCTTGTACTGTAAGCGCCTTTATCATTTCCTTTTATTTTGTTTTCCTCTTCTTATGTTGTCTAGCTCCACTCTTACACAAGTCCGCAACATATTGCTTCTTTTAGCCCTTCTAAAACTTCGTTACTTTCTCTATTTTTCCATTCTTATTTTCTACTGATACTCTCATCGTTATTTCGTGTGAATTTCCAACGATTTCACTTTCTCGTATAGACTTCTACTAAATAAAATAACATATTTTATGTGTATTCTCTACATAAATTAATCCATTTTTTTTGTTAGTGAGTACACTTCCTCATTTCTTTCCTTATATTCTGAATTAGGATAAATTAAGTGATCAACTGTAATCGAATGTCTTGAGCTCATGCCTTTGGTCATCCAACTCTTCCAGGGAGACAGGATTTTCGGCATTACTCTAGATCGTTAGGCAACTAAACAATGGAATTAAAAGGCAACGAATCCAGGTCCTATAAGCAGGAATCAATGTCACTGAAAGTCGAAGGACTGACCATGCGACATCATGCGCAATTTAGCCCTCAATAACTCTGGCCAAGGGCGCCGATTTCTTTGTAAATTTTTGAGGGAGGGGGGCCATTCAGATGCAGAAAGCATATATGAGGATTTTAAGACAAATTGCATTCAAATTATGCCAAATATTGTAAATTACAAATGTAATGAGGGAGCCCACATGAGCTTTGGAGGGGCCCGGCCCCCCCAGGATCGGCGCCCTTGACTCTGGCTGTATCGCCAGAATACTTATATTGAACATAATATTTGTTACGCGAGTTATGAGACTATGTCTTCAGGAAATCTATTGATCACCTCTTGCCAAATATTTAATTTCAGAATCAGAACAGTTCTTACTTTCCTGTTCAACGATATGCTTAATATAAAGTCAGTTGGTATATTATATATCCTAGGTACCTTTCCTGAAAAGTGTAATTCTTAAACTCGGTTTATTTATTCCATTATTCGAGACTTTTGTAACTCCTATGATTACTCAGCGTTTAACCTACAATGGTCCCAAAACCCAAATCACATAAGAAATATGAATACGAGAATGAACGTGGAATGTTTTGGTGTATTTCTGAATTGTCGCTTCGTTTATCGGTTACAATGCATATTCTAATATGATATTCATGTACCTTAGTACACTTTGAACTTCTTCGACATTAGGTTATAAAATATGGGTTCAAAATTACTTCAATGTAGGTCAATACAACTTCAGATGTGTAACACCTTTGCATATTTCTTAAAAGGCCAATGCTTGTTTTGATGGCTTCAAATTCAAATACAGTCTTTAGCGCCTATATTGTTCCTACCAGTTAGATAAACTGCCAAAGCTGTTAAATAATCAAACTGTGTAAAATCTAGAGATCTGGGTGGCCATTAAATTAGACCTCGTTGCTCTCGAAACACTTAGTGTAGAGAAATGCTCAAAATTCATCAAAAAATATGGTGGAGGCCCATCGTATTAAATGAAAATGTCTCTGAACTATACAGTAATTATATATCATTCAAGTGTGATATAAGACACTTTTACAGCATGTGCAGAAAAGAGTCTATTGTCGGTACAGTACAATAAACTCTATACCACTAATCCGGCCGTGCGTTACTCTTATGCTTGACCATTAAGCTAGCGTTCTCTGGAGGGCTCTTTGGGAGTATAAAGGTGACAATTGTGCAATATGTGGTAGTGGTGGGCACAAAAACCGTTTTTTCGGTTTTCGGTTTTTAGGAAAACCAAAAGCGTTTTTTAAAAATTAAATAAGTTTTTTCCATCGAAACCGGTTTCAATTTTCTCCAAAACCGGTTAGGTTTTCACCAGATTCGGTTTCGGTTTTCTTCAAAACCGGTTCCGTTTTTTTTCAAAATAGGTTCTATTTCTGACCAGAACAGAATTTCGTTGTTCTCCGGAGACCGATTCCGTTTTCACAGAAATAGTTTTATGCGTTTCCCAAAAGTTTTCACCGAAACCAGTTTCGGTGAAAACCGAACCGGTTTTGGTGAAAATCAAAACAGGTTTTGGTGAAAAAATGAACCTGATTTGGAGAAAATCGAAATCCGTTCCGGTAAAAAACCGGACCGGTTTTTGGAGAAAACCCGAACCGATTTTGGAGGATTTCGGTTTTCTAGAAACCGGATTTGCTCATCCCTAATATATGATGCTATTTCAGTAAAGATTTTACATTTATAATATATCCCACGTCCATATTTCAGTATAATTTATTTTCTCGCTTTACAGATAGTGTGTATCACTGTTAGGACTACGTGTATCAGTGTTAGGAATATGTGGGTCACCGTTAGGAACAGTAGATACAATATACTACTATTAACAATGTATTTTTCAACATATACAGTACTTAAATAATTAAATAATAGCAGAAACAAAAGCTATCAATTACTATTGGTAACGAATGACGTGCTTTTTTTTACAGCCATGAAAATTCGTTTTTCACAAATTTCTCAGAATCTACACATGAGAATTAACTCTCGAGCATCTCATTTTATTTAGCTCTATGTGATCTATTGATTGATACATGTTACATAATTGGACAATGTAATAGTTAAAGAAAAAATAAAGGTTAAAAAGTTAATCACAATTTGCAGCTATATCGTATTAACTATACTGGCTACTGTCACCTTGCTAGTGTCATGATGTAAAAGGTTGATGAGTACTAAAAGGTTGAAGTGATGGTCTACTTGAGTACCTACTGTATCTTAATAGAATGGAGTGGTTATCGTACAGGACCAATTTTTATAGGGATGGCCAGAACGGTTCCTGGTGGAACCGGTTTTCGGATCTGAACAGATCCGGTTCTAAAAAATCCTGTTCCGGAACCGGATTTTCGGATCCAGGTGTAGAACCGGTTCCCAAGATGGGTTCCGGAACAGGATTTTCTGATCCGGGTCTGGAACCGGTCCTGAAAACCGGATCTCCAAGAACCGGTTCCGCCGGAACCGGAACTTTGTGGCCATCCCTACGCTAAACCGAGCTGCTGGCAGACTGTGAACAGTCTGGTAGATGAAATGGTGGAAGTGACAAGCAGGCGCCTAGGCGACGGCCGCTTGTCTAATTTGGCTAAACAAACTAGGTAACTGGCAAACTCATTTGGCTAAACACCCACTGGTGGATCAAAATTTTTTCTGGGGGGCACAAGTGGGCCTGGGCGGGGAGGGCATAAGCGCGTGGTCCTCTTTGCAGTGTTTGGAAGGTAAAATTTGTGCCTCCTTTACGGGTCTTTTGGGGGCTTTCGGATCCAGGTCTGGAACCGGTTCCTAAGATCCGGTTCTGGAACCGGGTTTTTGGATCCAGATCTGGAACCGGTTCCTAAGATCCGGCTCTGGAATCGGGTTTTTCGGATCCAGATTTGGAACCGGTTCCTAAGATCCAGTTCTGGAACCGTGTTTTCGGATCCGTCTGGAACCTGTTTCTAAGATCCGGTTCTGAAACCGGGTTATCGGATCCAGATCTGGAACCGGTTCTGATAACCTGATCTCCAAGAACCAGTTCCGTGCGGAACCGGTTTCGCCGGAACTGCAACTTTGTGGCCATCTTTAATTTTTAGACTTACACAGTTAAATTCGTTTTATTCCCGGTTTTATCGGAAACTAGGCATGAGAGTTTACGCTCCCCTAGATCATTTTCTTCTTAAGCTCAATAGCATATGTCAATTGATATGTCTCATTTTTGAACATATGATCCGTCCTAAAATTAAAAAATTTGGTATTCTGTAATTTAAAAAAAAAATCCGTACTGCTCAGTAAAAGTAATTTGTGTTATTGAAATATATTTTTTAAACAACCTTCACATAGTCCGGTAATTTTGATAATACGGTACATGGTCTGGATGGCCCGGATTAGTGAAAGTTTACTGTTTATAAGTAATAAATAGAACCATTTACCATATCTCCGAACATAGCCTCTCATACCACATTTTTGGACTGTATTGCATTCCAATGTGTTTTATTCAACGTGAAATATTAGATGAATAAATACCATGCATTATGTACAGGTATATTGACCTTCACGCATAGTTAGAAAATTGTTTCACCACTGAACATGATTCCAAATGTCTATGCTACATAAACCACTCATAATATTCCCTACGTCCGTAATAATCATCAGTATGTAATTCTTGGATCGATAAAATTTGTATGAGTGGAATTCATTGGCGACGTAAATGAAATCAATTGAATTCCTGGATACACTTGTTTCCTGTCATAATTCTTGTATCGACTTTACGGAGCTGTTTTTCAGATAACTTGTGTATACAAATATCGTTAGCTATGAGTATCAATATTAGAATAATTAATACACATTATAACAATAAAAATATAAAGTGAAACCAATATTTAGAAGGTCTCCGCTGTACAGTACTTTATTTCTACTTACATCAGATTACATTGAACTTACTCATAGCTTTATCTATAGAGTAGTTTAATCAGATAACAAATGTAATGAGATTGTAACTGAATGCGGGAGAAATCTGTTTGGCACTAGTAATTCTATGGTAACCATAGAAACACAGCATGCCAACCAATTACTAAACACGTTAAGTTGGGGACGTACAAAGGTATGAAAACAGAAAAAAAGATTGTACAATTCTCTAACTTATTATTATTTAATATGATAATGTGTGATGGAATTTCACATATCAATCAATGTAGGATTTATTGGTTTCACTGCATTCTTACCAACATTCTTTCAAGCTCGTGAAAACATGTTGAGTAAACTCCAAATGTTTCCTATGAATAAAAGTCCGCACGGATGCGGATAATAGCCAACCTATTTTATTTTCTTTGTGAAGGAAAGATAAATAAAATTGCGGATGTTCGTGAAAGAAAAAAGCCAATTTTCATGTTCATTCTCTGAAGCATTATTAATGATTGAATTCTTATATTAAGGTTTGATTATTACCCTTCTGGAACAAAATAACCGTCATAACAATGCTGGTTTTTTTTTTTTTTTTTTTTTTTTTTTTTTAAGCTTTTAAAACTCTATAATAAATATGAAGTGCTAATATGACATTGTGGAGTTTGTTTGAAGTGACTTATTATTCTTTCTCAAGGACATTTTATCTATCTCCGTTTCATCTTTTCGTTCACGAATAAAAACTCTCATACTTTATGACTAATGAGATAAAACCACATAATAATAATTATTATTATCATTAGTAATGTACTTTGAAATTATTTGACAGATATGATATTACCAACGTGGCAATTTTCATGCCAGCAATCTGCGTTTGAAAGTACTTTTCATATCTAAGTGCTGTATTTATAATTTGTGCGTTCATAGTTTTTATTGTATTTTATGTGGTGCAAGTGACTTACAAGCGGAAGGGATTGCATTTAGTTTGAATTTGTTGCATAGTATATAGGATTTGTAGAACTGAAAGAAGGTATCTGTCCCAGGGGCGGATCCAGGGGGGGGGGCGATCGGGGCGATCGCCCCCCCAGAAGAAGAAACTTTCTTATTTTATATATATAAATAAAACCCATCCCAAAGTTTGGAGCCCTTAAAAGTAGCAGTATGACAACCCACCGCCCCCCCAGAAGTCGGTCCTGGATCCGCCCCTGATCTGTTCTAGCTTTTTTCAGAGTTCCCTATTCCTCCTACATTTTCATTTCTGCAAATATTTTATATTAATTCCTTTTCACCAATCATCTACCTCTTTTAGCCTAAAGAACATAAATGTGGAACACAAAATAGAAATTTCGTTTCATTTTGAAAGAAGATATTAATTAACATTTATTATATTGCAAACTATTTATGAAAACATATATTGTTATTGAAGAAATCAGCTGTATTTATTGGATTAAAAGATCCAATATATTTCAATAAAAAAATGTACGCCTTATATTTGGAGAACTGCATATAGTGTAGCCAAACGCAAACTCTCACTTCACTCAGTGTGATTTGATTATTCCGTAGAAAATACGAAAATCGATTTAGGAGGCGTTCAAAACTTTTGTGGCCCCTGATCCTAAAACTAATTATTGGCCAACATAGCAATCTCTTGATCCATTTTTTTGATCATTCCTAAAATTCTTGTGTTATCACATTTTTTTTATATCCGCACAGGGTTTACACTTTAAAAAATGAACATGATTTGGACTTTTTTTTTTTTTTTTTGGAAACGACGCTTGGTAATTGTTTAATATGTCTAAGAATAGGCTGCACTATGCTATCATTGAACAAAAGTGTCTACAATGCGTCCTAACAGTGGTTAATTAGGAACTGTCTTCAGAGTATTCAAAATGTACCGGTCTGGATTTATAAAGGTAGCAAAGGACAGAAATTTGCAAAAATTTTACAAGAAAATCTGAAACAGGCATTATCATTGGCTATTAAAGTTGTTAATTTTGTAATGTCAAGAGATCTGAATACTCGTCTCTTTGAGGTTTTGTGTGACAACCTCAATGCTGAACTTTACTTTTCTGCACGGAAGTTCGTTGGTTGTCGAAAGGAAACGTGTTAAGTAAACTGTACGAGCTTAAGTCAAATATGGAAATATTTCTCCTAAGTGTAGGAAAAGATTAAATTTATTTCTGTTACACCTTGCTGTCTTTTTTGACATATGAAATAATCTCAATCACAAACTCTAAGGTAGAAACACGAACATACTAACTTCTTATGACGCATTAAGGAACTTCGTGGAAAAGATTCTACTGTGAACACGCCATCTGGATGCTTCTACGCCCAACTTTTAATCGTTTCCCCGATAAATGACCTTCTTGATAATAAAGAATGTGATTTAGCCATATGGAGAGACAATATTGATGAACACAGGCTGTTGTGAATTCAAACGTT
Source organism: Thermobia domestica (assembly GCF_964235325.1). Taxonomy (NCBI): domain Eukaryota; kingdom Metazoa; phylum Arthropoda; class Insecta; order Zygentoma; family Lepismatidae; genus Thermobia; species Thermobia domestica. The sequence goes on from NC_137464.1 coordinate 110,250,201, forward strand.
ATTTTCCTGACTTTTGCGAAGAAGACTGGCAGAGCAAATTAGCAAGAATACCTAATTTGAACAGGAAATAGGAAAGAAAATGTCAAACATATAGCATATAGCATTTTCGTTAAAGGTACGATGTAAATGCTTATTACAAGTTGTGTTTTTATTCATAATTTCTAATTTTATTTCTGTTTAGCTCGCGCCCCCTTATTTGCTGTTCACGCCCCCCGGAGAGGCGCCCTCAGGTTGAAACCATTGTTTTAAAGCTAATTTATTATACATGTATTTACGTATTGCATCCAAATCTGAAAAACAAGGAAACAATCTTCCTTTGCTAGTTTTCCTTGGTTGGACTTTGTGTCTCCGTTTCAAGTACTGTTACGGTTGTTCTACTTAAAATTGTAGAACGACATAATAATGTTTATGGAAAAGAAAGCTTACGAGGCCCTTTTCTTGGCTTGGACGTAAACATATTTTATAGTTGTGAATAACAAAAGGCGACAGACAGGTCTGCTGTATGCAAGGAAAAACAGGGTTATTACTGATTAGATATTGTACTAAATTTTCTTTGTTTCAATGTATATACTGTATATATCGAAAAACACAACACAATGATGACACGCGCTGAGGTCTTTTCCTTAACTTTTTTATTTCTTTATTTTTCTTTTTTACTTTTTGCCATGAACGCCAGTTATTATGATATACTGAACATTACGTTACCTTCAGAAAGTGCTAGACATGATAATAACAGTACTTGTGCATTCTAGTATAGTAATAGCCTTCCCATATGTATTAAAGAAACATGACAATAAAGAGAAAATATTGTTGGTTATAAAAATGTTACATATATGCGTAATTGCAGTCATCATCATCATCATAGTAGTATTATGTCATCACTAGTCATTTCTTTTTTGCAGTAAACTGCGATGATTTTATGCACCACATTTTTATGTTCCCACTATCCTCTTCACATTCACGTAAAAGAAATTAAACCTGCCAGTGAGGGCGTTTTCACATGTTACGACACTGTCGTAGTAGTAGCCTATGCGGCTTTGACGCTGTCCTGTTGTAAGCTTTTTATATATTTTTTTAAATCGATATGCGAGTCTGTTTTATCTCGTTTAGTACCATTTTAAATTACTTGTTGAACCTTGAGGTGATAGTACGATAGATGCTAGTCAATTGTCGAATAGTGCGCAATGAGTCTAAGCTACTATGTCTACTCTTGTAATGTAGATAATGAATATCAGAGAGCTGGGGAAGCTTAGTAACCAAGCTGTCCACCTGCAAAACGTGTGATTCGGGTTCGATTCCGCGTTCTACTACTGTTACAATGCTGCTCTAAGACTCACCCAGCCTCTTTTAAATGGGTACCTGGGACAACCTGGAAAAGAATTTCCACAAGGGCCGAAATAAAAAGAGTGTCGAGCTTTTATGTTCTCCTTACATAGCCCTTGGGCTCCTATGTCCTCCTCCGCACCGAAAAGAGGGGCAAGTTTTATTTTTACCTAGTAAAGGACCGGCTACGTCTCCTTCAAGTCCATCAATCAATACACACATTTCAGCCTAACACACACACAAGAAAAATGAAATATTTATTTCTGAAGTATTCTTTCGAATTATTTAAGCTCCTGACTTTGGTCATGAGGTCAGGATTGCAACAAAACTTCATTAAAAATAAGTTTGTTCTCCTTTCGCCTTCAAACTTCTGGTAAAGAAAGGTTTTTATCTTATAATAACATACAGTATGTCTTCACAAAATGTTTGCAGGCCAGAAATAAGTTTCTAACGAAGTTTTGTTGTAACCCTGAGCCAAAGATAAAATTGGAGCTGTCCCCTTCTTGCAGCGAGGTTTTCAATTTCTGATTAGAAGATGAATTAATAATTATGAATAAAATCAATTTTCCGCATGTATATACAAAAGCTTTCTAGTATATTCTGTGGCGAAGTAGATTTTTATTTCACAACTAAAATATTTGCAATTTTAATTTTGGTTACTGATCTACATCTGCTTTGATTTGGAGAAGATACCGAAAACATCTTTAATGGAACATCAATCAAATTGTATATAATAATAATAATAATAATAATAATAATAATAATAATAATAATAATAATAATGCTCTTCTGTGGTAGCCTACTCAAGATCAATGTCAATCTTATATCATGTGAACTTACGGTGGAGAATAGCTCAGATAGAATTCGAATATTATACATTAATATTCTTCGAAATATTCAATAAGTATTCGAATAACGAATAACTTTAGATTTTCTGAAAGGTCATATAGTTATTCTTCCGAATAACGACATAATTTTTCGAATAATTATTCGAGCACTGAAAAATTATTCGAACATTTAATAGAATAAACGAATTGTTCGAGTAATTACTTGAAATAATTCAAGTAATTCTAATATCAAATAACACTAATGTAAGTTTACATGTCATACATTTTCTTGGGAAAGGATTTTTAAAAATCATTCGGTGAAATTCCAATTATCCGGACTAATGACTTCTGGATGCAACCCAGATATCCGAGTATATAATAAAAAGGTACTACATGGTCGTATTCAAGCTGCCTTTTCATCCACTTCAAGGCACGATTGAAAAATGAAATGAAAATGAAATTTTTGAGTTTTACGTCCCACGGTTATGCCGGTTAGGCTAAAGGAGACGGTGATAATGAGAAATTAATGAAATGGTGGAATGAAGAAAATGGGAGGAAACGGAAGTCCCCGAGGAAACCCACGCACACAATGTTTGTCCACCACAAAGTTCATTTGGCGGGAGGAGGGCAAGGCACGATCGAAATAAACGAAAGTTTCTTTTTGAGTCAGTTGAAATCACGTCGTCACCTTCTTCATCCGTCTGCTGCGAATCGAAATCTATACTATGGATAATTTCATCATCACTCAAAATTTGAAATCCCAGTTCCATTGAATCACCTTGAAACTATTCGGTTATGTCATTTGCATTGCACTTGGAACAGCCAGAAATTTTCACAATGATGTTTTGCATATTTTCAATTGACATTTCTTTTTTTGTGATTAGCTTCAGTTTCTTTGTCAGTGTCCTTTCGATAACTGTTTTTTTTTTAAATATTTTTTTAATATTTCTGATATCGATCCAGATATTTGGCGACCACTTTTATATGAATTAAGAAACTGAAGACTTATGTTTCCCATATCACAAATGTAAACTTGATGGTTTTTTTTTCGTTTGTTTATTTTTCAAGTTTTTGGATATATGAGTTTTACATCTTGTTTTAGAACATAGAGGAATTATTTTAAGTTCAATAGCTACTGCAAATGATCCACTTTGATTTTTGATTCGGAACACATTATTAATCGCCTACATTCTTGAACTTACAGGGATAACTTAAAGGAAATTAAGCACAGTATATAGTATATCTATATATCTATATCTATATCTATATATACACAGTATATATATATATATATATATATATATATATATATATATATATATAGATGGGGCAGACATGGGTTTCGATCCTGGAGGAGGATGTGAGTCCACCTGAAGTTAGCTTGGGCTTCTTCTATTAAAATTCTCCTTGATGTCTTCTCACAGCGGTACCTGACAAAGCTGAATTCCCCCTCCCGACAAAAGTTATAGAGGAATCAGCGTTAGGCCTACTGCCTATAACTTATTGTTTCTCCTTCAAGTTTTCTTGGTTGCTGGGCAGCACAGTTGTTCAAAATTCTCTCTCTCATTTAAGATAGACATTTTATCAAGTGGTAGATTTTTATTTATTTATTTTAAGATTAGCTTTCCTTTTAGCACCTAGGTTATATGAAATGTGTACCTACAGCTTAATGTAGGATCCAAACCATGAGCTTCCACGGGCAATCGAAATAAATGCAGGTATACGAACTATATAGTCACGAGAGACCTGTATTGGTAGATTTTCATTTTAGTAAGTATCTAATACCTATACTAGTGCGCTCATCAAGGTCTTTATTCTATTTTTTCTCTAATTCTGAACATTAATCCATTCTTTTACATAGGATTTAGGTTTCTGGGCTTTCGGCATCTATGGCCATCTTAGCTCGTCATGTATAAGGGATGACGTCCCTCGGCGAGCACACTATCGAGGGAAAGGGAAGGGAGGAAGGATTGGGAAAGAAAGAAATCAGCCAGGGGCATTTATGTTAGGTACCACCCCGGCATTTGCCTGGTGTGAATGAGGAAAACCCAGGAAAACCTCATTCAGGATGGCTGGCCTGAAAAAAAGCGTTTTACACTTTTTCGACTGAGTGCTCCCACCGGAAATCGAACCCGGGACCGTTCGCACCGAAGGCGAGAGCCTTAGCGACTACGCTACGCGGGGCCACCGTTCTCTTACATAGATTAGAGGTTAACGTCCTTGCTTCCTAATCGAGAGGTCCCAAATTCGGATCCGAGTACCGACCATCTAGACTGATTTTCCCTCTCAGTCTCACCAGGTGAATATTGAGATATCTTAAACATAAGCCTGGCTAACTTCCTTTCTCATTGTTTTTGTTGTTTGTTAATGATTCCAGTATAAATTGGATCGTTAGTTTTAAGAAGGGAAGTTCAGAAACTAAAATGTTGAAAAACTGTGTCAGTAGACCCTAGTAGAAATGAAAATGAAATTTTTGAGTTTTACGTCCCACGGTTATGCCGGTTAGGCTAAAGGAGACGGTGATAATGAGAGATGAATGAAATGGTGGAATGAAGAAAGTGGGAGGAAACGGGAGAACCCCGAGAAAATCCACGCACACGGTGTTTGTCCACCACAAAGTTCACTTGGCGGGATAGACCCTAGTAGAGTTTTCGTTCAATAACCATCAAATTTCTACTGGAATTTGAGAACTATACATTATACTGTACCACTCACGTGTAGAGCAAAGGTTGGAAATAATTTAGAAGATAGGGTAAAAAAAAAGTCATTTAGCAATTTTTTGGTCTTCATTCTCTTCTTAAAACTGTCGATTCAATTAGTCTTGCAAATTGTTTCTGCAAATTTATGAAATAAATAAATAAATGTCGTATTAGATAAACAACAATCCAGTTTCATAGCCTTCACTGTATACTTCTCTCAACATTTTCTAATTTCTCCTTTCTACACAGTAGACACGCAGCATTCTGCACTGACAGTACATCTCAAGAGTTTCCAACTTTTGCCACTCAATCTTCCTCCGTGTCCATGTCTCTGTGTGTCCCGTATAGCACCAACGCACCAAATAACGGTCTTTAGTGAAGTATTATTTTATTTCCTATGAAATGTGTTTTTGGAAGTTAGTAACTCAGGAGCATTCTATCAAATTTGTCTACTTAACTTGAACTCTCGTTTTGTCGCACCTTTTGAATTCATACGTGTTTATCTGAAGGAAACACAAGTGTAGTCCCTTTCTTGCTTCCTGACTAGCATTTATTTAGAATTCTCGGTAAACATGCTGCCTCCATCAATAACGAATATCGAGAGGAAATGTATGCTAAGTACTTTCGATAAATTTCATTGCCATGCTCATGAAATAATATTGTGAAGTACGACCTGTTTATTTTTATGAACCATTGTGTATTTGGCATAATTTCATTATCATGTAAAGAAATGCATCTTTTTATGGCACACGTAAACTGTTGTTATGAGTTCAGAAAGACTATTATTATTAACAAACCAGCAGTGCTTAGCACATTACTCCTAGCACAGCACAAATAAACTACAATTATTATTATTATTATTATTATTATTATTATTATTATTATTATTATTATTATTATTATTATTATTATTATTATTATTATTATACATTTAATTCTAATGAAAGGATGTATCTAATAAAAAAAAAGTATGTTCTTGTAACATGACTACGTATCTCTGATAAGCGAGTTGTCGAGTAGAACAGTGATGGATTGGCCATGCTGTTAGATTCTGTTGAAACATGAACTTACGTAAGAGACACGCATTATAGTATTACCAGGAACATCACTGAATGATGATAATAACATTTCTGCTGTCATATGTCCTTATATGAGGAAACCAAATGACCTCGTGTATTCGTATTATCATCAGCCACTAAGTAATGAGTACTGGAATAGCGATGAGGTTGTAATATTCCCAACGTTATGAAAGATCGCTATATAATGTTCATTCGATGTTATGACGTCAGTTTGTGTCTGCATATATAAAATTGAATACAATCTGTATATTACATGGATTTTTTTTTATTATTATGTATGACTATACATTCTTTCTCTGTAACTATTCAATGGTCCGCAAGGGTTAGTATGTTCGAATTTGGCCTTGGGATTCGTTCTGGGCGGAGCAGTATATCTATAGAAAGGTGAAACATACAAAGTACTTAGTAGCTCAGGAAGACAATAAATGCCTATAATTACAGCAGAAAATAAAACCTTTATTCATAACTTAACTTCAGACATATATAAAATATCTTTCATTACTCGAGGTATTATTATTACTCGAGGTAAATTATTATTAGTAATTGTTGAGAAATGCATCCCTTACAATGCAAATTTTTATTATTGTTGCGTTCATGTGCGAGAAAGCGCAAAACGAGGAGAAGAAAGAGGGAAGATTTAGTACAAGATCCAATTGATACAGTTCAATCAAGATCATTATTCTTCGTTTTGAATATAGGATAATTAAGATTTTGATTAATAATTTTTCATATAGAATTTATGAAATCATAGTAAATTTTCTTCTTTTTCTTTATTATTCAGTCAATAGTCGAGCTCCCACGTGGCTAAGCGGTTAGTACACGAGCCTTTGGTATGGGAGACCCAGGTTCGATTACCAGTTGGAGCTCATGTAGTTTGGATCCCACGTTAAACTATAGATCCACGTCTCATATAGCCTTGCTGCTGAAAGGCACACTAAAACATCAATCACTCAATAGTCCGCTTTATGTTAATCAGTTATACATACTTTTATATAAACTACAAAATTAGAACAATGGATCAGCAATTTTGGTTAAGCCGATCGCTTCGTTCCAACCACCATACCTTTTGTTTTTCTAACATTAATCTTCTTTCACCCCATACTCTTCGCAGCAGTTTTTCAAGTTATCTAACGTATTATTAATTTTATTTTCAGATTCTGCAACATATTCCAAATCATCTGCAAACTGAATGATTAGATGTGTATATACTCTGCAGATCATAGGGTTTGTTGCGGAATCTGAAAGGAAAATTAGTAAAATGTTAAAAAAAATTGATGAAGGGCTGTGCAGAGTATTTCATGAAAATTAACACTACAAAAACACTGCTAGCCATGATGATTAAGAACGATGCGGTCGGTGTCGAATAAAGAACAAGTAAGGAAGAAAATATAACACTTGACTTGTTTTCGACACATGGTTAGTATTATTACTGAAGACATTAAGTGTGAAAGTGAAATAAAAGCAAGGATACAAATGGAAAAAAAGCATTTAGAAGGAAGAAAACTGTTTTCTGAGTTCTTGAACACGGGTTAAGAAAATTGCTGATGAGATGCCTCATGTGGAGTATTGTACTGTATGGGACACAAAATAGATATTACACAAAACCAATAAAAAAACTGGGAGCTTTCGAAATGTGGATATCGAGAAGAATTGAGAGAATTCGCTCATAGAAGGGAAAACGAATGAGGTGTTATAAAGTGCGGAAGAAAAGAACAATTTTAGATGTAACTGAAAAAAGAAAGAGAAACTGGTTGGGATATTGACTGATAAGGAACTGTATTCATGAAGGACGTGCTAGTGGGTCGGTGGAGGAAAAAGTAAAGAGCGGCAGCAGAAAATTGCTACGTAAAGACGAAGAGGTTAACTGAAGATCGTGAAACACGGAAGCTTCTCAGAATACCTATAATTACACTGTTTAAAATGTATGTTTGTCGTAATATTAATCGATTATTATTCTTAAACGTCACACCACTGAAGAACTCGGGCTAAATGGCCTTAGATGCCGAAAGCCCAGAAATCTAAATCCTAAATCCTAACTACTGAAGAACAAATTTTAAAATTGAATCACCAGCAGATAAGAGAAATTTTCTAGGCTTTGCGTTTGCACAAAGTATACTTAACAACTTCTTTTCAATGCATTATTTAAGCATATACAGTATACAGTACAGTGTGGAACAAACGTAAATTAAATTAATGATTAACTATACAAAACTGCATGTGCAGAATCTGAAAAGAAAATCAATAAAATGTTAGAAAAAATGAGAAAGGGCTTTGAAGAATATGGGATGAAAATAAATGTTAGAAAGACAAAAGCCATGGTGATTGGAACGAAGGGGTCTGTGTCAAATATAAAAGTAGGAGGGGAGAAAATAGAACAAGTGAATAGTTTTCGATACCTGGGTAGTGTTCTTAGTAATGACATGAAATGCGAACGTGAAATAAAAGCAAGGATAGGAATGGCGAAAGAAGCCTTTAAAAGAAAGAAAAGTCTGTTTTGTGGGACCTTGAACAAAGAGTTGAGAAAAGGACTCATAAAATGCTTCGTGTGGAGTGTTGTGCTATATGGGGCGGAAACGTGGACATTGCGTAAGGGTGACGAAAATCGACTGGAAGCCTTCGAAATGTGGGTGTGGAGAAGAATGGAAAGAATTAGTTGGGTAGAGCGGAAAACGAATCAGAGAGTGTTAGAAATGGTGGGTGAGAAAAGAACACTTTTAGATATTATTAGGAAGAGGAAGAGAAACTGGTTGGGACATTGCCTAAGAAGAGATTGTATCATGAGGGACGTCCTAGAGGGTATGGTGGCGGGAAAGAGAGGGAGGGGGAGAAAGAGACTACAATTAATGGATGATATTAAAACAGAAAGATCATACGCGAAGACGAAAAGGTTAGCGGAGGATCGTGGAGCCTGGAAGCTTCTCAGCTGCGGCAAGTGACCTGCCAATAAAGGCAGAATACCTATGATGATGATACAAAACTGCATGTTTACACATGTACATACAGGTTAGAGAATGGTATGAAAATTCATACATGTATAAAAGTTTTATTGGGTTTATTCATAAGAATAATAACTGAGTCTTATGGAGCATCAGAATAACGCTTCAAGGTATATGGGTTCAGGTGCGGATAGAGAGTAAGGCTAGCATTAACATAGCTGTATGACCATGCATTGGACAGGGTCTCAAGAAGGCTTTATAAATTACAACACCGCATTGGTATGCAAGTCCCTGGAGTGTTTTCAATAAATTTGTTAAACTCTAGTACAAATACACAAAACTGAAATCTTCTCTTATCCTTTATTCTTAATTTGTGCCTTGATTATCTTCAGAATCTCTTAAATCTATATAATTCATAAACTCACTATTTATACATATCTTCTAATCTTTATAGTACTTCTACACATTTATAATCTTCCACGTAATCTTAAATCACAAAATCAATCTCTCTTCCAACTGTATCTTATTTGCGTTCTATTTACACATACTAACTCCCATTTTCCTTAGCAACAGTTAGTTTCAAATTCGTAAGCACTTTGTACGTACCATTTTCTATTCCAACAAAATTGAGTCCTATTTTTAACTTTTTCCCACTTTGATTTATAGAAAGCGTCTAATGCTGAAAAACTGTGTAATGAAGCTTAATTCTAATTTACAACATGTTTCTCATAATAGTACATGGAAAGAAACTAGTCAGCCTACCCTTGATTTGATGGCATAATAGCTCCCTAGTTACGTTAGAGTACGTAAGTAGATTGGAACTTACTTTCGGGCCGAACACTAAGTGAAAAACAAATATGCTATAACTATTTTTCTTACGTTACATACGTACTATGGATATGTACTCCTATCATTATAGCAGGCTACTGTTGAGAAGTTAATAATCGATACGGCTTTTCGCCAACCTCTTTGAACATACGTAAGAACTATTTATAATTTTTCCTCCTCCCCCTCTTAACCTTTCAGGAGTACGGTGGCTTAGTGGTAGATTGATCGCACTTGGTTCGACCCGTCTTGGTTCGACCCCAAGCCATGTGATCTTTTAGTGGACAACATTCTGACCACTGGTTCTCTCTAGATTCTGCCATTTCCTCCGCCATTCTCATCCTACCAATAATTTCATAATAATTCTCTTCCATTAATTATTGGTCTCCTTCGAGAATGGCACATACCAAACAAGTTTCTTCTGTCTTCTGCAAGTACATTTCTGAAATTAAACTACCTACATACTCTTCTGTGGTTCGATTCTAACCCATTCTATCTAATAACTTAATTTCACCGGGAGTGGCGCTTAGCATTCACCCGGGCCGCTCAAATATGTGAAGTTAAAATAGAAATTTAATTTCGTTTCATTGTTTTCCTTTCTATTATAGTGTCTATCACACACTTCAGAACATAATTTATTCTCATTCATCGATTTAATAAGTTTATTTTCCTTCTTTTCATTGCACCACATTAAAAAAACGCATTAGTTTCCATTTAACTACATTTCTGTAATCTTTCTCCATACCGACATTTTAAACACAATCGCTTTTCATCGATTTCTCGTTTGAAGACGAGACGAGACGACAAATAAAGTTTTCTTGTCCCGTCTCTTCAATATTTTGTATAATTAACTCTTGCTTAGTCTAATTCTCGAAGAATTCTTTTTCGACTCATCTTGATGTTCAAAGAATTCTTTCTCGTCTCGTCTCGATGCACGGAAAGCTTTCCTCGTCTAGTCTCGTTTCGATTTATAAGCTTATATACAAAATGTATGCCCTGACTTTTTCTTTAATTTCATCTAAAAGTTATCAGAATCCTTGTGTGTCATGGAAGGTGTACGGTTGGAGCATATTATGTAATGATTTGCGTATCTTTAAATGCTGATAAATGCTCTCTGCATTGTGTTCGTGCAATCATTTTATCAATTTACAGTTTCTATTGTATGAATCATGTAACATTTAAACAGTGTTTGAAATCTAAGACAGGTGAATCAGTGTTGCCCATAAGACTAGAGAACCAGTTATAACGAAATACTTTAGTTTGTATAATATTTACCTGTACCGTGGGCAAAAAGTGCTCATAAATATGTAATATACTTAGTAGAATGTTCATTTTAAATTAACAGAAAAGAAGAATGTTTTTAATATATGTAAGAGATTATTATGGGATAGTTGTGGCTATGTACATGTTATGTGTTGACCTAGTCAAGTAAATTTATGTATTTTACGGTCTTAAAAAGAATATTTAAGACATATCAAGCAATAAAGGTGAGACTAATAATCTTTGAATATCTGAGTTGATTTTTGCATAAAGAAAAGTAATTATCGCTTCGTAACTGATATTTTACAAGACGAACCAGGTTGACGACGCTTTTCTATAGAGTCGTTATAAAAATTTGGTGCCGAAACCCGGGACTTTTGAAAATTCAGTTCCCGAAGAAGGAAAGTAGGGCTGAATTTACTTGGATATTACCATTTATGAATACGAACTTAACCGTATTACGAAGCGGTAAGGTCATCAAACGAAAAATGGATAGTGAAATAGTGCAACAGGAATCTAATACCAGTAATCCAGGTGAAATTAGTGCAACACCAAGTTTGTCATCTGAGGATCGACTTTTGTTAGCTGTGCAGCGACAAATTATGCAAATGACGACTGAGATAAAACAAACCATGGAACAGAAGCTCAATGAATCTAACACAAACATGGAACAGAAGTTCTATGAAGCTAACCAGACCATGGAACAGAAGTTCTATGAAGCTAACCAGACCATGGAAAAGAAGATAGAACTGAAATTTAACGAAGCTAGCAAGCAGTATGAAGAATTAAGTAAACGAATAGAACGGATAGAACTGAAATCAGACGATACGAAACAAACAATCGTCCAGGTGATGAACGACATATCCTCGCAGTTTGAAGAGAAGTTAAAAAGGTTAGCCGATGAGTGTCAAGAAAAGCACGATCATCAAAATCATGAAATCTGTGCTGTAAAAAAGGATTTAACGTTAATAGAATCTTCCGTTAAACATCAAAAGATCCAGTTGGCTACTATGCAGGAAGAAATTAAAACGTTACAGGCTAGAGACACCATTTATCGCAATAATCTGGGCAGTGATCACTTCGAGTTTCCCCAATCACCGGATATAAATACGCCTTCGCCGGAATCTGAGGAGGATATTATATTAGAGGAAAATTGTCCGAAGATCACTGATGAACGAAATATAAATGGTATCATGACACAGCACGCTACGGACCGGAACAATCACACCACAAGAACAAGGAGTGAGAAAAGAAAGGTAAAGTTAAGTGTCAAGATGAGCGAAATCAAAGCCATGAGTAAATTTAGTGGTAAGTGCAATGAAAATGCTAGTTCTTTCTTAGAGAAATTCCAAGACGAATGTAATATAATGTCTATCGACCGATCACAATACATGAAATTAATACCCCATGTATTACTCCCACCTTGTTCCTTATGGTTTAAGGCAATACGTGATCACATTAGTACATATGAGGAATTTAAAGCGGCATTGATCGCGAATTACGAAAATGACTTTTTGCTGGCAAACAGAGATGCCACTCTTAGAAATCAACATTTCAATCCTCGATTGCACAAATCTATTGTAGAGTTTGTTATAAATGTCTATAATGAATTAAAGGTCGTTAATCCCTTGCAATCGGAATCAAGAATAATTGCATCGATTCGCAATTTGCTTCCATTTAAATTACAGCAGATCTTATTTTCCACACAGTGTATGAGTTTCAGTCATTTATTAATGCTTGTACAATGCTACGAAACTCAATACCATGCTATGAATCTAACACAATCAGGAATGGGTAAAAATAAGAATAATTCAGATCATTTGGTCCCTGTTCGGAATTTGAATATCCGAAGTGTGAATAATAATGAACCGAACCTAAGACGAGTATACTCTAGCAATCAAAATGAACAAAATAGACAAGGTTATGTAGGGAATCCGCCTAACCTAATTAATCGTAATAATTCCTATGTTAGACCATATAGTCAAAATAGGTTTAAAAATAGACGAAATGTATGGAGAAATTCCACCAACGCAGCGAACTACGTGGATAGAAGTAATGGAAGGATAAGAGATGGCACTTCACATCAAGATCCAGGTATTGAAGTAATTTCTGTACAAAACAATAATACAGGACATAATCATGATTGTGCTGTACAGTGTACCCTATTGGAACCCTACTCGAGTATGAATTTAAACTAATTGCGGCTGATATGGTAGGGGTTAAACCCATGTCAGCTGTAGGTTCTCATGAGCATTTATCTAAAAATTTAAGCGATAATTTCTATGAACATTTATCTTCCAATTTACCGGTTCATGCTAATTATGAAAATGATCTTTCCTATGACGTTTCTGTGAATAACTATTCGGAAATAGCAATTAACAGGTGTCAATATCAATTTATACCTGTTGTAAATCGTTGTTGGTTTGAAGACGATACTGTCAATGATGGTTTTAATATCGAAGAAAATTTTGTATTTTTAAAATCATACAGTACTGCTAAAATACCTATTAAAGTCAATGGATTAAGTACCGAAGCTTTACTCGATACGGGAGCAAATGCCTCTCTATTATCGTATTCATGGTGGAAAGTAATCACTAGTAATCTTGATAATTTGTGTTTCACCCTCGTTAATTATATTCCTAAGCGACGATGTTTTTTTTTTAATGATAAAGAATAAATAATAATGTAATAAAAGAGAAATATTAATGAAATCAAAGATTTATTGTAAATGTATTTATGTGAATGATAATAACTAATATTTTATATATATATGAGGGTTAACCAAAAAAGTAATGAAGATATATACGAGGTGTGATCAAAATATAAAGAACATATGTAATGTACGAACATTAATCTAATCAGACCAGTGGTTCTTGAATATAAAAGCCAAGCCTACTCATGACTTTTACAGTGTTGCCCATAAGACTATAGAACCAGTGTTGCCCATATCTCGCTTCGTCTCGAATTTGAACATATACAATACTTATCGTCTCGGCTCTTGTCTCGATAATGAGGCAAGACGTGAAATTTCTCGTCTGGTGGGAGAAACTATTCGTAGTTTAACTGTCTACACGAAATATATATAATAAAATTATTCGTTAAAAGTTTCGGTTGAATTTTCTAACTAGAAAACAGTGATGGCTCTTAAAGGAAATCACATCAGTAAGAGAAAAAAATTCTATCACTTCAACCTAAGGGAAGAAGAAAGCTTAGAACATTAGGTATTTAGGAATTAGAGAGTAGTTTATTCTTCCCTTAGTGTGAAGGAATAAAAATTTATTTTAAAAAAAAATCCAATATGACTTTCCTCAAGAGTCTCTACTGTTAGAAACCCAGAAATAACTGCAACGCCAGCCGAGGTACTGACCACATATCAATGTAGTAAAAACATTTGTTTAGCATAGCACTTCATAAGTTATTACGTCAAAGAATTATATTTTTGTGAAACAATTTGTAATTTTAAAAAAAATCCACACATGTTATGAAATATTTATACAAGACTTTTATGGAACTTATAATTGTACAGAAGTAAATTACAAAAGCAATATCATAATTTCTCATTAATCTAGATCATCTTGGAAAGACTTGCTAATTTAGATAGTATTTTATGTGTAGTAAATACAGTAATTATGTTCTAAAATTGTAATAATATTTTTGCACTAATTTGGAAATCGTAATACAGAGGTTGTTCAGTCTACGTTTGGTCGATTTCGTTCCTTGCCCCTCCCGGGCAGAATGGACTCACCTGACCTGGCTCGTAGCGTCCTGCACTGTTGTGCAGTGGCTTCCTGGGAGCGGAGTTACTTTTTCCGCGCGGACGACAATAACGCACAAAACAGGATCATTGTTGTGAGTGTTGTGTTAAATTTGTTTTCAAGTGTGGGGGTTTCCGCTCTGTGACCAAAATGCCGCCCACACTAAGCCGGTTTTGGGAAGGCTATGTTGCGGCTCTTTATGACGCCCACTTTAGTGTTTCTGTCATTAGAAAACAGTGCAAGAAGAATGGTTGCAACATCAGTTCAAATGGAATAAAAAATGTTATTAAAAAGTACAAGGGCAACGAAGCTCCACCATTTGGATCACCAACGAAGTTCCCTAGGAAGCGGGAATGCATCAACGCCACCTCCACCATGCAGAGGAAACTTCGCAAAATGGCAATACAAGAAAATCCGCCAACACAAAGGTGTATGGCTAATCGTCTTGACGTGTCTTTGGGGACTGTAAGTCAGACCTTACACCATCAACTCAAGCTGGAAAAATTCATGAAAGCTCGCGGCCATCTTCTCACGGATGCCCACCAAAATGAACGAAAGTGTAAAGCACGGAAGCTGTACGAACGGTATCTGGAAAAACAAAGGTGGGTGTACGTCGTAACGCTCGATGAAGGATGGATTTATCTTTCCGACTGCGGCAAACCGAGAGCCATCATGTACCGAGAGAAAGGCGCCAAGAACTTCAGAAGGTGGGTCTGTGTCTGTAAAGAATCCTTCCCAAAAGGGTTCATGGTCGTTACTGGCTACTATTTCCGAGGTAAACTGGAGATTCATAGGGTGGCGAAGAACTGCAAAATAAATTCGCAGTATTTTCAGGAGCAGATCATGCGGCCGATCTACGAACATGAGATTCCAACAATGTACGGAAATGACACCAATCTGGTGCGCATTCACATGGACAAGGCCTCATCACATACCTCACGATCGTCCCTTGCATTCTACAGGGAGATGGAGGAGGCAAGTGGTATATAGGTGATACCTTTCAATGAGATACCTGTTAAATCTCCAGATGCAAGTCCTATGGACTATTGTGGATTTGGATTGATGTAGCGGGCTTTGGGAAAACGGCGTGTGACAACTGTGGAAGGGCTTTGGAAAGCTGTGTAAAGGGAATGGGACAAGATTCCCCTCCTAGTTCTTCAGAGAAGCCTATTACAGTGGAAATCACGCTGTCGGGCTATTGTTAGGAACCAAGGGAAAGACATCGAGCGCTTACGGACCTGGCACCATGGATTCTCCTAAATTTTTAGGTAAGTCGAAATTGACCAAATGTAGACTGAACAACCTCTGTAAAACACTGTAACATATATTGTAAGTACTTCACTTTTGAAATTTTAATATTTTTGTATTAATCCTAAGAATGTGATAAAAATGCTCTAAAATCCTATCGTCTCTAGCCTTAATTCCTCCTCCGAAGTTTTTGTTTTCCTTTCTCATTTATTTCCTTTTCTTTCTTCTTATCTTTATTATTCCTTGTCATACTTCATATTTTCATCAGTAGAAGTGAAATGAAGTTAGAATGGTTTTAACATAATTTATGGACCTAATGCAGAGTGAGAGATGTTTGAAAATAGCACACTTACCTTCGTTTCGAATAAATAATTTTCCTGACCAAATTCAACCACATTCCAGGTATCTATAATAATAATAATAATAATAATAATAATAATAATAATAATAATAATAATAATAATAATAATAATAATAATAATAAATACTAGTGTTACATTTACTGGGGTGATCGTAGCGTAGACTTGTTTCTTAGCATGGATAAAAGACTAGTTGAGACCTCTAACTTTACTAGAAACTTTTCTTTAAATTCTTTGAAGAGGTAATATGATTAAGTTTTTCAATGTTTTAATATATATATATATATATATATATATATATATATATATATATATATATATATATATATATATATATATATATATACAGGGTGTTTCAGATAAAACGTCCAGCGCTTATAAATCCGAAACGGCTGAGAATAAAAAGATGAAACAAAAACTGAAATAGGAAAATGTCATAGGGCGTATCACATGGTGTTGTTATGGTGACTCCCAGGGCCCTCCTTCAAGGGGGCCCAGGGGCCAACTTCTAATTTTCAAATAGGAACATGTATTGATTCATACATCATTCAATAGTACTTGAAAAACGAAACAACTTTTGTAGGAAACAATTTTCGATTTGGGCCACCGTTTTTAAATGGCCGCAAAAAGTGGGTCCTATATCAGATAAAACGTCCAGTGCTTATAAATCCGAAATGGCTGCGAATAAAAAGATAAAACAAAAACTGAGATAGGAAAATGTCATAGGGCGCATCACATTGTGTTGTCGTGGTGACCCACAGGGCCCTCCTTCAAGGGGGCCCAGGGGCCAACTTCAAATTTTCGAATGAGAACATGTATTGAATCATACCTCATTCAATAGTCCTTGAAATACGAAACAACTTTTGTAGGAAACAATTTTCGATTTGGGCCACCGTTTTCAAAATGGCCGCAAAAAGTCCTGTATCAGTTTGAAGTTGACACCTAGGCCCCCTTCACTGAGATTCCTGAGGGTCACCACAACAACACCACTTGATATGCTTTATCATCGTTTCTATCTCAGTTTTTGTTTCATCTTTTTATTCTCAGCCGTTTCTGATTTAGGCCTACAAGCACTGGACGTTTTATCTGATACAGAACCCACTTTTTGCGGCCATTTTGAAAACGGTGGCTCAAATCGAAAATTGTTTCCTACAAAAGTTGTTTCGTTTTTCAAGTACTATTGAATAAGGTATGAATCAATACATGCTCCTATTTGAAAATTAGAAGTTGGCCCCTGGGCCCCCTTAAAGGAGGGCCCTGGGAGTCACCACAACAACACCATGTGATGCGCCCTATGACATTTTCCTATCTCAGTTTTTGTTTCATCCTTTTATTCTCAGCCGTTTCGGATTTATAAGCACTGGACTTTTTATCTGATATAGGACCCACTTTTTGCGGCCATTTAAAAACGGTGGCCCAAATCGAAAATTGTTTCCTACAAAAGTTGTTTCGTTTTTTAAGTACTATTGAATGAGGTATGATTCAATACGTGTTCCCATTTGAAAATTAGAAGTTGGCCCCTGGGCCCCCTTGAAGGAGGGCCCTGGGAGTCACCACAACAACACCATGTGATGCGCCCTATGACATTTTCCTATCTCAGTTTTTGTTTCATCTTTTTATTCTCAGCCGTTTCGGATTTATAAGCACTGGACGTTTTATCTGAAACACCCTGTATATATATATGGATATATACAGGATGGTAGGTAACTCCACCGACAAACTTTGGGAGGCGATTCCTTATACGAAATGAAAGAAAAAAGTTCTAATAAACATGGGCCGAAAAATGCCTCCTTTCAGAGTTATGATCCATTGAAAATTCGAAAAATCATTTTTCGAAACTCCCTAATTTAGAAACTGTAGGACCTATCCCAAGCAGTTTAAGGAATTACACAAGAACTAGTATGTTCTCTATCTAAATATCCATGTTTTACCATCTTCCGTTATCGGTGAAAGGAACTGTGAGAAGGAAGAGGGGTACTCCTTTTTAAGTACTAATGGTGCGTTCGTTTCGCTGGTACCGGTGAATTCTGAAACATGGATATTTAGATAGAGGGTATACCAGTTCCTGTGTAATTCCTTAAACCGCTTGGGATAGGCCCTATAGTTTCTAAGCCAGGGTGTTTTGAAACGTGATTTTTCGAATTTTCAATGGATCATAACTCTGAAAGGAGACGTGTTTCGACCCATGTTTATTAGAACTTTTTTCTTTCATTTCGCATAAGGAACCGCCTCCAAAAGTTTCTCGGTGGAGTTTCCTACCACCTTGTATATATATATATATATATATATATATATATATATATATATATATATATATATATATATATATATATATATATATAAAACATTATGGATAGATAGATAGATAGATAATTGGTCAATAGATTAGTGGATATTTACCTGCCATATTTTCTATAAAAGAAATATACCCAGTACGTATAACATTGTCTTTCCTTTCATTAATTAATTTATTAAAAAATAAACGTATTTATGGATCATTGGTAGAAACAACTAACTAATATTATTATACTGTTAGGAAAAACAATTAACTATCGTAATTTCTTAAGAGACATCTAATAAGATCCAATAAGGACATGAAACATAACGGAAGTCGTGACAAGGAATGCAGAAGCCTTCAACCATTATAAGCAGTATCCTGTTACTAATAACCTGTTATCAACGTTGTTTTTGAGATTCTCATCTCACTCATTTTACGTTGCTGCAAGAAAGATGGTATTTTTAGTCCATGTTCACATATTCATACAGTATAGGAAAAATTTGTTCTTGGGAAAAATCCTATCTTCCCATAGCACTTAGTGCCAATAACCAAAAACCATGTCGCGAAACCGTAATGAGTATATATATAGTATGTATAATTTTCCTTTTGTGTGATTTTGTATATATATGTGTGTGTATTTTAGCAACAGTCAGCCATTTTACTTAGTTTCACCTACTCAACAAGAGAGTGCAACGCATGCACGATAAACGATATACATACTTTCTCACATATATGTGTATACACTGAATATTGAGAGACATGCACTTCCGCAATGTTTCAACGAAGGACTTCTGCTCAGCTCTTTCATCGCTTCGGGAGGTGAAAACTCTGCCGTTTATAATAACATTTATCAGCAAAAACTCGAATAAACATTTCACATTTTGTACATGTGCATGGTATATATTGTACACAACAACCAGTTCATCAAAGGGAGAAAAAATACTTCTAAAAACTTATATGTTAACTTACGTACATATCAATCGTGTTATATTTGCTTGCTCCATGTATTTGTGTGAGTTTTTTTTTTTTGTTTTCTTAAAACATTTCTTGACGTAAGCATATTTTCCTCTTATTTTAGCAGTCACTTAAATTGAAGGTGTTAGTTGGAATAAACTTGAACACGGTTCATTTTCCTTACACCGTTTGCTTATGTATTTATTATCTAAGATCTAATTTCTTTTTGCTATTAACACTTCTCCCCCTCCCCCAGTGTTTGTATAAGCGTATCCATCTCTCTTTTCCTTTTATGATATTTAAGTTATTCTATTGTAATACCTATCCGTAGCGCGGCGTAGTCTTGTAATTTAGCTCTCTATGGAGCGAGAGAACGACCTGCACTGTGAATATTGTTCTAGCACAGGGATGCAAATAAGCAAGAAAATTTTACTAGCCCAAGAAAGAAGCTACTTTCGTGATTTTTATAGATTTTACTATTTGAAGTAAATAAAACAGTGATATTAAAAATTCGCCTGCAGGTTATTTGCATCCCTGTTCCAGCATAATGGTTTGTACAGCACTAGCCATCTATACTAGATCGAAGCCCCAGCAGTAGTTCGGAGTCCATATCAATCGTGTCAGTTTCGTCAGTTTCGTCAGTTCATAAAGACACATAATAAATAAATAAATACAGGTAAACCAATATTCAAATTCACATTTATTCTAATGCTCTCATCTTTTGCATCGGATATTCAGATTGATTCCGAGTGGAAGCATACATCATGTTTCTTCCCTTATTCCACGATGAGTGTTAAAAGGCCATAAATTATTTATTTTAAAAAAGCAAAAGACAAAGAACTAGACGCTTTAGCACTTCTCCGAAAACTTCTGCGGACGTTCATGCTGGTCAGTATACAGTCTTTTTTTTTTTTAACTTAGCTATTCACTTTCTTTAAAAGATTCCCGAAGGGGACACTCGGTTGAAAAAGTGTAGAAGTTTTTTTTCAGACTAGCCATTCTGAGTGAGGTTTTCCTGGATTTTTGTCATTCACACCAGGCAAATGTTGGGATGATATGTTGACCTAACATACAGGTCCAAGGCCGCTTTCTTCCTTCCCCTTCCCCAGATAGTGTGATCAGCAAGGGACATTATCCCTTGTACGTGACGAGCTAACATGGTCATAGATCCAGAAATCCCAGGAATTTAATTCTTAATTCCAATTCCTAATCTTTAAAAGGTCATATTCTCAAAAAAATTCGCATGACAATTAAATACTCTTCACTAAATGAAAATATTTAAAGAATTGTATGTAACGTCCTCCATGATGACTCTGGAATTATTATTTAAATAATTAACATTTTTCTTACCGGAGTATCTACTTCTTTATATAAATTATGATATTTCGTAACTGTTTCCATAACGTAACGTTATCTTCCTCAGACGTTAATATAAATATTTTAATTTTTAATAAAGAAGTACATACTCTGGTCAGAAAATATTAAT
Organism: Thermobia domestica; assembly: GCF_964235325.1. Classification (NCBI taxonomy): domain Eukaryota; kingdom Metazoa; phylum Arthropoda; class Insecta; order Zygentoma; family Lepismatidae; genus Thermobia; species Thermobia domestica. The sequence goes on from NC_137464.1 coordinate 110,271,230, forward strand.
TATTTAAATTTTATGTAGTTTTGCTTATGAATAGGGATATGAAAGTTTTTTTTCTTTTTAACTCAGTGACGATATTTTAAAAAAAATACATACAGTACAATAGGTAAAACTAGGCAGTGCTCGTATAACAAAGGTTATCTGTGATACGATATTAAGTTCTTTAAAGACCATGGTGTTTAGGACCACATCAGCTACCGCACAGATAGTGTTTAATTGGGTGATATAATCAGGCACTTTAGCTTCTATCTATCACCATTATTTCGCTCTTCTAGATCAAAGTTATTCCCGAACTCCCACATAATAGTGAGTTAAACACCGAAGACTCGTGCACTAGAAATTGAACTCAAGACAAACGCGCCAACAGTAGACAAGTTGGCTATTCTGCCACACGGAACAAAGGATCATTTATATTAAAGCAGATCTAAGCAAGTTCCTTATGAACTACTGTCTTAGGGGCTGTTACGCTTCAGGTCTGCGTCTCATATACTACTAAAATTTATATCCCAAATTTTATCAACGTAAATTTGGTGGCTATCACTTCCATATAAAGTATTCTCCCTAAGTAGGGGTATATGTTGAATATTACCAAAAAGAAAAAAAAAAAAAAAAAAACTAGTTTCTGAAGTTCAGAGTTTAGATTATTAGTACAGTTTAGATCCGTAGATTTTCTGATTATACATCAGTAAGTTTAAGTATCCGAAGTAACTGAACGCACTCTAAGGAGAGATATGGGGCGAAGGAATTTGAATATATACTGCTGATATTGTTTGCAAAATTCTTTAATGACGCAGTCAGTCGTTGTTATTTTGAAAGATCTCAGATTCTATTCCTGATACCAGTTTTCCTAGTTTGCCGATATTTCCATAAATTTCCAGAAGAGAGATAAGCAAATTTTAATATACCCCCCCCCTTCCTATAACATCAAATGAAACACAAATATGAAGACCAGTTCAACCTACTCTATACTTACAAAGAATTCCACTTAGCTTAAAACTGCAATACTTCTCCAGGAAGCCTTTCTTTCTTTTCGTGCTTGTGATAATAATCACAACATCAAAAGGACTTCCGGATCGTTTTCAGCATACGAATTGTTCTTTTCAAAGGCGTAGCCCCATACGAGTCCACACTTGGCTGCATCACAATACTGACAAGTCCCAGGCAGTGACCACTGCACGATCATTATCAAGTCAAAAGCGTTCTTTATAAGAGAAAAAAGAATAAAAGAGACATCACTATGTATTACAGTCGCATATAAATTATGTACAGGATGTGTCAAATAAAGCTTGACATATGTACTTGTCGTTAGTAATTTAACAATTCAAGTTTCACAATTATTGACGAAATGCAATTCTTATAAATTACATATATAGAAGGAACAGGACTGGGAGAGTGAACTATTACTACGATTTCATGCCAATTGAATACCACATTTTATCTTCTTGTGGTAAAATTTGAAATATAGACTCAGTAGAACTTTACAAATACCCTGAATGGCGAAAACGATTGTATGTATTTGATATATGCGGTCCAATCCTTTATTTATCTCAGTCTTTATTAGACTGAAGGGAATAGAGTACAACAATAGAGATTGTACACTACATCTGGACTAAAAGCGGCGACAGATGCTTTGCCTACTCCCTCTCGTTCGGTAGAACGAAAATGTGGCTCCCGATGGTATGTAGATTGTTCTTTAAAGACAATACCTTCTCTGGGACAATGCCCGCACATTTATTTATTTATTTTTTCGAAAACTAATTTCAGTCTTCCAATTGATCATCATAATAGATATTCTGGTGCAAATTGAGAAGTTTCCATGCACCATGGTCTTCATCTAACCTGTTTGTCTTAACAGGAATTTTGTCTTTTAATACATTTTTTCAACTGTAGTCTCTTTTTTTTTCTTCAGCCTGATAGCTCTTCTGTCTATCACTTCCATCATGATACAGTTCCTTCTTAGCCAATGACCAAACCAATTTCTCTTTTCCTTTTTGGTTCACTTCTATTTTCCTATTTCTAACGTTCATTCGCTTTCCGTTCGACTCAGTTATTTTTTCAATTCTTTTCCACACTCACATTTCGAAACTATCCAGTCATTTTTATTGCTTTCTATGTTTCTGCTCCGTAGAGTACAATACTCCACACGAAACATTTTATGAGCCTGTCTCTTAACTCTTTATTGATAGACTCACAATGAAATGGCTTTTTTCTTTGTAAATGTTTCTTTCTCCACTCCTATCCTTGCAGCGCCATAACTTCGAACTTTTCTTTCGAGTGCAAATTTTAATATTTGCCACTCCTAGGAAAATATGAATATGAAATACCCATATAGAAGTTAAAATCATAATAAACATTTTTATTACTTCTAGGGGTTCCAGTTGGCGGTTTACTGAAGTAAGGCCCAAATTACATTTATGCTTCTTTTTTAAAGAAAATATATTTTTTTCAGAAATCGTATTGTGGGTCCATTCAGTGCTTCACAAGTCACATTGAGGGGACCATATTTTATACAACTTAAAGGATTTTCACTTTTTGAGGTAAATTTTAGACTTTCACTCAAACAGGTACTGCTTCCTTACTATTCATCGTAGGATCATGGATTATACCTCGTTTTTTCTTCTTTTTCAAGATAGAGCATCTTTTCCAACGGCACTATTTGCTTGCCCGTATTCTACACCAGAAACGGGAAAATCGGGGAAAGCCAGGAGATTTTTCGAAGAACAATTGAAAATTTTTCTCCCCTCTGGCCTGGGCCTGGGTTCACGTAGAGATCTGAGTTCTTTCTTGTAAAATACGTACTTATGTACACAATACGTGTGTAAATTCTCCACCTTGCATCTCCGAAACTAAGGTCGGGAGATTTTTTTTGAAAGTCTGAAGGTGACCCATTTATATATATTAAACATTTACTGCGTCATTAATATTTGACGTAGAATCATGGCTCAAACCCCATTTTTTTTTCAGTATAACGAGCTATTTCCAACGGTACCACTCGCATGTCCGTACTATACACCTGAACCTGAAAAATCCGGAAAACCGGAAATTTTCTGAAAAAATCACTCCCTCAGAATAATTGCGCTCCTCGGACTCGGGCCCGGGTTCATGAGGGATCTATAAAAAAAAAATTTAAAAATGAGAAATACTCAAAGGTTCACACAATCCGTATGCAAAGTTTCAATCCCTCTGCTTAATCTTAGTCATTGGAGTATACCTTCTGCTTCAAAGCGTATAGTACTTTCTTCTTTTGTTTCGTTTATATTTATTTATTTAATCAGAGCCATGGTCCCAGTGATAAAGTGACCATATCAAAAGCCACCAGACCAAACCACAAAATTGTTAGTTTTAGGATGAGAGGATAGGTCGATGCAAAGTGGCGTATTTTTGTTCTGAGAGGATATCCTAGTGGATTTTGAAGGTCGATGGCTGTGATATTTCAATTGCGTAAAATCTTGTTCTCTGCTGGAGAGAACCAAACTTGTTCATATGTTTAACTAAAGTATGAATATTTTCAATGTCATGCTAATGTTAATATGTAACTTTGAGCAATACAGAACCTATAAATTGAAAATAAAAACATGTCTTAATGATTTTATAGATTTAATTTGGATTTTTTATTCTTACTTCTGGCACGTCGGACGCGATTTTTTCTGTTCCTTCTGGGAGTGAATTAGCTCATTCTCCATACCTACTCCCCTTTATGTTATTAACAGAGTGATTTAAGAAAGGAATGTCATCAAGAAAATAGCATAAACTTCTTTTAGACTATAAAACAGTAATATATTCTTTATGTTTTAATTCATTTAATTAATACATGCGTTGTACACTGTTCATTAAAAATGTCTTCTATGTCTTTTATGACGATCATAGATGTTCACAGAACAGCATGTACCGTCTGAAAATTTTAGAACTACAGCACTGCAGGGAATTGCTTTAAGAAGTCCTTTTTCACTCTCAATAAATGTATAAAATTTCTTACAAGTAAATTTCTAATTTTCCCTGATTCAGTTGCTGTCGTCCCTTTAAAATGATCTAAACAGATGAACAAAATATATTAATCGTTGATAGATGGTGAAAAGTGACAGTTTTTGATTTGCAGAATGAAAGTTATTTTTTAAATCTATACTTCGAACTAGATGAAATTGCTTCGAACTAGATACAAGTTTGAAAAAAAAGATCATAAAGGGTCTGGTAAGAAGTTTGTACCGATTACGGGCTTTAATCAAAATAACAGCTATATCTCCGATCAGCTCCGATCGACGTGGAACAGACGGGGGAAAGGGGAGCGAGAGGACGGGATTTCAATTAGGTATATTATATTAAGATGTTCATACCTCGGAATCCCTTCGGGTCAGACATTAAATTTGGTACGAGGACTTCTCATTCAAAGTAATAAATCCCATGTTTCAGTGTTTTTTAATATTTTGACTTACGTTAGAAGGGAAGAAAAAGAGATTAAAGGGAGGTTGGAATTATTATAATAAAATGTTAATATTTCAGAATCCCTTCGGGTTAGAGAAATAAATTTGGTATGAGGACTTCTCATTTAAAATAACGAAACTCGTGTTTCAGATTTTTATTTGTACTTCTTAATATTTGACCTAGTAGGGAAGAAAATGTACTATTTTTGCAGAACATTTCTTTATTTTGTTTACCTTTTCCTTCAAAAGCTATTTTTCTGGAAGATTTTCTTTTCTTGGAGCATGTCTTTGATGTGTTCCAGTTTCTACCGTTCTTTTTTCTTCAGCTTTTGTAAGTCCTTTCAGTTGGTATATACCACGTATGCTAAGCACACCACTCATATTACTTGTCATTTTTCCTACTACGTGGGCAGAAAGGACGAAAAATTTTTGGCGTTGAAGGTGAAGTTAGGGGAGAAATGAGAAGAAGAGTAAAAATGGTGGAAGAAACCAGAAAGAGAGAGAGAGAAGGTTAAAGAGTAAGTGGGAAGAGGGGGGAATGAGCCCTCTGCGTGACCGGAGACGAAACAAATTACGGCTCATCCGTAACAAATGACAACCAAACCGCGAGCGAGAGTAGCCCTGGAGCTATACGGCATCATCAATCACACGAGAATGCGGGCGAACGGTAAATATTCCATCCCGCGCTCTAGAGTTGCATTTTTTTACTATTATTGCTACTATTACTACTATTACTTCTCTCCATCTCTCTCTCTCGCATTCACATACATACATACAGTCGCTTACATATTATACATATTATTCCATGTGGAATCTACTACATACGTAGCAACTTTTCATTACGCATATTCATATATTGAGTGGATACGTGTACGAAAAAAATTTCAAAATATTTCTCTAACACTGAATATATGGTTTACGTATACAGTACATACACACACAATTCTTGATTGTATTGTCTGCGTATTTTAAAATAGATCAATCTTTCTAATGGAATCTGCTGATCTGTCTGTGTGTGCGTGTGTGTGTGTTCGTTTTAAATATGGCATATATATATATATATATATATATATATATATATATATATATATATATATATATATATATATATATATATATATATATATATATATTACCAATTGCTATTTAAAACCTTTCTCTCTTTTATTATCTTCTCTAGGTTATAAAGAATATGAAAGGATATCCCCTCCGAATAATTATATATGTAGAACAATGGATAAAATAAATTTCTGGCTTCAAACGTTCGGAGTTTATCATCGAAAAAAGAAAACTTGCCATCAAATCTCAGCCTGTGCTTCATCAATCCTTATTGCTTGCTATTTTCCTGCTTTAAATTTATTTACGTATTCTTTCGCTGTAGTACCAGATCTGTAAACATTGTATTGGAAGTTCATATTTCATCAATTATCTAGGATACTTCGTTGCAGCATTGTGACAAGTCTTGTCACAAGTTACTTTTCTATCCCTGTAGGTTATCCAAGTTGTTTAGTACGCGCTGCATTAAGAGTTTTCATTTCGGTTATTGTCCCAAATAACCCAGTGGAAAGGAAACGGAATCAATCTCAACAATTTACATAGCTTATTGTTGTACAGTACACGCGAAAGTATATTTCTGTTCATTACATATTTATCTTATTTATCATATTGGGACTTTGGGATCACACCGTACTTTCTCTTACAATGTTCATGTGCAACCAAGTGGTTAGCACGTGCGATTTTGATGTGACCAGGTTTGATTCTCGGTGAGGGAACATAAATTTTGATAATGATTCAGCATAAGTGATGATTGCAGCGGATTTCCCCAGATGGAGGTGATTTCAATACATTTGGGGTTGAAAAGTAGTTGCTACAGTTGAGTCTCATTATCCAACCTAATGTGGCCGGATACCTATAATTACTCCCTTCATGACCCACCTATACCTTTATAAAGAGGCTTTTTAGGTCAAAATACGCTGTTTTTCATATTTTCTGACATCTTAGTACAGACCAGTACATCATAAATGTGTGTTATGTATTGTACTGTACATTTAAAAAATTGTTACAGAAAAGGCAAGTCAAAGAATAAAACTGTACCGTACATTTCAACATACATTTTGTAATGTCTATCTTAAGTGCAGGAAACATAAAACGATATACACTTTACAGTGTGATTATATAACATTTTAAAATAAACAAAACATTAAAGTAAAGCGTAGGTACAATTATTTAAAAAAAACTTGCGGGATGACAATATGTGCAACCTATCACGGTTTCTGTCATTTTCACCGCAATCCAGAATATCACTATCTTCGGCTCAGCTGCTTTCAAAAAGGTGGCCTCGTAGTGGCCAAACGGTCAGTGATTAGTGGTTATGCCCATTAAGAACTTTCCTCAGGATCACAATATCTAAAACATATTATAGTTTCAGTCATTTTCACCGAAATCCAGAACATCACTATCTTCAGTTACTTTCATAAAAGTGGCCTTGTAGTGGCCAAACGATCAGTGAGTGGTAGTTGTACCCATTAAGACTTTTCCTCATGGTCACAAAATATACAATATATCACGGTTTCAAACAATTCTGCCGAAATCCAAAATACCGTTACCTTCTGTTTCACAAAAAAAAAAAAAAAAAAAAAAAAAAAAAAAACGCTCCTGTAGTGGCCAAACAGTCAGTGATTGGTGGTTGTGCCTATTGAGACTTTTTCAGGATCACAACATCTGCAACACATCATAATTTCAGTCATTTTAATCGAAATCCAGAATATCACTATCTTCGGTTGCTTTCAAAAGTGCCCCTGTAGTGGAAAAGTAATCAGTGATTGGTGGTTATTCTCATTAAGACTTTTTTCAGGATCACAATATCTACAACATATAACGGTTTTACCGAGATCCAAAATGTCGCCATCTTCTGTTGTTTTCAAAAAAAGTGGCCCTGTACTGGCCAAACGGTCAGTGATTTGTGGTTGTGTCCATTGAGGCTTTTCTTAAGAACACAATATCTACAACATATCACGGTTTCAAGCAATTCAACTGAAATCCAATTTCCGAAAGGATTGTGCGGAGTCCTTTTGTCATTTCGAAGGCGGCTATTGCCCCTGCAGCCCGTTTCTCGCAAAAACGACAAAAACTCGTATTTCCTACTTTGAAGTCATCTTTGCATCGACAGAGTTTCGTTTCTTTAAGGCGGCCCTTTTAATCAAGGGGGCCTTTTTTTTTTAAAAGGCCCTTTGTCCCCTTAACCTATTTTCCGAAAGAAACAAAAAATACGTGTATATTTTTTGTTGGTCTAGTATATATGTGTCAAGTTTGAAGAAAATCGGATGAAGAAAAATCCTTGTGAAGCTATCTCCTCTACACTTTCACTTTTTGGACTTAACGGTTTTTTGCTTCAAAGTCTTCAATTCTCGAACTTGTACATTAGATAGTATCCTCATCTGATGAATGAGTTGTCCTTTCTATGTTTCAAAACTGGAAAAAGAAAGGCTCAAGGCTGAGTTTGGAGTTTTTAAAAGTGAATATTCATTCTCTCTTATCAATTGTTGACATAAACTAGACCTGTGTAAGATATTTTTCTTCAACGGTACTGTTGTTCGGCAGTGTCTTCCTTCTCTTGTAAGAATGAATTCAATGCTGAATTGAGCTTTTCCACTCTTAGCACAACAGGCAGACGCAACTAATCTCATGCAATATTTCTCTAATGTGTTCAAGTTTTGGGTTACGGAATAACATGTTTGTGGAAGGATGAAATGCCCACACTTGCTTCATGCATGTAACGAAACGTTTGTAACTTAATAATGATGCAATGTTAGCGCCCACGATCACATTCACGGTCATGTTACATAAATGTCTGTTGAACAATCTAAAGCACCATGTAATTCATCATATAATTTAATTATTCAATTATGAGAAATGAAGAATTAAATTAATAAATCGAAGATTTTTTCTCCTTCAGAATTAGTGTAGGTTTACATTCGTAACAACAATCAATCATATACAACTGCATTCTTATTTAGATGAAATAACAATACGTTTGTCAGTGTTTCATTGTAATTTTATTGGGAAAACAGGTTTTTATAATTTATGTCCTTACGCTGCAACACCAAGACTATAAAGTATATGACTTATTATTAACGTGGACTTCGATCTGCATCACGACCGGAAGTAGTTAGTGGGCGCACTAACTATCATCCAAAATCAATACTCAAAAATAGGACGCTTCACTATGTCGTCTTCAAGAAAGTTGGAGAAGCCACGGTCGCTCAGTAGTAGAGCACTGGTGCGTGGGGTCCCTTGTTCAATGCCAGCTCTTGCTAAATGGAATTTATGGTGAACAAAAACCATGTGTGTGGGTTCTTCCATTTCCTCTCAGTCACTTCATTCCACCATTTTGTTCATTATCATCATCACCGTCTCCTTTAGCCTCGGAGCATAATCGTGGGACGCTAACCTCAAAATAAAATTAAATAAATAAAAGGTGAGAACTGAATTATAGGACACTGCCACCGATCACAGCTTTGAAAACAACACAGAATACCGCTCTCATACGGACCAGCTAGGTGTATGAACCAAATTATGGAGGGAAATATACATAATTTTACTGACTGGAATTGCGGACCGAAAATCACGTCAGTGTATACTTTCCTTAAGAAGTAAGGTTAGGCTACTGCCTAAAAATTAGGTCAAAGCATATCTTCTTATCCCCCCGATATAAAGGCCTTGTATGTGAGCTAGTTCGTGACTTACAATATCGAGAGAGTAACAATAATCTATAATAAATTCTTCTCTAGCTTAAGAAAGCTGTAGTTAGTGATGAGCAAATGGAAGACCAAAACCAAGACCCGGGCGGTCTTAATCTTGGTCTTGATCTTGCGCACCCAGTCTTGGTCTTGGTCTTGCTTGCAAGATCCTTGCAAGTCTTGCATTAAGAAATTTTATGCTTTTCATGGGTAAATTTTACTCTCTCTATAGAAGGGATAATAAATTTTACAATGCGCCAATAGTAACAGAAATACAATGTATGTTTCTAAATACAATATAGTTTACTTTCGTGTAAGTATGATGATAGTGTACAACATAGGCGATGACTTTTATTTATTTATTTTTTCAATGGGTGCCCACGCTTCACTACTTATAAGATAAATCACAACGTTTCGCAATCTTTTGTTATATATATATATTTTTTAACAGATCCAATACTCGACTGGTTCTCAAATTGGAGAAGCTACCCCTGAGACGCATGAAAGAAAATCAAGACGGCACAGATTACTGAAATAACCAGATTTTTTTTTACTTCGATTAGCTAATCTTTTTATTGAGCAAACTTCCAATTAAATATTGAGATATTGTTTTATTGATTCTAATATGTGCACTATGGGGCAGAAACATGGACATTACGCAAAAGCGATGGAAAAATTGGAGGTTTTCGAAGCGTAGGCATGGATAAAAAAGGAGAGAATTAGCTTGGTTGAACGGAAAACGAATGAGAAAGTGTTAGAAATAGTAGCAGTAGGGGAGAAAAGAAGAATTTTAGATATAATTAACAGGAGGAAGAGGAACTGGTTTGGACATTGGCTGAGGAGAAATTGTATTATGAGGGACGTGTTAGAGGGTATGGTGGAAGGAAAGAGAGGGAGAGGCGAAGGAGATTGTAGTTGAAGGAAGGTATTAAAACAGAAAATTGCTACGTCAAGACGAAGAGACTAGCTGAGGACCACAGTACACTGAAGTTTCTCAGTTGGAGCAAGTGACCTGCCAATAATGACAGAATAGCTATGATGATGATATGGTTAGCAATATCGGACAAAAAGAGAAAAAATTAAAACAATATTAATTATAATCAAATCACGTTTTAGCCCCCTTAAGCCTCTTCCTTAATCCGGCCCTGTATTAATCATCATTATGATAGGTATTCTGCCTTTATTGGCAGGTCACTTGCCGCAGCGGAGAAGCTTCCATGCTCCACGGTCCTCCGCTAACCTTTTTGTCTTCGCGTATGATCTTTCTGTTTTAATATCATCCATTAATTGCAGTCTCCTTCGCCCCCTCCCTCTCTTTCCCGCCACCATACCCTCTAGAACGTCCCTCATGATACAATCTCTTCTTAGGCAATGTCCCAACCAGTTTCTCTTCCTCTTCCTAATAATATCTAAAAGTGTCCTTTTCTCACCCACCATTTCTAACACTCTGTCATTCGTTTTCCACTCTACCCAACTAATTCTTTCCATTCTTCTCCACACTCACATTTCGAAGGCTTCCAGTCGATTTCGTCACCTTTACGTAATGTCCACGTTTCCGCCCCATACAGTACAACACTCCACACGAAGCATTTTATGAGTGTTTTTCTCAACTTTTTATTCAAGGTCCCACAAAACAGATTTTTCTTCCTCCTAAATGCTTCTTTCACCATTCCTATCCTTGCTTTTATTTCACGTTCGCATTTCATGTCATTACTAAGAATACTACTCAGGTATCGAAAACTATTCACTTGTTCTATTTTCTCCCCTCCTACTTTTATATTTGACACAGACCCCTTCGTTCCAATCACAATGGCTTTTGTCCTTCTAACATTTATTTTCATCCCATATTCTTCAAAGCCCTTTCTCATTTTTTCTAACATTTTATTGATTTTCTTTTCCGATTCTGCAAGAAGCGCCATATCGTCTTCAAATCTTATGCATCTAATCATTCTACCTCCTACCGAAATGCCCTCATCATCATGTAGGCTCTTTTTCACTATCTCTTCTAGATAGACATTACATAGTGTTGGCGAGAGGCAGCATCCTTGTCGAACTCCCCTTCCAATTGCACTCTCTTCCGTCAGTTCTTCCCCTATCCTAACACTTACTTGTTGGTTCATATATAAGTTTCTTATGAGTCTTCTATCTTTCCATTCCAACCCTATCTTTGTTAGAACTCCCAACAACAATTCCCAATTCACGCGGTCAAAAGCCTTTTCTAGATCAATAAGTACAATATACATCTCTTTCCCAATTTCTATAAATCTCTCACCGATCGCCCTTAATAATCCAATAGCACCTCTTGTGCCCTTGCCTCTTCTGAACCCGAACTGCTCCTCCTCAACATCTCTATTTGTTCTTCCATATAACCTTCTGTTCAGTATTCGGAGCAGAATTTTAGCTGCATGAGATATGAGACTAATAGTTCTATAATCCTCACATCTCTTTGGGTTCGATTTCTTAGCCATCGGTATCATGATCGTTTTCAGAAAGTCTTTTGGCCATTCTCCTGTTTCATATATTTCATTGCATAGTCGCAACAATTCTTTCTTTCCCTTGTCTCTTATATTTTTAATGAATTCGATTGGTATGTTATCTATTCCGGTTGCCTTTCCATTCCTAATCTCGGATATAGCCTTTTCAAACTCATCCCGAAGAATACTAAATCCTTTATCATCCTCGCCTACTTCATTTTCTACTTCAACATTTAGGCTACATGGTCTATCCCTACTCTCATATAACAGTGGTGCCCCCCCTTATGTCTATGACGCACCCCCCAATTGTCTATCCATAGGTGTTCTTCCATGAAAAAATCTTCTTTTCGATTAATTTTACCCCCCCTCATCAAACATATTTATATAGATTTTAACCCCCCCAAATATTTCAATGACGCAGTCTGCGTCATAGCCCCCCCTTGTGGGCACCCCTGCATATAAGTCTTCAACATATTCTTTCCACCTTCCTATGACCTCACTTCTCTCCCTGACTACCTTCCCATTCTTATTTTCTACTGCCATCATAATACCCCCTTGTTTCCTTCGAAATTCCATAGATTTCACCTCCTTGTACATTTCCTCATATTTCCCAACTCTTTCTAATTCTTCTATGTCCTCGCATTTTCTTTTGTAAAACTCTTCCCTCGCTCTGTCTGTTTCTCTTCGTAATTCATTATTTAACTTTCTGTATATCTTTCTGTCCTCTTCTGTATCAACCTGTTTCCACATCTTCCTCTCCCTCATTTTCTGCAACATCTGCTCTGTAAGTAACTCATGGGTTTTTAGCAGTTTTGTGTTCGCGGTAACCTACTGCTTCTTCTGCAGCCTGCTGTAAGCAACGTTTAATATGTTCCCACCATGCGTTACTACCTACGCCTATCCTTTCCTCGTTTGAACATTTTTCTTAGAATTTTTCAACGAAAAGATTTCTTATTTCCTCGTTTTTCAACTTTTCAGTACTCAACACTTTGTTACCTACTTTTCTTCTGCCTACATTTTTCAGTTGAATATCTACTTCGGCCAGCACAAGATTATGTTCAGAGAAAATATCAGCCCCGGGAGGTATCTTCGCGTTCTTTAAGCTATTCCGATACCTGTCCTGTATCATAACATAGTCTATCTGATATCTTCGGCCGTCTATTGGTGATTTCCATGTATATCTTCTTCTCTTGTGCTGATTGAACCAAGTGTTCCCAATTACTAGTGAATTCTGTCTACAGAAATTCACCAGTCCCTCTCCCCTTTCATTTCTTTCGCCTAAACCATATTTGCCTACGATACTACCTTCCTGTTTTTCTCCCACAATTGCATTGAAATCTCCCATTAGAATTATGCATGCACCCTTCTTCTCCCTATCTATAATTTCTTCTATTTTCTCATAATTTTCCTCTACTTCTTCATTTGCATGCGAAGTCGTCGGTGCATATGTCTGTATCACCACTAGATCCTTCGTTTTCCCTTTAAGTCTTAACATCATAACTCTATCATCAATAAATTCTACTTTCACTACCTTCTCCTTTAAGCGCTTTCCAAGAATTATTCCTATGCCATTATGACCGCCCTTTTTATTACCTGTGTAAAACATTCTATATCCTTCTCTGTTCAATACCCCATTATCTTCCCATCTAACTTCACAAACGCCTACCAAATCTAAATTATTTTGTTTCATTTCTTCTTTAAGATTTTCTAATTTTCCTCCCTGCAACATAGTACGTACGTTCCATGTCCCTATCCTAAACCTTTTGCTCTTCCCTGTCTTTCTTTCTCTGTCTGTCTCCCCCCATTATTACTTTCTCGTCCAATAGTCCTTCCCAAGCCATCCCCCTCCCGGAGATCCGAATGGGGGGATATTTTACTTCCGGAACTACATTTTGACCTGCGAAAGACCGTTATTCATATGTTCTATTTTTTGCTGCCAGCAAACTAGGGAAAATAGAGTGGTGGTTTCCCGTTGCCTTCCACCCCGCAGTATCCCAGCCGTTAAAGTCACTCTGACCACGCCTGGGACTAATGTCCAAGTTGCCGTACCAATCACTATGATTTTCCCCAACTTGGCTACTGGAGAACTGCTGCCTTCTCCCAGAACACTCTTTGTCTGGCTACTCCATTTAGACCAATTCGGTAGGGGTGGCCCTCAGGGTGCGAAATCATTTGAAAATGGTGGGGGGGAAGAAGTTCAGCGATCCACACTAATGCTTCGTGGAGCCTCCAAAAAATTTAAATATTAATGGATTAATAATAATAATAATAATAATAATAATAATAATAATAATAATAATAATAATAATAATAATAATAATAATAATAATAAATGTTCAAACTAGTCGTAATTGTTATTTAAAAATACTTTAATGTTATTTATTCATTTAACCAAAATTGGTAACTTATCTACTGCATTTAATATACACTTCGGTGCGTATGGTCCAGGGTTAGACTCTAGTGGGAGCACAGTACCCTTGTGTTTACCATTATATTGAAGATTACATTCGCGAAAATAGCAGTAGAGATATATAAGTCTGAAATAATAGTCCCTGAGAACCGATGTCCTAACCAAGCATTAGAACTACTAACTTGAAGCGCTCCACCTGGCAAGCCATAGATCCTCATGAGCTGTAGAGTCAGAGTATAGTTTTTATTATTATTTATGAAATTCTCGTTTCTTCGCTACGTACGTAGTGTTTCAGTTTGGTCGTTCAGATATACGGTCACCTTTGTAAGTCTAAATAATACTATGTATCTATATTGTATTATTAGCAAGAATATATTATTATAAATAATGATTTCAATACAAATACTTGATAGACAACAAAAAGCTGTGTTGCCTCAGTGGTAGAGCGCCCACCCTAGGTGCGTGGAATCATCGGTTGGATCCTAGCTCGCGCCAAATTCTGCTTGTGGTATACAAGCAATTGTGTGGGGGTTTTCTCGGGGTCCTCTCGCTTCCTTCCACTATCCTAATCAACCATTATAATTCATCTCATCATGACCGTCTTCCTTAGAAGTGGTGAATATTCATAGGACGTTAAACTTTAGAGAATAAAAGCACAAACACTATAATACGATTGATTTGCTGATTTAAGTTTAATGAACCTTTTCAGCAGCGAGGCTATGAAATGTGGACTTACAGTTTAAGGTGAAATCCGAACCACTGTAATCGTTCAAATTTTTGTCCTGCGGCATCTGTGACTGTCGCGATACTTTTAAGTGTTGCAGCTGTAGATGACTTACTGAACACCTGGTAAAGTTCGCCTAACAAACATGCAAAGTTGTGAACAGCATTCACAACACCAAAAACTCTTTCAGAAACAAGATCAATTCATTGTGCCATGCAGTGTACGCTAATTAGGCACGGGTTGACATTTCTTCTAATTTGAGCAGCAACACCTTCGTTTCTCCCAGTAAACACTGCATCCCCGTCCGAACTAAACCTAACCAGTTTTTCTTTAAGATTAAAAATATCTATGCCATCTTCGGAAAATGCTTGAATAATTTTCTCTTTAAGGGATTTTGCATCGGCATTTTCTACAGGCACTAATTTATATAAACGACAACAAGGTTTATTTTCTTCGTCCACATATGTTCATATAACAGCAAGTGCTTATCCGCAAACCTGTTTGTAGGTTCGTCCACTGAAATTGAAAAACAATCTGTTTGTTTGAGAAATTTTACGAATTTTACATGCAACTGTACGCTAGAGAATAAAGGTCTTCATCTCGTCAACAATCGAACAACCGAAAAAGTTAAACACCTGATCCTTTTACAAATAAACTACGTTTTTTAAAACAGAATGCATTTAAAATTATTGTTTGTCTGAAAATTTTCTTTATAGACCTACTTATATTTTCCTATTAAGGTGTCCCCCCTTACAGATTTTGGTGAGGGGGAAAAGCAAGTGTAAAATTTTTGGTGGGGGGGAAATCCCTCCCGTCCCCCCCGGGATTTCGCACCCTGGTGGCCCTTCTGGTAATGAACTACCACAGACACAGCTCTAAATTTCACTGTAGCACGCAATCCTCCCCACCCGACACATACGTGTCTTCGTAAAGGTGGTGTTTATCGGGGAGGTATTATGATGTATTAAGGACTTAACTTAATGTGAAATAATAATAATAATAATAATAATAATAATAATAATAATAATAATAATGATAATAATAATAATAAAGTCAAAAATATTTGATAAACTATTTTCATCACCCGCGCATAGCCTACTTACATTTACTTATAGTCAACTTTATAGGGCTGTTGATAATGCTTTATAATCCACCATTTCCAACCGATGTATTTCGCGGCCCCATGCGGTGTGTCGTGCCATCCGAAAGGCCCACAGAGAAACAAGACTTCATTTAACAAATATTATTTTTAATCGTGAACACTTGATTAGAAAGTTAAAATTTTACAATAGACTATTCTAGTCTATGCTTGCGATGGTATCCATAATGCTTTTCTTATACCATTAATAATTAATAAAACTGGAATAAGTGTGTCATACGTCGTGAACATTTGGTAAAGTATGTCGTCAGCTAAAAAGGGTTGGGAACCTCATATGTAATCATTAACGCATGTTTAGGGAAAAGGAGCATTAATTGAAATTTTGCAACTGCTTCAAAAAAAATCTGTGCAATTTTATGTATAATGGAGAGGATTTTTTTTTTTTTTTTTTTTTTGCATTTTGATTTAATGCTGAACGTTAAAATCGAAAGTTTACTTAAGTAAATTAATTTGATAAATAAAAGAAATCTGACGTAATAAATAAGAAAGAAAAACCAGAGGAATTTCCCTTTCGCTCTTGTGATTGAAGAGTTAATACATATGCGGTACATTTCTCCCAGCTGTTACCCTCCCTCTTCTTCGTATTCCCCTTTTTCTTCTTTCATCGTTGCAACATCTTTTCGAGTGCCCATTTAGTCCAAAGTTGGGAAAGCAGAAGAACTAATATTTACTTTGGTTTCAATTTCTGCGTTCACCACAAGCACTTTCCTCCCTTGGTTTTGATTTTTATTTCTTTATCGTATACGAAATGTTGGATATCTTTACCGTTAGCTACGCTTTACAGAGTTTCCAGTAAAATACATAGTCTAATATCTCCTTCCCCTCTCATGACCCTATCCCTTTTTATCCGTCTGGGAAAATGGCTGTTTCAGAGGAGAACTTACCAAACTATTTGTTTCCTTTGAGTTAAATTCATGTCTACTCTTCTATTTCTTCACTGTTATTATTATTCTTAGTTGTGAGTAAGTTTAAAGTAAGTTTTCTATATTTGAAATACATTCTCTTTGTAGTCTGATTTTTACGTAGAATTTTTCTTTTGCAGTTTGACAGAAGTAATGAAGAAACATATTTACAAGAATTATATAATAGAAAGATAAGATACAATTTTCTCTCATTATGAAATATGTAATTATTGAGAGTTGACTTAATACGTGGTAAAACAAAAGTCTACTTTTTTTCCCGGACTTTCCATGGTAGCTGGTCTATAGCTAACAGTCTCACTCGCAATGAAAACTCTTTGGGATGTCTAAACACTTCGGTTACTGAAGAATTATTTTAAACTAGCTGAAATACCCATTCGTTGTACGGGGAGGTTTATGCAATATAGCTACCATATTTAAAAATAAAGAAATGTCGAAATGAATAAATAGCCCTTCGGTGTTATCTCTGTCAACTTCGGTCACTGGTAGACCATTCATTTCTGGTACATGGGGCACTTAATTCGATCCCAGCTAGCGCCAAGTGGTCTTTGTGGTGGACAAATACCATAGTCGGGGTTTTCTAGTCTTCCCGCTTCCTCTCACTTTCTTCATTCCACCATTTCATTCATTCTCATTCTCACCGTTTCCTTTAGCCGACACAGCATAAACCCATAGATTAAAGAACTAATTACTTCCTTAATCTGTAGTAAAACCGAAATATTTCATCTTTAAGGGAACAATCGATGAAAGTTTGGGAGGGGAATGTTACAAGTATGTATACTTTAATTTGTGTGTGTGTGTTAAGAAGAGTGATATATGCTGTATTATAAAACTCAGTAGTATCTCAAAATGGATTTATTCTTGCTTCTATTGAATTCCATTTCTATTTTTATTTTTTTTTAAAAGTATCCTAAACTTGTATATATATGCTTTGAAAAATGTTTGCAAGTGAAATTTCTTCTATATATAGACTTGGAACCACTGTCATTGATGTATGTTGCTGAGTTTGCAACCGAAACGTGGATTTCTTTATTGGATCGACGACGGAGGAAAAGGGTATTAGTGCAAAGGCGGATTGCGAGGGAGGAAAAATATCAGGTTGACGGTTTTCTGATCTTACACTCTTCCCTATAGTCGGCACCTCCTTTCTCTCCCCTTCCGAATTCGTTTGCCCCTCTTCTTGTTGTGGAAGGTAGGGAGAAGGAATGGAAGGAGAAAGGAGAGGAAAGAACGGCAGGAGGGGAGGAAAATGTGATCTTGTTTTCAAACGTCAAATCCTCTTTTCTAACGAGATGTCATGTCACCGTTCTTTTGCATAGGTTTCTCTTTTGTAAAGAGGAAGGAGAAAAGAACATGGCTATTTTCAGAGAAAATAAAGAATTAAAGAAAAAACTATTTTTGTTCACACTTCCAGAACTTTGTGCGAATGTACAGGACTAATAAAAATGGCATTCCCGATTTCAAATACGAAGTTACATGAAGAAATATGTATAAAATCAAGAGACAACAGAACTCCACACGTTTCATTGCATGAATCGCCCAACTGAACTAGAATTGATGTTGCAGCTGTACTAGAACAGCCCAAGTGTAGTACAATTCGTGCTATTCATATTGCTGCTGTAGTAGAATTCATGGCGTACATGTTGCAGCTAGAATAAAATTCATACCTTGTATGACATGAATTCACGAATGTTCAATGTAAGTTCCCTTGGAAACTCGGCACACAAATCTAGCTTATATTCAGGATGGATTGGTCTTATTGGTCGTCGAGACGATTGTAAACTGTATCATAAGTCTCCACGTTTTCCGGATCCTGATTTTATTTCTACTATTATTTTTATTACGAAAATTGGGCAAACAAACACTTTTTAAAATCAACTTTAACTTAGATCTTTTGATTTCCAAGTTCCTAACTAGTTACTATTCCTATTCTAGTTCCTATCTAGTTCCTATCTGTCATGATATGCTACAATATGTAGGCCATGAGGTTTCCTATAGTTGCAACATATATGTATGAATTATATTATAGTTGCCGCATGTATGGCATGAGTTCTACTACAGCTACAACACGAATGGCGCGAATTCTATTACAGTTGGACTGTTCTAGTAAAGCTACAATATGAACTCTACTTCAGTTGCAACATGTATGGCATTAACTCTACTATAGTTGGACGATCTTACTACAACTACAACATGTATGATATGAATTCTACTACAGTTGGACGATAATATAGCTGCAGCATGTATGGCATGAATTCCACTATAGTTGGATGGTTCTACTACAATTGAAACATGTATGGCATGGTTTCTAATACTAAAGCTGCAACATGTATGACATAAGCTCTACTACAGTTTAACAGTTTTGCATTTGCAACATGTATGACGTGAATTTTACTGCAGTTGGATCTGTGGATACCAAGGAGCTTGTATTTAACATCTGTGTAACTGTGAATAGCACCCACGTATGCAACAAAATTCTTTGGGTTTGTCTTTTCAATAGTGCCATTTTATGTATTTGAACTCCATTCCACTTGATTTACATATGTTTCAAATATGGAATTCCGTGTACACTGAGAATAGTATTCATTAGTTTCCCCAAACTTCAAAATACAGTATGAATTACAAGTCAAAAATCACAAGACACCGTTGGGACGGAGGGCACATTAGTGGTATCAACATTCATAAAAACGCTTCAAAGACAAAACAAAGCAGACCTGACGAAAGAGCATAAATCAATTAAGTCTTACAGTCTTTGGTAAAGCTTCAAAGGACTGAAGCTAACCAGAGGGTGATTTTAAGTTGTGGGATGTTCGGTAATCAGTAGTTGATTACCGACGCTTTACACACAGAAATACGTTAACCAAAATACCAAAATATAATTTCAATTTTATGGGGTAGTTTTATACTACTGTATATAGAAAACCAATTGATGCAATCGAAAGAGTTCTTCCGTTTCAACTGGCATTTGTGTATCTGTCGGTTTGTTTGATGATAACACTTGTCCAATTTAAACTTGCCAATTTAAACTCAACCTTAAGAGGAAAAAATCTATTGTTTTGTGTTCAAATGCGTCAAATATAAGGGGATAAAAGAGGGATAAAGTTAATTTCATGTTGAAAGTTTGCACATATGAGCAATGCTAATTTCTGGTTTCTAGTTATGGCCTACGTAAAAATTATTTCGATTCAGATGAAAAAATTATGGTGCATATCTTCTTAAGGATTTGCTTGTAATCTAAGTGATCTGATTTCGCCTCACTCAATCATTTTGTGAATCGAAATGGATAGACACAAGTTCTTTTGCTGTTAAATATAGGTTAGTCACAAGTGTGTGGGTTCATTAACCTCCTCATGTAGGAGGGACAATTTAGTGGCGGATCTAGAAGGTGAAAACTGGGAGGGGGGCAGCCAGAGCCCAGGCTATGATAGGTATATCATGAATATACACAAATCATCTTAATTTGAAATCCGTTTACGCACTTCATTAACAGGAATTAGGAATAAAAGATGAATCATTCCTTTCACCAGTCACAGTTAAACATGAAACACGAATTATCACTTAACAAATTGTAGGCATAAATTGTAATTAACATTCAAGTTAAAAATTGTCGGAGAAAATAAATGTTGAATATATCCCCTGTAAACAAGGGCGACCATCAGGGGGGCAAGGTGGGGCGCTCGCCCCCCCCCCCTCTAGAGGAAATTGTACTTCAGAATATCGAAAATCCAATAGAATTTTTACATTAGTTACAGCAAAATTTGAAACTATTTTTGAAACGTCGCTTATACTTGCCCCCCCTTTGAAACCACAACATGGGCGCCCTTGCCTGTAAATATACAACTCACCACTATTAATGTTATCCTAGAAGTGTCCAATAAAGAATAAAAGGCAATGCTTACTATAAACTTTTAAAAACATACAGATAATAGCTTCAATTATTTTGTCTCTCAAAAAAACTGGTGGCCTATGCCCCCCGGATCCGTGGTAGATAAGCAGCTGAGACAAGTACCTTCATACTAAATTAATCTAATAAGAACTTCCCAGACATACTATACAGTAGTTCTGAATAAAAAATACAGCAGAGTATTTATTTACCAATATCATTTGTCATAGATATATTATTCGTTGCTATGTACCAAATCCAACGTCTCAGTGTATAACCTTTTGATTTTTATGCATACAAGTTATCGTGTTCGGAGACAAAAATATATTTTACATCTTGACTTCGAGGCTTTATCTGGTGAGCTGTTATGACTGTCATCTAGAAAGTAGGCCAAGCGATTTCGTTAAATATTTATGTATGAGAAGGCATTCTAACTTGTTTATCACTTATCAGAGTGTTGCTGATAACCTAGAAATGAAAAAAAAAAAAAGTATTAAAATAGATTTCATGTTTTGTGTTTTTATCGTTTTGTGATTCATGTTAATTTAAGTAACGTTTGTAATTCGTGATGATGGTAAATCCTCCTGGGGAAAAGCTGGACAAAATATAGAAAATACACTGATTTAACTAAATGAACTGTACAAGACTCAGTTAGGATTTAAAACTTGAAGTAAACTAAGACTTTGGTACCTTCAATAAATTCCGTTTTCAATTTCTAATTTTGTCTTTTTAATTTGAGCCTTGAATAATTATCTAAAAATTAATGATACTTTAAATGTAGCTATCTATTACTTTAATAAATTAGTATTTACATTCAAATTAGTTTACTCCTCGTTGCTGGTCTAGAGTTGAAATGTTGCAGTTGACGAGCCTCAGACGCCAGGCTGACGATCGTAGACGAAACGCATTGGGGGCTCGAGATCCTATCAACGTATTTTTGAGTTCGTATGATAGTCGAGCAATCAGATGTGTTAGGCTGACGTTTGGGAAGCGTAACCCATTGGGCGGTTTGAGATCTTCTGAAGACTATAAGTGGGGAGTACGGTGGGTCAGTGATAGAGCTCTTAACTCGAGTGTGTGGGGTCTCTGGTTCGATCTCCAGCGAAGTAAGTTTGTGGACAACATCGTGACCCTGGGTTTCCTCGGAGCATTCTCGTTTCCTCCATTTTCTCATTCCACCAATTCTTCCATTATCATTCACTTGCTTTAAGCATCGTCCCCTTATCCTAAAGGGCATATTCGTGGAACGTTAAATTGAAAGAAAGAAAGATGAAAATTATAAGCGTTCTTTAACTGTCCTCGAAGTTCCTATGATTGTATCCCTCTGATACTAGATTAAGCGCAAAAGTTAGTCAGATTCATTCCAAGACCATGAAGACAAACGTATCCGTTGGGGTGAATTTTTAAACAAAAAGAAAGGTGCGCCTCTGATTCATTGGTTCACGGGTATGATTTCCAGTGAGAGAACCTTGAAATTTAAACGCATGATGATAGTTCGAATTTCACTTTAAACTTCAGGTTCGCGTGTTCTATAACATCAGTGCTGAAAAACAACAAACGCCAAAGAACAACAAGTTTTACTTTTTTTAATAATTTAATGTTAATGTTAATTTTAGCTTATATTTCTTCAGGACAAAAGTTAAAAAAAAAAACAATTATTTAACCACATTGATCAGTATATATATATATATATATATATATATATATATATATATATATATATATATATATATATATATATATATATATATATATATATATATCGGTCATCGAAAAATCATATGTAGTTCTCTTGTCAAATTAAATTATAAAGGTTTGTACGATGTATCCTAATAACGAACTCAGGAAATCGGAAGAAAATTATCACAAAAAGAAATCAATTCACATCTTATTGAGTATTGCAAATAAAATGAAATGTGATAATTCAATTTCACGTCCCACAATTATGCTATTTAGGCTAAGGGAGACGATGATTAAGGCAAGTGAAAGAAGATGAAAGAATTGGTAGAATGATAATGTGGGAGGAAACAGGAGTACCCCGAAAAAAAAAGCACCGACACGATGTTGTCCACCACAAACTTACTTTGTCCCATGAACCAGAGGTAAGCTGCCTACCACATAGGGATGCGCTCGAGTCGAGACATGTCTCGAATCTCGACTCGACTCGACTCGAATTCGAGTCGAGATTCGAGTCGAGACACACTTTGTAAAATTCGAGACGAGTCGAGACAAACGTATTTCTCGACTCGAATTTTCGAGTCGAGACACGAGTCGAGTCGAGACGGCTCTTAAAAATCTCGACTCGACTCGAATGTCTCGAAAATCTTTCTATAATTTTTAATATTATTTTGAAGAAAGTATTCACTCAGAAACAGCCTTGAAACCAATTCCAGCTTTTATTCCTTCAGAAAGGTACAGAACGCATAAAATTAATAGTTAATCTTTAAAGATCAAGATTTAATTTTCAGCTCAATTCAGTTAATTAGAACTAATAGTTAATGTCGTTGTATTTGGTTGTACTGCAAATATAATGATAATAATAATAATAATTGATTATCTAGTTTGTATAAAACTATTATCCGTAGTCTAAATCTAGTTTGTATAAAACTATTGCGATAAAGTGAACTTCATAAAATCTCTGAATGAGCAGTTGGTAGTCTATAGTAATTTAGCATAGTTATAATTATTGTGTTTTCGTTCCCATTAACGCAATAGGGTTACGTAACTTCTGGATTATTCGCTTGCCCAACTATTCTAAGGCTTTAATATGTTGCAGCATATCACGAGCTACGGATAATATATAATGTAACATTTGTTGTACATCACATATTATGATACGAGACTATTTTACATAGTATATCTTATCTAATATAAATAAAATAAAGAGTTTGTTTGTGTATTTGTCTGTCTGTCTGTGCGACCTGGGGACCAGACGAGTGGACTGAGAGTTCCCAAAATTTGGTCACGGGTACCTTAGTCCAGGCCCCAGATCAAGACGAAGCGTTTTTTTAATTTTGAACCAGGGGGGTCTCGGGGGGGACGTTTACTGGGACCGACCTGGGGACCAGACAAGTTGACCGAGAGTTACCAAATTTTGGTCACGGATACCTTGGTCCAGGTTCCAGTCTAAGGCGAAGCGTTTTTGTCAAAATTGGAACCAGGGGGTCTCAGGGGGGCGTTTAGCGAGACATGTAGTAAAAGTAATCCAAATTGATCGACATTAGTGCCAAATCCATAGTTTTCACGGTCGCTGAGATCAATGGATTTCCATCAGCGATGATTTGCAAATTCAGCTACTACTGTATGTGGGCCGGGTGTCAGCGGGTGAGGAATACCGAGACATGTATAAATAGCCCATATTGATTGATACTAGTGTCAAATCCATAGTTTTCGCGGTCACTGAAATGAATGGTGATACTTCCACAGGTGTTGACTTCCAAGTACAGCCCCCATGCGAAGAATGGGTATATTAAGCTAGTATTACAATAAATGGACTGCTTGGATGCCAAGAACTAGTACAGATAAGTGCCATTCACTTCTATGAATAGGTATTTTTTAAAAGGATTTTTGTAAACACTAAGTTATAAAACAATGAACTACATACAGTAGCTATGGTTTTGGTTCCCAACATAAAAGAAATATGGATTGTTCATGAGATATTGAACTTCAACTTTCACTCCTGTTAAATTTCAATTTTGGAGTTAGGCCACTTGGCATCAAAGCAGTTCACTGTAAGATAAATACATTCCGCACATTAGTAACATAGTTGTTCAGGGGCCTTCGATTTCCATCCTCTCAAATGAAAGCTGAATGATTGCTTGATACATGCTGACTATATAGGAGAAATAGTGTATTAAGTTTTCGAGCTTTGGTGCGTATCCGTATTTACACTCTGATATAACTTTAAGTTCACACTCAAATCGAGCTAATTGTTTAATACATTTCGAAAGCTTTTGTTTTTATGCAGCTCATTAAGGAAAATCTATTTCATAATCGTAACATTTATGTACTAAGAAACTATGAACGTAAAGTGGACTCGACCTAGCCCCGTGGCTGCTGTGACTCAGTGGCACAGCTCTCACCCTTGGTGTGTGAGGACTCTGATTCTGTGTGTGTGTGTGAACTCCGCGGCTAGTGTATGCGTCTTTGCCGTGGAAGACTCGGGTTCAATTCCCGGCGCGAGCTCATGTATTTCGGATTCCACGTTAATCAGTAGGTCTACATTTCATATATCCTCGCTGCTGAAAGAGACAGTAAAGTCAAAATCAACTCAACAATATATATGTGTGTGTGCTTATGTGAATTTCCTTGTGGCTGTATGGTTAACACATACGCCTTGATCGCGGGAGACTCTGGTTCGATTTACGGTGGAAGCTCATGAAGTTGTTACGGGTATCCCACTTTAAACTGTAGATCCATACCTCATATAACCATAAATATAATATATATGCCTTTGATACACTTATTTTCCGACTTGGAGGCCATCGAAAATTTCCGGACACAGAGTCCCGTAGACCGAAAATGAGAAACATGGGTACAGAGTAAAACAGCCATAGAAATTTAAGCTTTTTAGGCTAACTTAATCCTTACATATAATGCAACTAGCTTGGCCAAATTATAATGGAGGAAATGCTATCATTGCAACACTCTGAGAATAGAAAATGTTCGTCAGGTATTACTATCCCCCCTCTCCTGCAGAATGAAAACCCTGACTAAAACTCAATATATATATATATATATATATATATATATATAAAACTATTTTGTGTAATGTAACAAACAGTGGCGGATAGTATTCATGTTTCCTTGCAGAGGTCCTTACGAGGGTTCGCTTCCATCTTCCTCTCCCCAAGAACTAAAATAAATTTAAAAATTGCTATTACTTGTTAATCTTGTACAAAGGACGCAATTAAAGTTCCAGTGTAACACCCCTTCACATTTAGATTTTTCCCCTGGAAGAAAACCAGTTATTATTGTTTCTTGATTTCTCAGTCTCACCTACATAAACATACGAATAGAATTACTGGATAGGACATGTTTAGAGTGCTTGCACGTGACATCTAACTATATTTCTCATCAAATGTGTCACAGATGAAAATTTCTGTTTGTACTGCCTCTATTTTCTGGTACATATGTTTCATTTATGTTATGTTGCTAAAATTCGTTAGGAAACAAGACTGCGCCTGTGTGCCTGACAAAACATAAATGTACTGGATAATTATTTCTTCACTTTTTTCCAAAAAAAAAAAGTAACCCATCTCATGTCCTAACAAAAGGAGGTAGCGGACCAAAGATAACCGTTGTTTACCTAAGGTCGTTACACAGCAGAGGTTTCATTCAGTCAGAGGGAAAAGAAAAAATAATTTAAGGTTTCTACATTTGTTTTGAACTGCAATATACTTCTTTCTTTTATTTTAAGAACCATTTCCTTCTCATTTGTCTGCATCAGAAAAAAATGCAAAAAAATCACTAAAATGTGCCTATTTACCCAAAGTACGTACTAGATCACTAGTTCAATAGTAAAATCACTAAATATAGTACGAAATCATAAATGTGGCATCCCTGGGTTGGAGCGAAAGTAATGGTTGAAGTAAAAACTAGTCCGTATTTCTACTGCGTTCTGTTGTTGAATTCACAGAAATGTTCAAAAATAAATTCAAGAAGTAAAACACGATCCTACAAAAGACTGTTTACTTGCTCACTGGTTTTAGTATTGTGAACTGAAACTCAAGTGCGCAGTCATGTTGAATACTTCTGTCCCTTTCTACTTTACAACTTGATGTGGGATGAGGGTCAAATCTAGTGATATACCGCTAAAGGAAGTGCTTCTGTAGCGGTATGTATTGTTTATACTACTTACAACGTTATCCCCCACATAAAATATAAATTTACCCTTTCTCCCTTCCCTTTTTCGAATACAATGAACCGACTCTTTTGCTGAAGAAAGGTGCTAAAAGAAAATTGAAACATCTGTGTCTAAACTTTCTTTGAAGCGCAGTCTTTTGTATTTGTAAGGTTTTGCGAGTGTTTTCGAGATAGCCAAATCTTTTACCATGGACTCCTGCTGCGAACTGACCGTGAGTAAACACCCGATCACGCTGTGCTCAATTTCACTCGCACACGTGAAATGGGTTTGTTGTTTCCAAAACAAATAGGAAGTTACCTTGTACTTTTGCATTTCTGCACGCACACAGGTACCATTGTTGTTTTAATGATCAGAAGAAATATCAAAACCATCCGATATATATTGTTACGATACGATATGTCGGAGGTCCCTGGTTCGATTCCAACGACAGACTTTTGGATTCACGTCATCTACTTCGCTGGATTATTTTTATTTTTTTTTCTTTCCTCGGAAAGTTCAATTATGTAGTCTCAAGCTTCCTAGAAGCATATTTGTATACCTTTGTGTTTTATTAAAAGATAAGTGCAATAGCAGATTCCTTTAACCTCATATAAAGTCACTACCCTTGTTTGTTTTCCTACTTTTGTGCAACTTATCAACTTTCTACTTGTGTCTGGCTACGTTTCCATTTCTTGGCAGTGTCACTAGTCTGCGTTTGAGGACATTGCTCACATTCAACTTATTTGTAAATATTTCGAGCGCCCAGTTAGCTTTTCTCTAGCTGACTCATTCGATTGCCTCAACTAAAAGTTATTGTCTGGTAACTACGTCAACGATTATTAAGTGTGTATTTTGTATTTTCTACTTTTCGCTGAGGTTTAGCTTTGCACTTGAAATTCCTCAGAAAATACAATTCAGGATCAGGAGGTGAAGTCCCCAGCGTGTGAGGTCTTCGACTCTCAAACGTTTTGACACATGTGACATCACGAACACGGTGTTAGGAAAAGGTGAGTTATGTAGTGACCATATTTGGTATTGAGGAAATCAGGAGGTGTGGTTTGAGGCCTCAGTCCGGGAAACAAAACTGGATGGTGAGTGTTTCTCGGGACACTTCGTTTGGAGTTGGAAGAACAGCAACGAGCCAGCGAGAGAGGGAGGAGAAGAATGGAGTTACTAACTTTGAAGAAGGTACTGTTTATTTCGTCGAAACAATAAGTGACTACGCCAGACTAATTACTCTTATACTTAATTGTCCTTACCCTAACTGCTGCACTTTTAAAAGCAAATTTGAGTATGAGTTATGATTTCTAAATACCATGAGCTACATTTCCCACATGCTTTAGTTGTAGAATTATCTTTCAGATGAGATTTATTTTTATATTCCAGCGCTAGTTGCTGGTGGTGGAGAAGATACCCCAAAATCTAGTCATCTATCGGTCTCATAATGACCAAAGCGATAGATGATATCAAGCTAAACATAACTACTATTTAGTCATGTTTCATGATGGAGATGCTTTAGGTTTGATCTCTGTAGTACCTGTGCAGCTGGGTTAAAAAAAAAAAAATTGGCGTTTTTCACTTTTTTGTTCTGACTACATTTATTTATAGATTATTTTTATATGTTGCGTTACTTTGCTGAGGATAATGTGTTTTTATCCGATTTTTGTGATGATTTAGATGCTACTGAATTTTTTGAGCCGATTATTACATCATCTCCGGGTCGCATACATTTTACGCGACAATGTTTTGATAAAATTAAAAAGCAATTACAGTTTACGCATTCGCTTTCGAGTATTGACACTGTTTCTTCATTAGATTCTGACAGGTTTGAGTTTACTGTAGACATGGCTGTTGGGGGAAATCAGGATAATATTGGCATTTTGAGTCATATCCTTCGGCCAGAACCATTTTTTGGACGTATGGGCGATGATATTGTTCGCTATATCGATCAATTTGAAGTATTGGCTCAGGTAAATAATTGGACAGACGTAAAGAAAAAATGGATTCTGGGTTCGCTTTTAAAGGGGTCAGCAGCCTATTGGTTTGACACTACGTCAAAACAAGCAGATTTTCCGGAGTTGTCATATGAGCAATTTAAACAGAAGTTAATAGCTGCTTTCAAGGACGCGCTTTTGCCTCAACTTACAGAACAGGAAATGCGGATGCGAGAACAAAATGAGGGAGAGAGTATTCTATCATACGTTTACGCCAAGCGTAATTTAATTTTACGTAACGATAAGGACGCGCCAGTAGCTAAGCAAGTGCAGTTAATAATCGATGGATTATCTCCGGAGTATATGAGGTTGGCAATAAAAAAACAATATGTTACTGTTGAAGCTTTAGTGCAAGATTTGTTGGACGAGGAGAAGGCACGCGTGTTGTTAGAAAGAAAAGCAATTGAAAAGCTGATTAAGAAAAATCCGTTGTTAGCTAATTCTCAGTTAATGCAATGTAATCCACCTGAGAATACTCAAGTGCAATCGGCTTCTGTTCCGCAAAGTCAGCTTTCCCAGGCTGTAGTACGGACTTTGCCCTCTCAAGCTACGAATACACAGGAAACTGATCAGGTTAAAGATCAGCTGGCTGCTATACAAAAGCAATTAACGCAATTGTCTTTGCAAGCAGAAAATAAGAGAACAGATGATCAACGTTCGTTTTCGAGACGTAATACTAATAATAACAATAGTAATAACAATTATGGACGTAATTATAATAGACGGGGCAATGGCCAACGGTTTCAGCAAAATCGTTCCCGGGGTGGTCAGAATAACAATGCAGGGAATAGGACACAGCAGAGGGGTCCTATTATTTGTCATAAATGTGGAAAAGAAAACCATATTGCCACCCACTGTAGAAGTAATTTAAACTGATCAATAGAGTTGATGACGCAGGGCCATCAGCTCTTCAACGTCTTAAAGTCCCTATTCAGATTGATCGTGCGCTTCCTCATGTTAATGTTACTATTAATGGGAAAGAGAGTCCTTTATTATTGGATTCTGGATCACAGGTGTCTTGTATTGGTCAGGCTATGGTCCCGCGTTTTGCTAAAGTTCAAGCAACACATAGTTTTTTGAAAGGCGTGACAGGGAATACTTTGTCTGTTAACAAGATAGCTTTGGTTCGATTCAAGCTTGGATCTCAAGTTTTTTGTCATCCTTTCCGGGTTATCCCAGCGTATTCCCACCCACCCCTATTGGGGCAGGATTTTTTATTGGCCCATAAGGCAAATTTAAATTTACATGATTTATGCTTGGAAGTTACGCGGTTTGGTAGGATTCCTAAATTTACTCTGCCCACCGACAGTACAGTTAATTCTGTGTCTAACGAATTTGCAACGCTCGTATCTCCTGTGTATAAGGTTTTTTCGTCTGTTTGGTTGCCCCCACGTTCGCGAACATGTGTTAAAGTGAAGAAATGTTTTGATTTATTGGGAAATAGAGATTATTTGGTACCTAATAAGTTCGTAGTGGGTGCTGTACATGTTTTATTAAGAGATACTGCGGTTGACAGCGTAAATTCACATATTTGGGTTTCGAATCCTACTGACAAGCAATTTTTGCTATGGAAGAATAAAGTTTTAGGGCATGCTGTTCTGAATAGGGAAGAACATTTTTGTAGTAATGTTACAGAAGATACTGGTCTTCAAAAGACTCAATCTGATAAATTTGATTGTACCAGGGTGGATGTGAACCCTGAACTCTCTGAACATGACAGACAACGATTTTATGATTTAGTTACGGAGTATAGAGATGTGTTTAGTTGGTCCCCGGACGATTTTTCAAAGGCACGGGACTATGTTCACGAATTTCAGTTAAAGGATGAAGACCCAGTATACATCCGCCAGTTTCCCATCCCGTTCCATCTTCGGGATGCTGTTCACGAGCAAGTTGAACAGTTACTTAAACAGAACGTCATTCGTCCTTGTCATAGTAGTTACAATAATCCCATCATATTAGTTAAGAAAAAAAATGGATCTTGGAGGTTCGTGGCAGATATGAGATTTACGAATGCTAAAATAAGGCCTATTAGTTTTCCTGTACCACCAATTCAGGACATATTAGTGCGTTCTAGTGGTAAAAACCTGATTTGTTCGACAGATCTTTCGCAAGGTTTCTTTCAAGTGCCTTTGTCTGAAAAAAGCCAATTAGTAACTGCTTTTTCAGTTCCTGGACTTAAGCAGTACTGTTTCACTTCCATTCCTATGGGAGGAGTTACTTCTCCAGCGGCATTAAATGATTTAATGAAACTAACACTAGAAGGATTAGATGAAAATAAAGTATTTTATTATCTCGATGATATTTTGTGGTCAGACGATACGATAGATGGCATTATTAATACAACACGTGAACTATTTGAACGATTAAGACGCAGAGGTTTGAAAATATCTCCTGAAAAAACCAAATTAGGCCATTTTTCATTGGAAATATTGGGTCACCGCGTCTCTAAGCGTGGTATTTCTATTTCTGAACGTATTACTGAATCGATTCAAAATTATAGACGTCCAAGAACACAAAAACAATTGAAAAGTTTCTTAGGGTTGTGTTCATTTGTTAGAAACCATGTTGCCAACTTTTCGTCTATAGCGGAGCCGTTACAGCGTCTATTGAAAAAAAATGTTCCATACAAATGGACGAGTGAACAACAACAAGCTTTTGAAAAGCTCAAAGAAGTGATCTTGTCTGCGCCTACTCTTATGAAATTTCATCCAGAAAGAGACGTGTACGTCGTCACGGACGCCTCACAACGCGGTTTAGCTGGGGCAGTCCTGCAACCTGAAAGTGATGAAAAAGATGCTCCTTTGGTTCCAATAGCTTACTGTTCTCGTGCTGTAGGGCCACACGAGAAATCTTATCACCCATTTCATTTGGAACTTGCAGCGTTGATCTT
The DNA here is from genome assembly GCF_964235325.1 of Thermobia domestica. Lineage (NCBI taxonomy): Eukaryota > Metazoa > Arthropoda > Insecta > Zygentoma > Lepismatidae > Thermobia > Thermobia domestica. The sequence goes on from NC_137464.1 coordinate 110,302,686, forward strand.
TACGCTAAGACGCTTTAGATATTTTTTATTAGGACGTCACTTTTATTTGCGTACCGACTGTCGGTCACTGGTTTTTTTACGTCAAACTAAGAATGTGGCTAAATTTTCTCGAATTCTTGCGGAGTTGGAGACCTATAATTACACTATTTCTCATATTTCGGGTGCTTCCAATAGTCTTGTAGACAGTATTAGTCGCCATGTAGATTGCACAAGAGACGAAGCGGATGAACAGAAGAATCTAGAAGATCCCCGGGTCTTTACTATAGAAGAAGATGATAAGTTAAAGGAAGAACAGCGGAAGGATTCCTGTTACAAAGATATCATTCTCTTTTTAGAAGGGAAAATACCGCAAAATTACGATATTGAACGACAGGCACTGCGATATGAGATGAAGGATGGTTTGTTGTACCGAAAACATAGACGTCCAACTGGTACACAGTTGTTGGTAGCTATTCCTGCTTCCTTACGAGAGAAAGTGTTTCAGTCAGCTCATAGTTCTTCTTTGGGTAGTTCACATTCGGGATTTACAAAAACATATAATTTGTTGTTAAATTCAGTATATTTTCCTTACATGAAAAAGTTCGTCATCGAGCGATGCAAAAGTTGCCAGGTGTGCCAACGTTTCAAAAAGGTACCGGGTTCGCCTCCAGGTGTTTTACAAACTATGCCTAGCGTGCCTCCTTTCTTTCGTATTGGTATTGATGTAGCTGGGAGGTATTCTGATGCCAATATTCTGCGGCACAAATATTTAGCTATCGCAATAGACTACAATACTCGTTACGTAGTTACGGCTACGTTGGGTGAACAGACAGCCGCTGCTTTGGCAGATTTTTTGTACAATCATGTAATTTTACGCTTTGGTCTGTTCAAAGAAGTGATTTTAGATAGATCTACGGCGTTTACTAGTTCTTTGTTTCAAGAACTATGTAATATTTTAGATATTAGAATGAACTTTGTTAATCCTTACTTTCACCAGACCAATGGTCTTGTTGAGACTTCTGTCCGCCATATTGAAGCACTATTGAAAAGGAAAGTGGATCCTAACAATCATGGTAGTTGGGTGGATCACGTGCCAGCCGTCACTTTTGCCCATAATATCACTGTGAACCATTCCACGTCATTTAGCCCATTTAAACTGTTACACGGAGTGGATCCTTATTTAGAACACCAGGCTATCATTAATGGACCGTGTGTACACAGTGTGAATCAAGAGCGTCTAGCCACTCTTGTTGATATTAGAGAACAGGCTCAGGATAAACTTTTTAATCGATTTCGTACTTCTGAGAGGTCTTACAATAAACATCATAGATCTGTACAGTTCACGGAAGGACAGCGTGTATGGATCTTTGACCCTTCAAGACGGAGAGGTAATGCCAAAGCATTTTCAGGATTATTTTTTGGACCTGCTGTTATAGTACGAAAAGATTATGAAAATGCTTATTTTGTGAAGTACAAAACTTCAAAGGGAAGAGAAAAAATTGAGTCGATTGCCATTACTAGACTTAAACCGTATTACCCGGATGTAACCCCAGAACCGATGACAGGCGAGGAAGAAGAAGAAGAAATACGTGACATGCAAGTGATTAATGTTGCCAAAGATTGTTCTCAACATAATATAGAGTTTAACCAGCTAACATTCACCACTGCACTCAGTGATCCCGTGGAAATTCAGCGAGTTGTGGATGTGTTGGAGCTTCCAACTTTAATGGATTTGTCTCAGAAATTCGCATACAAGAAGCCATTATATAGTTATAATGAGGACATTAACAGAAAAGTGAGTGTATATTATGGTAATATTGCGGATCTGAAGTGTGACATCGTGGTTAATGCAGCGAATGAGACCCTTACTCCCTTGTCTGGAGTCGACGGAGCAATTCACAGAGGGGCAGGGAAGGAACTAGTTGAAGTTTGTAAAAAGCTAGGTTCGTTAAAACCTGGTGAAGCTAAGATCTCTTCGGCTTTTAATTTACCAGCGGAATATGTGTTATTCACTTGCGCGCCTAGAGATAATAATAAAAGAATTTTACGACAATGTTACACGAATTGTCTACAACGCGCTTTGGAGAATAATTGTCGGACGATAGCGTTCCCTAATTTGGGGACTGGGAAATTCAATTTTGACAAGTTTCAGGCAATGAAGATTGCTTTATCCACGATTCGAAATGTTTTGGAAGCTAATCTGCAAGATTTCGATCGTATTGTGCTATGTATTTTTGATAAAGAGAACCGGAAATTATATGAAAATAATATGTTTGCTTATTTCCCAGTGCGGATTTAAAAAAAAAAAAAAAGACAGTGGTTAGTAGCGCATATATGAAGGTTAGTAGAGTTCTTACAGCTATTCTTACCTACATGTATTACTAATGACTTAAAAAAAATTCACTAATGTTTCACATATTAGTGTATCACGCACGCACAGCACTGTATCAGGCACACACACTCACTGATCACTAGTCTTCGGTTATATAGATCCTGGACGAAGGGTTTTCCTTTCACTTACCTGCAAAGGAAAAAAAAGAAATTCAATTTGGATATTTATTATACTTTGATTTGACGTTAGTTTATTTTCTATTCAGATCATAAGCTTAAAAAAAAAAATACCAATTATGACATTTTTATACTAGCTGGTCTAGTACTTATTTTATTTATTTAGTTATTTATTTATTTTGCAATTTTCATTATGACTACTTTACTCGAGTATAATTGCGAAGATCATGATCTATATATATATATTACATATTGACCTAATTGTGTATTTTACCCTGGTCTGTGACGTTTGAATTTCACCGAATTAAGACTTTAAACTGCAGTTTTCCTAATTTTGACATTAGATATCTCTATTTTGATGTTAATTTCCTGATTATGACGTATTTTTTTATATATATATCCTAATTTAGTCAACATGCGCATTTTATGATATAAGTTTTGCTTAGTTGTGTTATTAATTACAATATATACCTGTTTGAGTATCAATTTTAGTGTTATTTTTATTACAATTTTGCCTTTATGACTGATACGTTATGGTTTTTAAGTAATTTCTACATTTTATGAGAAGTATAGCAGTTTAATTTAATGGTACTAAGCTGAGTTTTTTGTTTAAATGCATCTATTAGCCTTCTTATTTAATGAATCAAGTTACACTATGGTAGTTAAGATACAAATATATATGCATTGCATACGTTAACGCACTTGAATTTTATTTGAGTTTTGTTCTGAGTTTTATTTATTTATTTTGGGTGTTATATGTGTGTTCGTCTGTATTTTTTACAGATGATCCTGGTTTTATCCATTGCCTTTGGTACTTCTGCCAATTTTGATGTGTCGATTTCAAGTGGATTTTTTTTTAATGAGTTACATGGCCACATATTATACCAATATGCTATTCCCATCATGTTTAACGTAAGTTTCACTTTTCCGCAATCCCTGCCTGCGTCTTCTTTATTTAAATCATTACACTGTGCCGATAATTCTTCGTACTCTATTCAGACATGCTCTTTAGCTCATAGTCTTGACGCATTACATTCACATATAGCGAGTAATTTTTTGAAAATTAATGAACCTTATAGATACCGAGAACATTCGCGTTCTAAGAGAGGTATTGCTATTTTAGGGAATCTTTTTTCATTTTGCTGTAACGTGGCTACCCAAGGACAGTTATCGTCTTTTCAGAAGAAACAAGATAAATTAGAATCTACAGTTATTGAACTAAGACAGCAGTTACTGAGGAATTCTGTGTATATTCAGAATGCGTCTGTTGAATTAACAAATTTCCAGGCGAAATTGGGTAAAAATTTTCAAAAGATGGAAGTTTTTTCTAAGACTTTGTTGGATCAATCTAAATTTTTGGCCAGGACCTTAGAAAATTTATCAAATAAGGACCAATTGGAAGTTTTTGCGATTTTGGGTGAATTATATCAGTTATCGATGCACATTTTGAAAGTATTAGAATTTCAGCGTTATCAAACGTCCATTCAAAGCTGTCGTGCAGGGAAGTTAGATCCCGTATTGGTGCCTTATGAAGTTTTGCAAGCTCAGCTTCTCATTTTACAGGAATCTATAACTAAACAACGTATGATTTTGGCTATTCCTGCTGAAGATATTGATATATATTATACTTTGAAATTACTTTCGTGCACTATTACTGATAATTACATTTTTGTGCATTTTAAAGTGCCACTTAGAGAACAAGATATGCAATTTAAATTATTTTCAGTTAAGGCCATTCCATTTGGTTATCATAACCAAACATGTTCAATTAGTATTTCACCCAGTTATGTTATCTTTCAGGGTCATATTTTAGCCCTACCAATTACTGGATCAGACCTTTTGTCATGTAATTTGCAAGTTTCACCCTTATGTAAAATCCCATCACATGTTTCTGTGTCCTCTCATTTAGCGCAATGTTTATATAAAGGATATTTTGGTATAACTGTCCATGATATAATTTCATCTTGCTCTTATATTTGTCATGACAATTCTCAAAGCCAATTGCTGGAATTACAACCACATACTTATGTGTTGACTCATCCGCCTGCTACGGTTCAATTAGTGACTGGTACTAACACTAAACTCATAGACATTACAGATAAAGCTAAGTATGGTTCGATTATGATTAAACTGCCTTGTGGTACGACATTAAGAGTTAATAGCCATTTATTTGCGAAAGCCGTCTTTCCTTGTTTTCAAACGGAATTAGTTACGCCTACTGTAGTGCATTTATTTCCGGCTTTCTTGTCTGCCAATAGTTTTGTTCACCTTAATCAGAAATTTAAAACTCATGAAGTTTTCAATTCCTCAAATTTATTAAATCTCAATTGGCACTATTCTGTACCTCATCTAAATCTTTCTAGCTATTCTGTCGCTACTGTGGTTCCCTATACTCCAATTTATTATAGAGACAATTTTATTCCTATTTTTCTCGTGATTTGGAATATTATTTTGACATTAGCTATAGGTTACTTACTATATAAACAAGGTTTTTTCTTGTGTACTCTTTGTATGAAAGGCGCTAGAGCAGAATCTATGTCTTTGGATCAAGATGTGTTGTGGATCATTGTTCATATTGTGGAAATTTTATTGCTGTTGTTAGCAGTTTTTCTGTTATTTAAAATTTATAAGCGACGCCCCATGTTACGTCGAAATCCTAAAGTTTTTAGAAGTGCTAGCCTGCCTCCACCCCCTCCACCAACTACTAGTGAAAGCAATAGAACTAATGTTCATCCTTCGCCTTCAGTTTCTTATTTACATGACTATATAACATATTATTGATATTTATTGGAACTTACTGCAACTTGGGATTAGGTATTATTATTATTAGAGATATTTATAGGCGTTGATATAATAACTTTGTATTAACATTGTACAGTTGTATTGCTTACTTATATATATATATATTGTTTTTAAGAATTCGTAGTGGCATATGATGCATTAGTATTTTGATTATATTTTTTGAAGGATATTGAGATTATAGTTACCTTGTGGAAATCCTTGGATGCATTGAAGCCTACGTCCCATTATTGGATTCAAGTAGGAATTCTGGAAAAAGAAGAAAAAGGTAGAAGTGGAGTAGTATCATTTTTATTGTATATGCATATGTTGTATAAACTTTGAATTTAATGTGATTAGAAGAAACAAAGATATTTATTAATAATAATACTACATAATTTGTATGCTACGACAGATCGTATTTTATTCACATTATAGACTGTGATTTTATTTGTGTTTAAACTTCTACCTCTGACTACGAATATACTTTTCACTTTCAATGCTTCGTCTGGACTTATTTTGACTTTCTGATATGGATTACAATTGAGAAATCTACGCCTCAGCCTTGCTATTGGACATGGAAGTTTCTCGCCAAGTGGATTTGACTTATTGTGATCTTCGATCCTGCCGACTGGTTGTTGTTACGTCGCCCCGAGCAGTATTTCTTACGTCGCCCCGTCACCTTGGATATTTCACCTGGACATCTTCACTTATAGGCCGCGTTAGGTTAGGAGTAGTTTGGTGGTGGTCTGTCGTGTCCTATTTTTCTTGTCGGCAAGTGCGAATATGGACCGCGATAAGTCCATTTCTACGGACACTGTGAAGATTAAATCCTTCATGGTTCAATTTTCTAGAGATTAATAGGACCACTCTTTGCCCCCCGGTTTTGTTCCGCCAACATTCTGTGCTATTCTATGGGTAGTTACCTAGTTATGCGTAAATTATTAAGCTTTGTCTTCCATTAGAGTGAGATCTACATTAGAGACTTTACATTGTGGATTATTTATTTCATTCTATATTAAAAAAAAAAAAAACTTTAGTGCAAGGCTGATTGTATTTCAATTAATTAATTTTTTTTTTAAATTATTACTGCCCTTCGTTTGCTGTATACTGCTTATTAACTTTTGTTTCAGTAAGGAAGGCTAAACGGAACAGAAATATTATCATTATTTTTCTTTTAAGTTTGCTCGTGCTTTACACATTTTTATACCGGGTTTGTTTCCGTTTACTTTGGCTTAGTTATTATTGCATCCATATCTATTTCTTTTTTTTTCCTACTTCAAGACTATACATATATTTATAGTGTAATATTGTTTTTTTGTTGTTGTTGTGGTATATTTGTAGGACTTACCTTGTTAATTTTACTATGAATTTGTCCCATTTTTTTTCTTCTAATCTTCTTTTTTTATATTAGTACTGGGATGTCTCCTTTCTTTTATTTGAGAACTTGTCGTCTGCCTGGATTCGTCGTCCGATACCGCCTATGCCATCTAGTGTGTTTTATCTGAACTTCGAGGTCGTAACTAAGTATGATTTAGGTTTTTTTTTTTGGTTGTTAATTTTGAATATTGAGAAAAAATTTGAATGTATACTTACATGTGTTTTTTTAAGTTTCTTTTAGATGCCGATGATTGTTCTAGATCTTCCATGTATTCAGCTCTTAGACTCAATCATCTTGTTTGCGGGGAGGGCATGTTACGATACGATACGTCGGAGGTCCCTGGTTCGATTCCAACGACAGACTTTTGGATTCACGTCATCTACTTCGCTGGATTATTTTTATTTTTTTTTCTTTCCTCGGAAAGTTCAATTATGTAGTCTCAAGCTTCCTAGAAGCATATTTGTATACCTTTGTGTTTTATTAAAAGATAAGTGCAATAGCAGATTCCTTTAACCTCATATAAAGTCACTACCCTTGTTTGTTTTCCTACTTTTGTGCAACTTATCAACTTTCTACTTGTGTCTGGCTACGTTTCCATTTCTTGGCAGTGTCACTAGTCTGCGTTTGAGGACATTGCTCACATTCAACTTATTTGTAAATATTTCGAGCGCCCAGTTAGCTTTTCTCTAGCTGACTCATTCGATTGCCTCAACTAAAAGTTATTGTCTGGTAACTACGTCAACGATTATTAAGTGTGTATTTTGTATTTTCTACTTTTCGCTGAGGTTTAGCTTTGCACTTGAAATTCCTCAGAAAATACAATTCAGGATCAGGAGGTGAAGTCCCCAGCGTGTGAGGTCTTCGACTCTCAAACGTTTTGACACATGTGACATCACGAACACGGTGTTAGGAAAAGGTGAGTTATGTAGTGACCATATTTGGTATTGAGGAAATCAGGAGGTGTGGTTTGAGGCCTCAGTCCGGGAAACAAAACTGGATGGTGAGTGTTTCTCGGGACACTTCGTTTGGAGTTGGAAGAACAGCAACGAGCCAGCGAGAGAGGGAGGAGAAGAATGGAGTTACTAACTTTGAAGAAGGTACTGTTTATTTCGTCGAAACAATAAGTGACTACGCCAGACTAATTACTCTTATACTTAATTGTCCTTACCCTAACTGCTGCACTTTTAAAAGCAAATTTGAGTATGAGTTATGATTTCTAAATACCATGAGCTACATTTCCCACATGCTTTAGTTGTAGAATTATCTTTCAGATGAGATTTATTTTTATATTCCAGCGCTAGTTGCTGGTGGTGGAGAAGATACCCCAAAATCTAGTCATCTATCGGTCTCATAATGACCAAAGCGATAGATGATATCAAGCTAAACATAACTACTATTTAGTCATGTTTCAATATGATACAAAACAGCTAACAGAGGGAGGCAAAGATAAAAGTAGGCCTATACCAAGTTTTCCGCGTGGTACCATTATGGAGAATAAATATTTGATAAAGTCACATAGATGCGCTTAAACCTATTCCATCTGTCCTTATAATTTTTCTGGTCTCATCAATTTCTCAGGAGAATACGTACAACATATGTCCAAATTCCATATATACTCTTTCTAAACTAATGAGTAAACTCACTAAGAACACCAACTGATATCAATAAACAGGAAAGAAAACAATACTTTATACTTCTATCATTTGGTACACATCTCTATGAAGCACAGCTTGTTTCTTTTCGAAATAGCTCCTTCGTGTCACAGCTGTGGTTAGTTTTGTTTTGTGTTAGGATGAAAGAGAGAAATGCAACATTTGCTTCGCGGTGAAGTTATATATATATTATTAAGATGAGCGGTGATAAGCGAGGTTTAACAAAGAGTGCCTTTCGGATGCACAATTTAACGGGTAGTTGCAGTCCGTGTTGAGAATCGAACCAAAGCTATGTAAGACATGTTAATATTGAGCTCTTTTGTGGTAAAAGTGAACTTCAGAAACACACAAAAGACTTGAAACATCAAGCTAATTTAAAGCAATTAAAAAATAGCCTACCTATCGCTGCATCTTTTCTGTGGCTAGGAACATGCAGTGTGTAGCAACAAGAATCGTGTTAAGGACTTTGTTTTCGAACATAACATTCCCTTCCACACCATAAAAGACAATATAATGTTTGTTAAAAGAAAGTGCACATAATATTTTTAAATTTTGTTTGTGATCCTATCATGCATAATTATAAATAATGCCTTTCATACTACGAGAATGAGTTCAACTATACGTCATGGCCCCTCTAAAGCGGGGCCGCGGTGGCTCAGTGGTAGATCGTTCACCTCTGGTGCTTGGGGACCCTGGTTCGATCCCAGCTCACACCAAGTGAACTTTGTGGTGGACAAACACCGTGTGCGTGGGTTTCCTCGGGGTTCTTCCGTTCCTCCCACTTTCTTCATTCCACGATTTCACTAATTTCTCATCATCACCCCTCTCCTTTAGCCTAACCGCCATAACCGTGGGACGTAAAACTCAAAGATTTCACTTCATTTTTTCCCTCGAAAGCGATATCTTTCAAATTATTTATTGTTAGATATTGTAAATTTACGGTATCTATTTTAGTGGACGGGAAATTTTGCATCTAATCGGATAATTTCATGGCTTCTAACAGGAATTCGCAGTTACGAAATTTGCATCACTGTCTTTTGAAAGGATGCCTAGAAAAAATACTACTAGAAAATAACTGAAAACACAAAATGGATTTGATAGCCAAATTCACGTCATCTTGGTGCGTCATCATTTTTCTTTAAATATTTGTATTTAGTATTAGATTAGAGTTTAGTGTCCCTTTCAGCATCAAAGCTATATGAGACGTGAACTTACAAATTAACGTGGATTCAGAACCACAGGAGTTCCCATCGGAAATCGAACCTAGGTCTCCCGCACCAAAGACGCGTACGCTAATCATATGGACAAGGGTGTTCGATATTTAGTAATGTGTACATAAAGTTGTGAAATTGCGCTTGTATAATGGAATGCAATTCCTTCTACTGACATAAACCTTCACAATACTTAGCTAGACAAAGTATCTTTAAAAAGAAAATGCCACTCTTTATGTTTCAGTTCCTGGTTCGACTGAAGGATGGAACAAATTGCAATGAGCGTTTTTGGATCCTACTTTGTGTAGTTGATTCATCTTAAACTTGGTATTTGATACGGATATGAACTATTACACTTATTTGGTGTTTATTTCTAAATAATAAGTCCTAATACAATTTCATAAAGTTGTAATTCTTCTTTAGTTTGTATCACTTTACACAATGACAAATCCAAAAGGTGTGTTGTATCGGTGCAGTACCAGTTTTTCATGTTTTTCAAAATGTTCCAAAATCCAAAGAATAATCTTTAATTTCTGATATTTTAGTCGTCACAAATTACAATTTTATAATGTAGTCAGTGTTTATAATTACTGGGCAGTTGGGCGTTTAAACTAATGACATCATAATAAAGTCAAAACCATAATTTTGAGTTTAATTGATTCTGAGTTTAACGTCCCGTTCAGCAGCGAGGCTATGTGTGACGTGGACCTACTGATTAACGTGGAATCCGAACCACATGAACTCCCACCGGGAATCAAGCCCAGGTTTCCCACGCCAAAGGCAAGTATGCTAACCGTTAGCCACGAAGGAGCTCCACCATAATTTTAGTGGGCGATAAGAAATATCTCGCCAGTGCTTTTACAATAAATAAAATTTTATAAGTATTAAAGAATAGTGGTAAGAGATTTTATAATAGCTCTTTTATTTATGAGATATGAGTATTTTAAAAAACAACAACTAAAGAATAGGTTGGCGGAACCACAAAAGACTCGTAAAATAAACTTTCTTAAATACATACGCACCTTACTCACCTTTTATAATTGCTATGCTTACGTTCTCCATAAAAACAGAAATTCCCTTTTAGTGATACTTTACACAAGATCATGAAATGGGTTCAAATTTAATTAAAGGCAAAATACAATACAATAATCCACAAATATTGCCTCAAGTGAGTTTAAAGATTTCTAAACACTAGTGCGAAACCGGGCTCTGCCGTTGCGATCGATTTACAGGTCTTGAGACGAAAGTAAGAAGGGACTTACGCAGACAGTAAGTAAAAACAATTAATATGCCTGTAACTTTCCCCCAAATGGGTGTATCTTAAAACTAACCTCGCCATTATTTTTCTAATTAAATTCTAGCCCGAAATTATGTATCATATTACCCTATTCCCATTTTGAAAACTTGACCTTAATTCAAAAAGGCGGATTTCAAGATGGCTGCCATCAAGGTCATATCTACCATACGACTTCCCCCCAGGACTTATATGTATCCACATGGTTTTTCTTCACTTTTCTTCATTAACGCTCCGTTTACAAAGGGTAGTAAGGGACTTCTGTAGTAATCTCTAATAACCACATCACAACTCTTAAAAGTAATTTAAATAGTGATGAGCAAATGCAAGACCAAGACCAAGACCCGGGTGGTCTTGGTCTTGGTCTTGGTCTTGCACATGCGGTCTTGGTCTTGGTCTTGCACTGGAACCCTCGGTCTTGGTCTTGGTCTTGGTCTTGCACACCTAGTCTTGGTCTTGGTCTTGGTCTTGGTCTTGCACACCCAGTCTTGGTCTTGCTTGCAAGAGTCTTGCAAGTTTTGCTTTTAAGAAATCTATGATTTTCATAAGTAAATTTTACTCTGGATATAAGGGATAATAAATCCTACATTGCGTCAATAGTGAGGGAAATACAATGTATGTTTCTAAATGTAATATATTTTACCTTCGTGTAAGTGTGATGATACTGTATAACATAGGCGATGACCTTTACTTTTTTTTTCAATGGGTGATCACGCTTCACTACTTAGAAGATAAATCACAACATTTCGTAATATTTTTATGTTTTAACAGATACAATACTCCACTGGTTCCCAAACTGGGGAGGCTAGCCCTGACAGTGAGACGCACGAAAGAAAACCAAGACGGCACAGATTACTGAAATACCATAAATTGCAAAATTATTTTTACACTCTAAAGGTGTCAGATTTTTTTCTTTCCAACCACGATTAGCTCATCTTTGTATTAAACAAACTCCCAATTAAATATTGAAATTTTGTTTTACTGATTCTAATATGTACTGTATGGGGCAGAAACAAGGACATTACGCAATTGGGACAGACTTTCGAAATGTGGGCATGGAGTAAAAAGGAGAGAATCAGCTGGGTTGAACGGAAAACGAATGCGAAGGTTTTAGAAATAGTAGCAGTAGGGGAGAAAAGAAGAATTTTAGATGTAATGAAGAGGAGGACATTGGCTGAGGAGGAACTGTATTATGAGGGACATGCTAGAGGGAGGGGGCGAAGGAGATTGTAGTTGAAGAAAGATATTAAGACAGAAAATTGCTACGTTAAGACGAAGAGACTAGCTGAGGACCACATCATTGAACCTTCTCAGCTGCAGCAAGTGACCTGCCAATAATGGCAGAATAGCTATTATTATGACGATGATGGTATGTTTTGTAATATTGACCAAAATAGAGAGAAAAAAATAAAATAATAATAATAATTAAACCTCTTAATATTTTCGAATATGAAATGAAATTAAATTTGTGAGCTTTACGTCCCACGATTATGCCAGCTAGGCTAAAGGAGACGGTGATAATGAAAAATGAATTGGTGTAAAGAAGAAAGTGGGAGGAAACGGGAGAACCCCGAGGAAACCCACGCACACACCCAAACCCACGTTTGTCTACCACAAAGTTCACTTGGCGGGGGCTGGGATCGAACGCGGGACCCCAAACACCCGAGCTGAACGCTCTACTACTGAGCCACCGCGGCCCCAATATCTTAGAATAATTTGAGTGAAAACTGAAAATGACTCAACTGTCTATGTCTTTTGTGTAAACTCAATTTATGTAAATACTTTTGACCTACATTAGAAATACATAATAACGGCATCAAACTTCAAGTTATTTGAAATAAGTACGAAATCACTCTCAGTTGTAAATATAGATTATTTATTGCTGTATAATGTTATATCGTTAAATCCTAGATATGGCGTATACCTAAGGGGGCTATAAGTTATATTGATAAACAATTATTCAACGTATAAGCATCCACCTATGAAATCAAACTTGCGGTCACATGCGCTAAGTTTTTGTCAATGTCATGAAAATGTTATTTCAATATTAATTTTATAAGTACACATTAAACATTTCCAACGGATGCTTGAACCTCAGAGCCAAGGCCACACCCATGTAGTCGGCATGTATGGTGTACGGAATTGCCGATGTTCAATACTACATTTCTTTAGTTTTGGAAGGAAGAACACCATTAATATGTTTTGAAATGAAATGAAATATCTACTTTAACGTCCCACGATTATTACACTGAGGCTAAAGGAAACAGTGATGATGAGAAATGGTGGAATGAAGAAAGTACGAGGAAACGGGAAAACCCACGCACAGGGTGTTTGTTCACCAAAGAAGCTCACATAGCGCAAGCTGCGATCGAAACAGGGCCCCATGCACCAGAGGTGCACGCTCTGCCACTGAGCTACCGTGTCCATAACATGCTCTAGTTTATTTTTGCTTATTAACTTCTTATGGACACAACTATTCTTCGTATGATTTCCCAAAATCCAATCATGGGCCGTCGTGAATGATCAAATGATGACCAAAGTAAATCAGACACTGAAGTTATTATAGCTTGTAACAATTCATAGAATTATGCTGTCGGTCGTCTCGTGAATAACCGATTCAAAAAACGACATACTGTAGCTATATGTTACAGGAGCAGATCAACTCACATGGATTGCATAAACTACTGGGAACAAATTCACTCCGGCGGTATTTTCACTGGAGCCAAGAAGTTCACGTGAAAGATGTAATGATTTTTCCCCTTCCTTTGTACATTCTATAAAAAATCAAGTAGTACCATACTTATGCAAGACTCTTGCGCAAGAGTCTTGGTCTTGGTCTTGGTCTTGCAGGTATGGTCTTGGTCTTGGTCTTGGTCTTGCAGGTATGGTCTTGGTCTTGGTCTTGCATCGGGATTCCTGGTCTTGGTCTTGGTCTTGGTCTTGGTCTTGCATGCAAGACTCTTGCAAAAACTGCAAGACCAAGACTCTTGCGCTCATCACTAAATTTAAAAAAATAGAAAACATGCACCATGGCAAAAATTTGTCATCACAAGTAATGATGCATACATGCCTTCTATCAGCAAAAAAAAGTTTCATTGAAATTGGAGCCGGACATTTGAGTGATGTCCCTTGTGGGATGTGATTGAACGTGACGTCAGAACACATCGCCCCCCTTCCCGGAATTTACGGGAATTAGGTGACCTGAGTGAGCACATGTGGTGCCAGCTCTCTCCAGCGACCTATCAAGGATCATTGCGTGTATGCCAAGACGTGTCGCCGTTTTTATCCATGCCAAAAGTCGACATACTGACAATTAGGTAGGTAGTCATGATGGTCTGGCTGATGTGTGCGTATATTTTAACTCGTACATTTTGTCTCGACTCGAATTTCGAGACGTCTCGACTCGAATTCGAGTCGAGTCGAGACAGAGACTGTCGAGTCGAGACACGAGTCGAGACAGAAACATATTTTCGAGTCGAGACACGAGTCGAGACAGGCTTAAATCTCCACTCGACTCGACTCGAATGCATCCCTACACCACTGAGCCACTGCAAGTAAAGCTTCTTCAACTTCAAAAGTACTGAACGTTTAACTTAACACCTTTGTAGTTATATACAGTTTAGATAGATAAATTTAACCATAGAATGACCGAAAAGTTAAAAACATGACAAAAAAAAAAAAGCCTAAATGAACAAGATTCTAAAGTCATGAATACAGTAGAATGTGTACTGCATAATCATTAATTCAATATCCTTTCTACAACAGAAAATAATTGTCTTTTCAGCAAGAGTAGTGTCGAGCTATAAGATTGCTTGCTTCTACTAAAAATTTCAGCCTTTATGGCTTCAATAAGTCTTCTAATATATTGTAAACAAAAAATGAAATAAAACTATGCTTGGGATTTCTCGCATAAATTTATTCTACGATTTGTTAAACGAATTTTTTTATATTGTTTCGTATCTTATCTTAACTATATATTAAGCTACATGAACTGACATAAATTAAAGGAGTACTTCCGATTGACATGGAAAGTTGAAATTTGGCATGATTGTAGCTTTCCGGGACTAACCGACAGGAAAATTGTCAAAAGCGAATATTTTTAATTTTTAGGGGGTCTGAAGGAGAGATGAAGAAATTCCCCTATTCCCCATGTTATTTAAATGGACCTTTTTTGGGGGGGGGACCTATAACCTCATATTTTAGGTAGGGCCTACTTGGAATTGGAAAAGAAACGTGAAATTCGATACGCTTTGTACGTTTTCGTTATCGTTACCTAAGTAAATCACTAAAAATAAAATTTTCCAACTTTAGAGTGGTTTTATCGGGAACTGAAAAATCTTTCTCATGTTATTTATATGGGACATCTACACCCCAAAATGTTTAGGCACTTCCGGCAGGATTAGAATGATAAAATTTGGCATGATTGTAGCCTTCCGAGACTTACCTACATGAAAATTACCAAAAGTGAATATTTTTAATTTTTAAGGGTCTAAATGGGGATGAAGAAATACCAATGTTATTTAAATAGGCGTTTTCTTGGGATACAAAATCTTATCTTTAGATAGTTGATATAGAAAAAAAAACTTGAAAATTGGTAGAATTGTGGGTGTAAGAGCTGCGAGGCCGTAGGCCGAGCAAAGGCGGGGGTGTGGTGGCGAAGCCCCCAGCTGGGCAAGTTCAGGAAATATGAAGAGCAAATGCACGTTATTCACTGCTGATGCAAATGCTGATACATAAGAGATGCGAGGCCGTAGGCCGAACAAACGCGGGAGTCGGGCCGGAGCGCCCAGCTAGCCAAAGGCTAGTTGTATTCTACATAGTTTGTGTTTGCGTTAAAATTTTTGAATATTTAACTCAAACTCACTCATTTTACTTCCTGTACTGTTTACTTGTGGTCCGTGTTACCAACAGATGATGAAAATTTGCCACCAGATAAGGGTTCAAAACCTATCAAAATCCTACCAGATCAATCACTTCCAACTGTGCAATGTATGACGTTTGAACTGGGAATAGACTGTGAGAAATTAGTAGAGAAAAGAAAGGGGGGGACGAGACGTCTGGTTTGCCAGAACTCGATTTTGGTGTGGTTTGCCACGGTATTTTCATAATAGATAAGAAAAGCGAGATATGTGACCAACAGTTGGCACTCCTGTTCCCGTGTCTAGCCACATTGAAGCGTTCAAGATTATTTGAGTAAACACTTCCATTGGATGTGTTTGTGTGATGGCGTCTGTCGAATAGGGAATGGGAAAGAAAGTTTCGGCGTCCATTGTTAGAACAAAAGTTGCTTCCGATAGGGCAGTACAAGAAAAACGTAAGGTTCTGCTGTAAGTTTTTTTTTTAAAGCTCAAATTGAACCATAATTTTGTTATTCCTTAAAATAACCATTGTGCAACAATTCATGAAATTCAGCGACGCCTCGTCTTTCTCGTTAGTTGCCAACAGCTGAACTTTATGCGAAAGATTATGTCTTGTAAACCGGATCTTAAATTGTTTTGTAAACAGGATCGTTTATAGATAGGTCCCATAAAGTGGCTCTGTAGAAAGCATTTGTTTCTTTTGTGAAACAACAATATTTTTCTTTAATATAATTTATATTACAATTTTGATAGTTGTATGGATTTGTAATTAAATAATTAGGACTTATTGTTATATTTTAGTGGAAAAACATCCTTTTCTTCCTAGTAAAGCGTGGATCAATTTTACTACACATAAAACACTTTCACACTACATGCTGGATAAGAGATGGATAACGTATTTAATTTCTTATTCCCTCCTTTCCCCAGTAATAGTTCTGGGTACGGGCTAGAACGTTCCGTGGTCAGAATTTGTGCCTGAGAAGATTGTGTTGGTGCCCGAGGAAAAAAGACATTCCTTTGTGGAAAGTGCTTTGCTTCAAAAAAATTTAAGAAAAATGATCCATTGCAGCTCCTGTAACACGTGGTACCATGAAGACTGTGTTGGAGTCAGAGGAAGAAAGACATTCCTTTCCGGAATCTGGACAATGCTTCGTTTCAGAAACACTTAAGAAGTGATTGTAGATACTAGGAAATGATACCATTATAGTTATTATTTATTTAGATTTTTTCATGTTTTTGTGCTGTTAGAAATGGGTTTATGATCCACTTAGCAGGACATATGATCCACTTTAGAAGACAAATTGCTAAATGTCTAGTTTTCGTATATGTTCCATGTTTTGTTTATTATACATTTATGTTTAATGAGAAACAAACAAAACTTCTTTTTTCAATAAATAATGTACCTTTCTATCATATGAGTGTTAAATTTCCTTATTTCTATTGTTTCTTTCCGAGTTGCAGCTTTTTGTCTTGAAAGTGATCCGGTTTTGAGGACATGACTCTACTTAAAAACTAGATAGATAATTCGGGCAAGAATAGGAAAATTTACAACTTATCAAGTATAACAATAGTACACTTGTTAACTTAACGAAGATCAACGCTGGTCTGATGTAACCCTTCTTCTGCTAATTTTAACTCTTTCTAATATGCAAGGTGGGCATAAAGTCGCTTTCCCGAAACAAATATTAAGCATTGTTTTGGGGAAAGCGATTTTGTGTCCACCTTGTATTCTAAATCATTTCTAACACTTGGATACATTTTTAATTGCGCTTTTTATATTAACTTGAGGACGCTGAATCCAATAGAACTGTTTTGAAACATACCCTTTCATGGAGTTATGAAAAAAATGGCTTCAAATTTGGGCTCTTTGAATTGTCCCTTATGACAATAGTATAAGTGCCCATACTTGGATGCATTTATCATTGATTTTATATATACCAATATGAGGTCGCTAAATTCAATGGGTCTGTTTTCAAACATAATTTGTCCATGCCATCACAAGAAAAATTACCTCAAACTTGTGCTCTTTGATTTCAAATAGTTTCTGATTATCGGTAACTTACTAAACCCTTCATTATGTAAAACAAGTCACTTGCAGGGTAATGAAAATTCAGAGTGCAATGCAAAGTTCAGGAAACACAAATCGTAACTTCAACTTAAAAAATGTCATTGAGAATAAGAAATGAAGACCCTTTATTTTCTGTTGATTTGGTTAGTCCCGATAGCTGACAGAGTGTCTTATACTACATTTGTTTTCCTTTGACAAGATTGTCACTCACATCATCAGAATATGTTGTAATTGATATGTTGATCACATCACTGTCATCCAAAGTGTTTAGTCTGAAAACTTCTCATTCCTTCACACTGAAAATCCATCTGAGATACGATCATGATGATCTTGGATACTGTGCTTCGTGATACACCAAACACTGGGTTATCGAGGAACCCACCATCCCAGCTTCAACAATTTGGCCTAGTTCAAATTCCATCATCTCCAGGCCCATACCCAGGGGAGCCTGTCTCCCCTAAAATTTTACTGCTCCCCTAAAATTTTCACGGTAGGCTTGCAAGTAAACTATAATATGGCTGGATCAGGCCCTCCCTAAATTCTACTGATACCCCCTACATTTTTGAGTTGGCTACGGCCTGGTCGCCTCTGACATTTTTTCCTGGTAGATGCATAGAATATTGTCTCGACTAGAAAATTATTGTCTCCTTAACCTTGCCCACGTGTTAAGCAGACTATACAGGTTGTTCAATTTGTCAAATCCAGCAACGGCACCTATATACTGCGCTATGCGAAACCCAGCTTTAATATCAGATAGGCCTACGCATTGCACAGGGTGTTTCTTTATTTTTCCATATCCCCTGTAGGCATACACGAGACCACAGCACGTGTTATTTTGTTAATAACTTGGGAATGACCGGAAGAATTTTTACTCCATTTCATTTTCTGTACAATACTGAAATCTTTATTCCGATTGATAAATAATTAACCCTAGGAACACTAAGGAAAAGAGGGGGGACTCTGAAACCCACACCCATTAGTTTTTAATATAAGCCTTTATTGACAAATGAGTATCTAGTGTTTGGATATCCACTTATGCTACTGGCTGTAAAAAAAAAAAAAATCCTTTCTCAAAGATTTAGAATCTTCTTAATCCTCGTTAGTTTCCCTCAATTGCTACTTATTACTTCACTTTATAACAATGTACTTACAAGATGTTATTGGTTAATAAATAAAGGTTTTGAATATATACCAAGTCTTAAAACATTTGAAAAGGTGATGAAAATTTGTCATCAGATCATGGTGGTAAATTTTGTTTTATGGATGAAAAACATGTATCCTCCCTAATCAAAATCGCTTAAGAGTCTGTATCACTGCGAAATTAAAATACCGCTAATTTTACAGTAATTATTTGATATCTTCAAATAGATAAAAATAATAATAGAAAAGTGGATAAAGACCTCCCTAGACGATGTTATTTTGCATGAGGTACCGTTATCACGAGTCGCCTAGTAGGTTTTCGTTTGCTGTTATTTAGAAACGCGAAAATAAATGCCGATTTTCTAAATGGCTGGAAATCGAAAGCAGATAAATGAGTCGTGATAACGGTATCGCACGTAAAATAATACTGTTTAGGGAGGTCTTGTTCCACTTTTCGATTATCTTTTATCTATTTGAAGATATTACATAATTACTGTAAAATTAGCGGTAATTTAATTTCGCGGTGATGAGTTCTTTTTTGCCCATAAAAAACAAAAAAAAAAAAAAAAAACCCGACACAGTCGATCGTCGTGGGGTTTTGAAATTTTGATTCTGTATAACAGAACACATCGAATCCATACCCTAGGTCCACTGTACAGAACTTTTTTTTTTTTTTTTTTTTAATGGCTGTCTTACGTGTATTATCTGTATCCAAAGTTGCTAAAGTTTTTAATTGATAGTTTTGATAGTGCTGGAACGGATAGAAACTAAGTAGTGCTTATGTTTAATAAACAGCAGATATTATGTATTTGTTTGTCTTTCCTTACTTCCAATACTAAAGCAGAAACTACTTGTAAATAAATGTTTTTCTTCGCAGCCGAAAATGCGAACAAAATTTACAAATTGTTACAGAAATTTAAATTTACTTAGTAATTTGTTACGTATAAAACAACAATGTTTTAAAAATAACAACAAAGAAACGGTCGATATGTGTATAAGAACATATACGTACAATATAACAATTCAACTTGGTATGTTTATGTCCATATAGTTAACGTATTCTATCTGTGAACATTTTCTCTGTCATCACGTTCGCTCCGCTGTTGGTATAACCTGAATATCTGTCGTCTCACGGAACATGGTACGGGAATGAATTCCTTTCGTATAAGGAAAAGAAACTCAACATTCATACATAACATATACATATATGCATACACACACAGGCAATTGTGTTGAGGTGGAAAATGCGACATGACTTGAAATATTCAGATCCTTCGTTGATCCTCTCACAGCCAGAATAAAATAAACGACAGCCACACAGAGCTTGAGGAAGTGGGCCCTCCCCTCGTGTCTTTTAGATCTGCATACAATTCTCCCCGAGGTTAGAGTGTGTGTGTGCCGCCGAATGAGATTACTCGTTGCTAAATGAACAAGAGAATGAGGAACAATACAAGGGGGGAATGTGGAGACAAAAGGAGCAAATGGATTTCCATAGAAGACACGGGTATCAACGGCCTTTACGGATGGTTAGGTTACTTGCACAGCGACTGTTCTCTGAGTATTCACTGTGAAAGCATTCGCTGCTTTAACAAACACTACAGAGGTACACAACCCTTTTACACAATACTTTTTCTTTCTCTTTTTTTTGGGGGGGATGAGAGGAAAGAAGGGGTTCTGGTTTAACTGGGGAACTTCTGAAATAATAATAATTATCAACCCACATTGTCCTTTGTTTTTGATAATTATGCTTTATTTATTTACAAATTATGCTTCATTTTAAATTTGTTTTTATCATAAATACTGGAACACAAACATTTTTCGAAATACCTTATTATCTATCTATTTATTAATATTTTTTACACATCTCATATCAATGTCATTGAGATATTAAAGTAAGTTACTAAGATACCGTAAACTGGGTATACTTTGGCCTTTTTTTTTTAATTTTCAAAATTCCCATTCTAACATCTCCTAAGATTAGAGAAATAATTTAATGGCATTTCTTCTTGTTAAAATCAGTAGCGTAGCTAGAATATTTTTCAGGGGGGGGGGCAACGAAGGGCCCAAGAAAAGTTTGAGGGGGCCATCTCCAATGAATGAAAAACTTGATTCACATAAATTATATATAGGTATGTCTGTGTGTTCAAGATGAATGTTTCCAACAGCGAAAATATAAGAACTTACTACCTCAAACAACTAGGGTACATTTATACAATTGATTTCCATTCTAATATAGTAGTTACTTAATCACGGCGTTTAAAATATGTGTGACTGATTGATTTAGGGAATAAAGTGCATCGTTGAAATTTGCACTTATATCATGATGCTAGTTATTTTAGGAATTTGCTTATTACATACGAAGGCAGAGCTACCGGAACTTTAGCTGTACTTTCGAATCAAGCTGATATACATACTGCTATGTTAGGTTTTCACAAACAGACTAGTGGAAACTCCATTAAAAGTAAACTGAATTTACTCTATTTATTGTAATGATTTTCCTCACTCTCACAACAAAGAAAAACATTAAATATAACACTTCAAACACTTGTATAAACTATACACTTTTGTTACATTTCTAAAACTTTTAATAAACAAGTATTATTACGTGACAAAGCAAATTAATTTATGTTGTGTTAAACGGTAGAACGAATAGTATTATTCCAGAAAAGGTGGAAGATTATAAATTTCAAAAACAGCGCTTCGGCTATATTGTCTTGTTAAAATAGCTTATAGTTGTTGAAATACTAATATCACTTGTGTGCTTGACAGCTGTAACACATAGAAGCATTGATCAATACCAGTTTGTAACAGTTTACATTACAAAAAAAAAAAAAAAAAAAAAAAAAAAAGCATGTAGTTTACTTAGGTAGGTAATAAAACTGCATATGAATACAAAAACCAAAGTACGATCAACCATGTGCATTTGAGCTTAGCGGTAGAACAATGACTTCAGATTCGGAAGATGATGTGTTACATACTATGTGATACTTAAGTTACTTTTCGACATAGTCGCCGTGTAAATTTAAACACTTGTCATACCGTGGTACAAGTTTTTCTATGCCTTCGGCATACACAGTTGCCGCCAAACTGTTGAACCAATCACTAACAGCTTCCTTAAGTTCATCATTACTGCCGTAGTGGCTTCCACCCAAAAAGCCTTTCAACTTTGGGAATAGGTGGAAGTCACTGGGGGCTAAGTCTGGACTATAGAGTGGATGCTCCCAAACTTCCCACTTAAACTGCTGAAGCAAGTCCCTCGTCAATGCCGCGGAGTGAGGACGGGCATTGTCGTGGAGGAGGATGACGCCGCTGGTCAGCAATCCACGCCTTCTGTTTTGAATCGCGCGGCGAAGTCGACGTAACGTCTGACAGTAGGCAGCTGCATTTATGGTCTCACCTCTCTGCATGTAGTCAACGAGCAAAACACCCTTACGATCCCAAAAGACCGTAGCCATAACCTTTCTGGTGCTCAAAATTTGTTTGGCTTTTTTCGGCTTTTTCGGAGAATTTGAATGGTGCCATTTGGCGCTTTGTTTCTGGAGTGATGTGCGAAATCCATGTCTCATCTCCAGTAACAATACGATTTAAAAGTTCATCGCCATCCTTATGGTAACGGCTGAGAAAAGTCAATGCGGCTCCCATTCACTTGGTTTTGTGTTCCTCCGATAACAGTCGAGGCACCTACCTTGCACTAATTTTTTTGTAACCAAGTTCACCACTGACAATTTCGTACAACAAAGTTCTTGAAATTTCAGGAAAGAATTCGTGCAGCCCATCAATAGTGAATCGCCTATCCTCTTGAATTTTCCGCTCAATTCTTCCTTTGAGTTCGTCAGTCATAACAGAAGGCCGGCCCGAGCGTTCCTCATCGTGCACATTCGTCCGTCCGTCATTAAACATAATGCACCACTTACGAACTGATGCTTCATTCATCACATTTCCATACACCTCAGTGATTTGTCTATAAATTTCTATCGGACGCACTTTTCTTGCATTCAAAAATCTTATCACACTACGAACCTCACACTTGGCAGGATCAGTAATTGTATCGCACATTTTACAGTCGCACAGCGAAGCAATAATGGACCGTAGCAGATCGCAGCTGGTGCCAGACTGAGGCTAAAGCATGCCCAGGTCAATAACCCAGCGGCAGCGGGGGTGGGGGAACACGCGCACGCGCTAGCGCAAAACGTTCTTTACTTTCCGAATGACCCTCGTATAAATGTGCGATAAAATTTGGTATTCAGTGACTGAACTCACTGAATGGAGTCTTTATAGACCAGTTCCATAAATTCCTGATATCTCTCTGATTACTAAATATCAGATAAGACAACGGGATGGCACAACCTGGTCACGGGAGTGGAATTTCTCTATGAAGTAGCATTTTAGGGATTAAACTACAGTTGAATTTTTTGTAGAAAAATACTTCTGAACGATTTATTTACAAAGAATCGCTGAATTTTATTACATTTCCACAGGCTTTAGTTAGTAGTATCGGTCCATCAAGCCGTTTTCCTCCGTTTTCCTGGAGGCCGCTAAATAGCATCGGCGCAAATCTGTCTTCAACATTGGGGGGGGGGGACGGGTAAGACCGTTCCCATATTATATGATATTATATATATATATATATATATATATATATATATATATATATATATATATATATATATATATATATATATATATATATATATATATATATATATATAAGCGATGCTCAAAATATTTATGAAGTTGAAAAACAATGCTGTGAAGGATCAGGGGAGCAGAATTGTCTTCAATGGCGTATTTAGGGGGCTATCAGGCTGGGCTCAAGCTCCCCCCGAAATAAATTTGTTAGTTTTTCGCATTCCACGCACAGCAATAATCCTTCTTACCATTTCTAAGAATGTCATTGACTTTCCATTTACTTATGCTCTTTGTTCAGAAATCATACTGTAATTATTTGTCAAATTTCATTCCATGTAAGAACTGCGTCCTTTTGTTATTTCTTTCGGCCTTTCTACTTTTCTGTTTCTTTTTCTGAGTGTTACTTTCTTTCATTTCGCTTATCATACTTTATCGACCGTTCTCAGTTGTAATTCAAGTCGGCCGTCATCAGTAACACCAGCACTAAGAGGAGTTGATAAGCGAAACTGGTGTTCCACACCAACTTGCGCGGATATCAACATGACAGGACTTTGGTTGTTATAACAAAGGAAAAATTATATCGGTTAGTTATATTTAAAAGAAGGAAATGTTTGAATTAAAGAAAATCAAAACAGTGGAATAATTAGCTCGGGAAATTAGGAAGTCCAAGAGGATGCTTCCTTTCTCTTTTGTAAATAGAATAAAGCGTTAGATTCACTCCTAAATTTTTGTATCATATCATGTAGGATTTATTGGTCTGCAATTCTTGCCATTATAACTTCAATTTATGCATAAATTAAAATATATTTAACTCTCAAACTCAGGTGGGCAATTGCCCACTTCCTTCCTTGTGTTGGACATAGCCCCTCGAATCAAAATCCTGAATACGCCATTGGTTGTCTTCAACATTGGGTGGTGGGCAGATATGAGGCTTATTTTAGAGAAGGAAGATGAAACTCATATTACGGTAGATGAATCTGATTTCTGAGGTGAACCTGTTGTAGAGTATATTATATATTAGGCGATGTAGATGAAGTAGTAGTACATATCAGTATTACAAATCACTGCCGTGAACACATTCTGAAATCTGAATACATGCATATTTATAATTGGTATGTTTCTAATTAGGGATCCACAAAGATCTACGTTAAAATTGATTTTTTAAATATTTTAATAATATAAATAATGACTTCCCCAAAACTATGAGGAAAGAATATCAATTATGTATGACGCAACAATACTCGTATTTGAGCAAAATGATGATGATCTCAATAACATTACAGGAATCGTTACAGAAAACTGACACATATCATATACTCTTTAGTTAACAGATATAATCTTAAGATTATGGAGAAAAATATTCCAGCAATTGAATTCTTTTCTTTGCTTACGAAGCATCCTCTCTGAAAAGAAAAATTGGGACACGCGGAAATACGTACGAACAAACCATGGTTCGAACTAGCAGAGACGAGAAAACAGCCAAAATTACGTTTGCTACAAAATGCGAATGAAATAACTACACAAAATTTCATAGATATCAGGCTGGAAACTTCCAAAATCTTAGAACAAAGAAACGCGATTTTTTGAAAGCTAAAATTAAGGAACTTGAAGATAATAGTAAAAATAAAAACATCCGGGACATGTATAAAGTGATCAACGAATTTAAGAAAGGTTATCAACCTCGTGCTTATATTAAAGAAAGCAGATGGAACAGTTCTCACTGATACAGATAGCCTCTTAAATAGATGGAAAGATTTCTTTGACGATTTGCTTAACACGCAGCACAAAGCTAATGCGCGTGGAGAAAGGGAGATACACACCGCAGAACCATATATTCCAGAACCCAGAAATCGCTATAAAGAAATTAAAGAAACACAAATCTCCGAGTGTAAACGAAATTCCGGCTGAGGTAAATTTAGCTGGAGGCGAAAAATTGTGGAACAAGATACACAAACTCATTCTCCTTATCTGGAACAAGGAAGAATTGCCAAAGGGTGGAAAGAATCAATAAGTGTTCCAATTCACAAGAAAGGCGATAAAACTGACTGTAATAATTATCGAGGCATTTCTCTTCTGTCAACATCCTATAAAATACTTTCAAATATTCTATTAGCAAGACTGACCCCATACGCAGATGAAATTATTGGAGATTATCAGTGCAGATTTAGACGAAACCGATCAACTATCGACCAAATATTTACCATTCGCCAAATAATCGAAAAAAAAGTGGGAATATAATACCCCGGTGCATCAACTATTTATTGATTTTAGAAAGGCGTACGACTCGGTTAGGAGAGAAATATTGTACAACGTTTTTACAGAATTTCGAATACCGAAAAAGCTAATTAGGTTAATTAAGACATGTTTAAATGAATCACAAAGTAAAGTCCGAGTAGGAACATTTTTCTCCACGAGCTTTCACGTCGAGAATGGCTTGAAACAAGGAGATGTGTTGTCGCCATTATTATTCAACTTTGTTCTGGAATACGCTATAAGGAAAATCAAAGATAGCAACCAGGGCCTAGAGTTGAACGGTGTTCACCAGGTTATGCGTACGCTGATGATGTAAATTTAATAGTGGATGATATGAGAACAAAAGAAAGAAATACAGAGAAAACTAAATACATGGAAGTGCGTCGGGACCGTAACACGGCAAATTATGAATGCGTTAAAATATTAAATAATATTTTTGATAAAGTGTATACTTTCAAATATCTAGGATCAATATTAAGAGACGATAATCATATTCACGAAGAAATTAAATGTCGACTGAAAGCAGGGAATTCGTGTTATTATTCAGTTCAAAATCTCTTGTCGTCGCGAATTCTGTCGAGGAATTTGAAGCTTAAACTATATAAAATGGTAATCATGCCTGTTGTTCTGTATGGTTTCGAAAAATGGTAGCTTACTCTGAGGGAAGAACATAGACTGAAAGTATTTGAGAACAAAATCCTCAGATGAATATTCGGATCCAAGAGGAACGAGAATGAGGAATGGCGAAAACTTCATAACGAGGAACTACATAAATTATACGGCTTACCAAACATTGTTAGGGTCATCAAGTCTAGGAGGCTTAGGTGGGCAGAACATATAGTCAGGATGGAAGAAAGTATGAACGCTCTTAAAGGGTTAGGGGTAAAACAAATCGGAAAACGACAATTAGGAAGGCGTAGGCGCAGATGGGAAGACAATATTAAGATGGATCTCGCAAAAATAGGAATGCAAAGTAGAAACTGGATCCAGTTGGCTAAATAGAAGTCAACTGAGAGCTTTTGTGACTGTGGCATTGAACCTCTGGGTTCCATAGGCCATAGAGTTGGCTTACGAAGCATGAGCTGATACTACAAATAGATGAAATGCGCATTTACTGAAAAGATGGGTTCTACTGACATTGGGAAGTCTATATAGGTACTCTTCGTGTTCTAGGGCCTAGGGGAGAGGATGAGATAAGATTTCACATCAGGTTACGTCACGGACAGCCGTACACCTTCTTTTTCATTAAAAATGGAAGAAACAAGAGAAACCGATTTCAGCTCACTTTTCTTTGTGGTAATCGGACACAAATCATCACACTTATCTGCAAAAAGCACTTTTCAAATCGGGTTATTGGGAGAGCCTCCAATTCCATTTTTTTTGGGGGGGACATGTCTCCCCATTTCCCCGGAATTTGTGCCCGTACCTACAGCTGAAACAACTTTCCAGCATGAGGAGAGGGGCATATCGTCCTCTGGCATTTATTGCAATTTGTGCCCCAGTAGCGGAAGCGGAATTAATACATATTGATAAGACTACTAAACGCACTACAGCACGAAGTTCAGTTTGAAATACTACAGAATACGATTCTTTTTAAAAGAAATAGAAAAGGCAAGAAAAATCAATTTCATCTCACATTCCTTTGTGGCAGTCGGACACAAATCATCACACTTATCCCAAAGAGCACTTTTCAAGTCAGATTATTGGGGGGGACAGTCCCCCCAGGTCCAAGATTGGAGGGGACATGTCCCCCTCGTCCCCCCTGGGATTTGCGCCAGTGCTAAATAGTATCGCTTGTTAACATTGTGTAATGCGCCGCTATTATCTAGCTGTCCCGAAGCGCATTACATAAAAAATTATTTGGTGATGGAGTGTCTGGTCCGCATCTTGTGATATTAAGATTAACATTTAAAATAATTTTTTCGAATCGAATTTAAAAGTTTTGTTAGAAATTCAATTTTTATAAATAGTTTACACAGTATGGGTTTGTGTTTTGTAACTACTAATTCAGTTTAAAAATATGAAGCTGTAATAAGAAAAAACCTCGGATCGTTCGTCAAAAGCTAAACCATCTGTAAAATCATGTATGTATTTATATTTAATGCCTAGAAATATAAAATTAGTTCAAGCTGTTGCAAATATATTGTTATTTGTTCACAGATTATGTGCAGCTTTATAGAAAACAGAACGAAAGATAATTAATAATTTTGATTATGTTTATAAATATGGTGAGAATATTAATTCTAATTTTGAATACAGCCGCTATAAACTTGAAAATGAGATGAAAATGCTTTTAATGATATGATGAACTATAAGAATTATATATATGTTTATAAGGAAGATAATAATATGATAATATATAATGAATATGTTATAAGTATAATATGTAATTTGGAAAAAGGGCTGTTGAAAAGTTTAGAATTGACTCCTATTAAAATATAATCTAATATTCGTATGTTCTTGAATGCTGCATAACCTAGTTGACATTTAAACGATGTTTCCTGCACAGCTTGAGTTTTAATGGGCACTTTTACGCATGGCTAATGGAAAGAGATCTTATGTTCTTCATTGTGGGAGTTCCTTCATTTGCGCACCGAACCTCCAAATTTTACATAATGGAACATGTACCTGTGTGTGTGACAAGGTGCAGTTCATAAAATGGCGACCGTGACAAAGGACTTTCTGAGGTGCAGGTGAAGAATACGACTGGCAGTGAAGACAATACTCAGTGAATAACGAACAATACAGTTGGTAGCAGCGATAGATGAGGATCCGAGGTACCTTAATGAAAATAATGAAGACAGAAACTACTATTAAGAGTGATAAAACTTTCTCAGAATTCTTGGAAGGTATGAGGAGTGATTTTAAACGTAGCACCATTGATTTTGAACAATACTTACGAAATAAAATTAACGAGAAGTTCTCATTGTTAACCATGCAGCTCGATAATAAGTTCTTGGAACTTCGGCATGAGATAATTGGAGACAGAAAAGAACATAACAAGATCTTTGGTGGAGAAGAAGTAGTGGACGTTATAAATGTGGAATTTCAAGAAGTTGAAAAGGCTGAAGAAGGCAATGGCAACGAAGAACAAATAATGGATATGATAGAATCTGAAGAACTATGTAATGTAACAAAAATAGAAGAAGAAAATTATTATGAAGAGGAAATTATTACTGATGAAGAAAACAACTCCATAAAGATTGAAGAAGAACCATTTCAAGGAGCTCCAACCGTGGATAAGTATTCAAACATAAAGAAAACTAGAAATAAACCTTGGGAGAAGTGCTGGAAGAAGAAGATAAGGAAACCCAAAGTATATTTGTGGAACCTGCAGAAAAGGATGACAAGAAGGAAATTTAAATTGGACAAGAAATGGAAATACCGAAAAAGAAAGGACAAGATAGTGGAAAGAGAAAGAAGTAAAAGGAGCCGAAATAGGAAGAAAGAAAGAAAGAAACAGAAAGATAGTGAAAGGATAAGCGACAGAAGAAGATGGAGAAGGAAATGGATGAAATCAAGAAATGAAAGACAAAACAACTCAATAAGAAAAAGCAACATTGTTGAAACAAACAGAATGTGGAAAAGAAAAAGAAAGAAACGAAAAGTATTGGCATGTTGGATACGAAAGGCAAGGAAGATAAGTTCCCAAACAGGAAAAAGGAGAAGGAAGAAGTCAAGAACGAATTGGAAACATGAAAGATTTAAAAGGAAAGAAGAACTAGAAATCAAAAGAGGACACAGAAAAAGAAGAAACCGGATATGTACTAGTAGATCCTGGCATTTGGGAAGATTACAAGAATTTGTATTTGACACAGGTTGAATCTTTAAGTTTAACCCTAAGCCTTCCAAAGACGTTATGTTTGACATGTGTGTCAATTATTATATAATGGTGTTATAATATGTGTTGGTGTTATTTAGTGTTCTGTTATTTAGTATTTTGTTCATTCTGAAACTATCAACAATGTCCATAATATTTGCTTTAAATTAAGTGATTGTTCGTAACTGTGATTACATTATGTTACAAGGAAACCGATTACTGTTAGGAAATCCTTGAATTAGTTGGTCCATATATAGTTGGCAAAATTTATAGAAATGATACTTGAAGAAAAGCATGGACATTGAATCTTATAAAAAAATATCTGGTGACAATTTTTTTTTTCAGACAAAGGGGAGTCTGTAATGCGCCGCTATTATCTAGCTGTCCCGAAGCGCATTACATAAAAAATTATTTGGTGATGGAGTGTCTGGTCCGCATCTTGTGATATTAAGATTAACATTTAAAATAATTTTTTCGAATCGAATTTAAAAGTTTTGTTAGAAATTCAATTTTTATAAATAGTTTACACAGTATGGGTTTGTGTTTTGTAACTACTAATTCAGTTTAAAAATATGAAGCTGTAATAAGAAAAAACCTCGGATCGTTCGTCAAAAGCTAAACCATCTGTAAAATCATGTATGTATTTATATTTAATGCCTAGAAATATAAAATTAGTTCAAGCTGTTGCAAATATATTGTTATTTGTTCACAGATTATGTGCAGCTTTATAGAAAACAGAACGAAAGATAATTAATAATTTTGATTATGTTTATAAATATGGTGAGAATATTAATTCTAATTTTGAATACAGCCGCTATAAACTTGAAAATGAGATGAAAATGCTTTTAATGGTATGATGAACTATAAGAATTATATATATGTTTATAAGGAAGATAATAATATGATAATATATAATGAATATGTTATAAGTATAATATGTAATTTGGAAAAAGGGCTGTTGAAAAGTTTAGAATTGACTCCTATTAAAATATAATCTAATATTCGTATGTTCTTGAATGCTGCATAACCTAGTTGACATTTAAACGATGTTTCCTGCACAGCTTGAGTTTTAATGGGCACTTTTACGCATGGCTAATGGAAAGAGATCTTATGTTCTTCATTGTGGGAGTTCCTTCATTTGCGCACCGAACCTCCAAATTTTACATAATGGAACATGTACCTGTGTGTGTGACAAGGTGCAGTTCAACTGTACCAGACATATTCTACAGAATTGCTAATGGCCAAGTGCATTAGGAAACTAGACCTACTAAAAACAAGACCAGAAGATAATCGAGCGAGAGAACCAGCATCGGTAGCAAATAGTTCTTGCTCGTCGTATTCAGCATCTAATCTTTCTCAAATGATCGGGATGCAAACAACAGAGGGAATAATTATTTCACAAGTAATGAAAAACTTCTGCTCTCTTATTTTATTGTTAATTAAACAAGACGGCTCGATATTAAGATGCTTTGAAAATAATGCCAAATTATTTAATGGATGCTATGCATTTGTTCTATGTCGCCATAATCGATGGGAATTAATTACTTAGTGTACAAATTATAATAAGTAATGTACGAAAACTTCTTTCTTCCAACGCAAGTGTAATGTTTTTCTGCAGTGTATGCTATTTGTAAGTAAGCATCTCATATTTTAGTATGACTTTCAACATTGAAGCGAATGAGAACGCAGACTGATTTGAATTTTCTTTCTGGCTCTTTGTCCAAAACAAAGGAGATAACTAGATAAGGGACAGAGGTTAAAGGAATGTTCAAGTGGTGAGGTCAATGCATATGCATCCCACAGATTTCAGTGAATTAGATCTTGCTGAACTACAATCAAAGACGAGTAAAGATATTTTATTCGGAGCGCAGCTTATTGCAACATACGGTATTCTACAACTGGTAATTCTGTTGTCGAGAGACGTTGTGATAGTAGTTTCACTTGTAGCAACGACCCACTCACCGTTTGTCGACCTATAGTAATATCACTGTGTAGGGGGGCCACTAGGGGGGCCAAGAATTTGAGCAAGGGGGCCTGGCCCCTTGGCCCTCCCTTAGCTTCGCCACTGGTTAAAATGCAATCCTTTGGCTTTTTTTTTCAAAGCAATAAATAATCAGTGTGACCAACAATGATTATAGTTCCAATTTTTTGATGCCATGCAAGATTTTTATGATTGGGGTAACTTTAGCCCATTTGTCAAAATCACTAATTAATACACGAAAGTATTATTGTAGCACTGTATTTTAAAAAATCAGAAGAGAAGAACAGGGTATTATAAACACATCGGTGAAATAATCAAGATTTTTACTTGATTTCAATTGAAAGAGAAATAACATTTGATAAGAATATTAATTGTATTCTACTTGGATGAATACGAGACATCTATGAAAGAATGTTTCAAATTTCTGAATACTTAATTTAAAATACCGATATTACAAATACATTACTTTGTAGTGGCAAACAAAAATATCGTTCAATGAAAATATCTCTAAGTAAATGAATACTAAACACCCAAAAATAAGAGCACCATATTCTTCATTACGGTAGAGTATTTTACCAGTACCATACCGTACTGCTCAGTTTTAGGAAGAAATTTCTTAAAATTCAGGCACTGTATAATATCCTCTTTCAGAAGCTAGTGGGGCGGAGGTTAATATTCCTTATTACATTGCACCATTTGTACACCATTTCATCTTTAATATTGAGCCAGGATAACTGAACCGTGATTGAGTACTGTGAGCAATGCAACAAAGCTTCTTACCACATAATTGCTGGACAAAGGACTCTCCATTGTTTTAAGTGAGACACACAGTCAATGCACTCAGGCCTATCTCACTGCATCTCCTGCTGTCTCACTGCATCCTCTGGCTAATACAGAGGTTGTTCAGCCTACGTTTGGCCGGTTTCGTTCTTTCCCCCTCCCGGGCAGAATGGACTCACCCGACCTGGCTCGTGGCGTCCTGCAGTGTTGTGCAGTGGCTTCCTGGGAACGGAGTCGTTTTACCGCGCGGACGACAATAACGCACAAAACCGAACCATTGTTGTGAGTGTTGTGTTAAATTTGTTTCCAGGTGTGTGGGTTTCCGCACTGTGACCAAATTGCCGCCCAAACTAAGCCGGTTTTGGGAAGGCTATGTTGCGGCTCTTTATGACGCTCACATTAGTGCTTCTCTCATTAGAAAACAGTGCAAGAAGAATGGTTGCAACTCAGTTTAAGTGGAATAAAATATGTTAAAAAGTACAAGGGCAACGAAGCTCCACCATTTGGATCACCAACGAAGTTGCCTAGGAAGCGGGAATGCACCAAGGCCACCTTCACCATGCAGAGGAAACTTCGCAAAATGGCAATGCAAGAAAATCCCTCAACACAAAGGTGTATGGCTAATCGTCTTGACGTGTCTTTGGGGACTGTAAGTTGGACCTTACACCATCAACTCAAGCTGGAAAAAGCCATGAAAGCTCGCGGTCATCTTCTCACGAATGCCCACCAAAAGGAACGATATTGTAACACCCGAAAGCTGTACAAACGGCATCTGGAAAAACAAAGGTAGATGTACGTCGTAACGCTCAATGAAGCATGCAATTACCTTTCCGACTGCGGCAAACTGAGAGCCATCATGTACCGAGAGAAAGGCGCCAAGAACTTCAGAGGGTGGGTCCGTGTTTGTAAAGAATCCTTCCCAAAAGGGTTCATGGTCGTTACTGGCTACTATTACCGAGGTAAACTGAAGATTCGTAGGGTGGCGAATAACTGCAAAATAAATTCGCAGTATTTTCAGGAGCAAATCATGCGGCCGATCTACGAGCATGAGATTCCAACAATGTACGGAAATGGAGATTCCAACAATGTCCAATCTGGTGCGCATTCACATGGACAAGGCCTCATCACATACCTCACGATCGTCCCTCGCATTCTACAGGGAGATGGAGGAGGCAAGTGGTATACAGGTGATACCTTTCAATGAGGTACCTATTAAATCTCCTGATGCAAGTCCTATGGACTATTGTGGATTTAGATTGCTGAAGTGGGCTTTGGGAAAACGGCGTGTGACAACTGTGGAAGGACTTTGGAAAGCTGTGCAAAGGGAATGGGACAAGATTCCCCTCCCAGTTCTTCAGAGAAGCCTATTACAGTGGAAATTACTCCGTCGGGCTATTGTTAGGAACTAAGGGAAATACATCGAGCACTTATGGATTTGGCGCCATGGATTCTTCTAAATTTTTAAGTAAGTCGAAATTGGCCAAATGTAGACTGAACAACCTCTGTATATGGCCAGCCTTAACCTGGTGAATGATACTGTTACGCTTGTACAGTAAGGGACACTTCTGGATGGTACACTTTTGCCTTAAATTCCCATATGGGTGTACCATTCAGAAGTGTCTCTTACTGTACATACTCTATAAACATCACTTAAGTAATTATTCATTACTCTTATGGATAATTCACCTTTATTCACAATAATATATATTTATTTAATAGCATTGTTATTAGTAACGAATATCACAGCGACTGAACAAACGTTCTTAACTCTATAATTCAATTCACGTAAAGCATACAGAACCTTTTTACCCACGTATCTCAAAGTATCTTTCTCTACTAGAATTGGGGGCGAGCACGGAGGCTCAATAGAGCTCTTATCTCTGGTGTGTGGGGTCACTGGTTCGATTCCGGCCAAGTAAATTTATGATGAGTCTTCTCCAGGCACTCGCGTTTTCTCTCACATTGTCATTCCACCAATTCTTCCATCCTCACTCAGTTGCCTAAATCATTCTTCCTCCTTAGCCTATAGAACATAACGTGAGACGTTAAACTGAAAGCTTCATTTTACTACTAAAATTAATGGTATAACTCCATGCCAAACTATAAGCTATTTCCAACTGAACCCTTATAAAAGCATTCCTTCATTGTTTGAATCTTGAAAGCTGTTGTCACTTCTTTCGTCTTATCATTTTCTACATTACATTGTATGTAGCAACGTAGGTTACCACACATCATTTTGTTCAGCAAAGACCGGGTTGGAATTTACATAGGAAAACATATTCTCCCTCACTCTGACTTTTCCTTCCCCTCTTATTCTCTCTCTCTCTCCCCCCGTCATATTAACTACAAATATTGTTGTCCTTGGTTCGGGAAACTTCTATGCTTTCACACCTACTAACCGTACTTCGATGATAATTAGCAAATACGTAGCTTAGGACAAGGTTTTTCAAACTGGGGATCGCGAAGGAAGGTGAAGAAGGTAAGTACCATTAGGATCTAGTATGGGAAAATGTATGTTTAAAAAGATTATTTTGAATTTCTTATTTCAATATATATATATATATATATATATATATATATATATATATATATATATATATATATATATATATATATATATACAGGGGCGGATCAAATGGGGGCTATAGCCCCCTTCCTTGACGCTCAGGTATACACTGGATAAAATGGGCTTTAATCCTGCTTTACACTGGATAAAACGGCAAAATATGGTTTAGCCCCTCCCTTGATCATATCCTGGATCCGCCCCTGTATATATGTATGTATTGAAATAAGAAATTCAAAATAACCTTTTTAAACATACATTTTCCCATACTAGATCCTAATGGTACTTACCTTCTTCACCTTCCTTCGCGATCCCCAGTTTGGAAAACCTTGTCCTATATATATAATATTTATACTGATTTTCAAATTATTATTCCTTTATAAAACGTACATACATATACAGCTATAAACGATAACCATCAATCGAAAAGCTTATTACAAACCGGAAATTACTTATGGTTAACACAGTCGTAGGTCGTTATATTAAGTAGACTGAGAAAGCCTGGGTTGTAATATGATTCTTGATGTGCTTTCATGCAGGTACCTGAACCTGAAACCCAGATTACAAAATAAAGAGAAAAACACGTCTAAAATTTACGGATTTGAATCTGAGACCACGTATACAACGCAAGAACATCAATTTCACTCGTTTCGTTATTAAAACCAGGATTTCTCGTTAGAAAGCTGAGCAGAGGCCTTATAAAGACAAAACTATAATAATAATAATAATAATAATAATAATAATAATAATAATAATAATAATAATAATAATAATAATAATAATAATAATAATAATAATAATAAATAAATAAATAAATAAATAAATAAATAAAATTAAATACAGTTTTGAAACAAGATCATACTCTTTTGAGTGTGGGGAGACACAAAAAGAAATATTTCTATATCTTCTTCTCTAGCACGAGATACATAAAACCTGGGAAATTGCTGACATTAAAACATCTCTGTCAAAACTTTGGTCTCTGCGGCGCCATAGATATAAGGCTCTTCTCGTGAGCGACTAGCTAGTAATGCAATCTTCATTCATACTCAAGACATACTCATGACCTTGTGACTTATTCTTGGCTCCTGAAGCAGTCAAAAGAATGTGTGATGTTATCCACATGACATCAATCTTCTGACCCTCAAAATGTCCCTCATGTGACACCATTGACAAGAGCTTTCAACAGCACCATCTGGTGTCAGTATTTATCATTCTTATTGCTTCTAACTTTTATGTTTTCACCATTCGTCATCTGCTGTCGTTTGTTGTAATAGTTAGGATATTTTCAGCTCATAACGCCTAATGGAAATACGTACATTTGATAAGATAGTGAGTTATAGCTAAATAGAACGGTGGATGTTGAGCAAAAAATCACTGGTGGATTCCAGGGAGGGCGGTGGGTGCGACCTCTCACTTCAAAGGCTATCTTTCTATAGGTTTATATACATATATAATATCAGTAGTAGAAAATGGATCGATCTGGGCCAGTTTTAGCCAACTCACAAGCCCCTGGGAAAATGACCACCGTGCACCGTGAGCCCACGGTCTTTTACGACCTCCATTTTAGGGGTGAATTCGTTCCCTTTTATGACCACTTTTTAGGGGGTGTATTCGTTCTCTTTTACGAGCACATTTTAGGGGGTGAACTCATTCCCTTTTATGAACACTTTATCAACCCTTATTTTAATATAGCAGAAATTACGAACACAAAGAAGAGAAGATAACACATAACACTACGTAACACACAGCAGAACAGATAACACATAAGAGTACATAACAAGGGTGAACTCGTTCTCTTTTATGAGCATATTTTTCAACCCCTATTTTAACATAGGAGATAACACATAAGATTACGAACACATACAAGAGAAGATAACACATAACACTACGTAACACACAGCAGAACAGATAATACATAGCACAGCTAATAAAAGAACATGGCATATTTTCCAACCCTTATTTTAAGATAACAGAAATTACACTGAGACTATGAACACACAGCAGAGCATAAGAGTACGTAACATAACAAGGGTGAACTCGTTCAAACCCCTATTTTAACATATCAGAAATTACATAGCACAGCTAATAAAAGAACATGGCATATTTTCCAACCCTTATTTTAAGATAACAGAAATTACACTGAGACATGAACACACAACAGAGCATAAGAGTACGTAACACACAAGGGTGTATTCATTCTCTTTTATGAGCATATTTTCCAACCCCTATTTCAACATGACAGAGACTACGAAACATGGCGGACATAGCACAGCTAATACAAGAACATGGTTTATTTCAGAAATTACACTGAGAGTACGTAACACACAAAAACCTCCATTTTAGGGGTGTATTCATCCTCTTTTATGAGCATATTTTCCAACCCCTATTTCAACATGACAGAGACTACGAAACATGGCGGACATAGCAGAGGGGGTGTATTCATTTTCTCCACCCCTAATTGAACATAGCAGAAATTACACTGAGAGTACGTAACACACAAAAACCTCCATTTTAGTGGTGGACTCGTTCTCTTTTATAATTACTTTTCCAACCCTTATTTTACCATAGCAGAAATTACATAATTTTTTTTTCAACCCCTATTTTAAGACAATGAATACCTATGTAACATAGCGATTGGATACGTTCTTTGAACCGATTTGGATGGAACTCGGCATATGGGGGTTTTCGAGCATGCTGAGTACAAATATCATACTTATTTTTACCTGGGTCCTATAGTTTATGTGGCATACGCCCTTTCTATGACAATTTTAACCGATTTGGGTGAAACTCGGTATATGAGGGTTTTCGGACATGCTGATTACAAATATCATACTTATTTTTATCTGGGTCTTATAGTTTATGTGGGATACGCCCTTTGTATGACACTTAAAACCTAATAACTCGAAAACGGAGCCAAATATCGAAGTGGTGTTTCCACATTTAGCAATAGGTCATCAGGTACTACAAATTCCAAAATTAGTGGTCATCGAGGTCAAAGGTCAACATACCTAAAACCCAATAACTCGAAAATGGATCCACATACTGAGGTGGTGTTTCCACATTTAGCAATTGGTCATCAACTACTACAAGTTCCAAAATAATGACCATCGAGGTCAAAGGTCAAAATACTTAAAACCCAATCACTCGTAAACTGCGCCACATATTGAGGTGGTGTTTCCACATTTAGCAATTGGTCATCAACTACTACAAGTTCCAAAATTAGTGGTCATCGAGGTCAAAGGTCAAAATACTTAAAACCTAATAAGTCGAAAACTGAGCCACATATTGAGGTGCTGTTTCCACATTTAGTAATCGGCCACCAACTGCTACAAGTTCCAAAATAGTGATCATCGAGGTCAAAGGTCAAACTCGAAAACGGAGCCACATATTGAGGTGGTGTTTCCACATTTAGCAATTGGTCATCAACTACTACAAGTTCCAAAATAATGACCATCGAGGTCAAAGGTCAAAATACTTAAAACCTAATAACACGAAAACTGAGCCACATATTGAGGTGCTGTTTCCACATTGAGTAATAGGTCATCAGGTACCACAAGTTCCAAAATAATGACCATCGAGGTCAAAGGTCAACATACTTAAAACCAAATAACTCTTAAATGAATCCACATATTGAGGTGCTGTTTCCACATTTAGCAATAGGTCATCAGGTACTACAAGTTCCAAAATAATGATCATCGAGGTCAAAGGTCAACATACTTAAAACCTAATAACTCGAAAATGGATCCACATACTGAGATGGTGTTACCACATTTAGTAATTGGTCATCAAATATTACAAGTTCCAAAATAATGATCATCGAGGTCAAAGGTCAAAGTACTTAAAACCTAATAACTCGAAAATGGATTCACATATTGAGGTGCTGTTTCCAAATCTAGTAATTGGTCATCAACTACTACAAGTTTCAAAAAATAATGGTCATCGAGGTCAAAGGTCAATCTCGTAAATGAAACCACATATTGAGATAACGTTTCCTCATTTAGTAAATTTGTGTGATCTATTCAATTTTGTACAAAGCAGAAAAAAATTGAAGAAGGAATAAATTTAAGCGGCTTATTTACTTTTGTATTAATGAGAAAGAAATCAAAGGAGCACAATTTTAACTATCTCCAGAATTTCTGATTTACTTTTGTATTAATGAGAAAGAAATCCAATTTTAACTAGCGCAGAATTTCTGTAACAAGAAAGCAAGCAAAGATATGCCATATTAACTAGCTGAGAATTATATGTCATCTTGTATTATTTAAGCAAAACGAAGAAAGCGAACATGGACCATTTTACTCAAATTTGGATGGAGTATTCATCTTTGTATGAACCAGAAAAAAAGTGAAGAAGGTCCGTTTTAACTAGTTCAATATTTCTGTACAATTTTGTACTACTCAAATAAACGAAATTTTATTTTTGTATCAATCACAAGAAAATCAAAGAAGGGTCATTTTATACCTTTTTTGTGCTATTCAAATAATAGAGGGAACAAATTTCAGTGGTCTATTTTATTTTTTGTACCAATCAGAAGAAAAGCAAAGATATGCCATTTTAACTATTTAAACAAAAGAAAGGATAAATTTGAGTGACCTATTCAATTTTGTATCAACGAGAAATACAATTTTGTACTACTTCAATAAACTAAGGAATACCAATAAAAAAGAAGCGAAGATTAGGTGAATTATTTTCTTTTGTACCAACTTGAAAAGAGAAGAAGAGCTACTTTAACTAGCTCAGAATTTATATACATTTTCTACTAATCAAATATACGAAAGTATAAATTTAAGTGACCTATTCAATTTTGTACCAATGAGAAAAGTCATTTAACTGGCTCAGAATTTTACTACTCAAATAAACAATGGAGTATTTAGTTTTGCACCATTTTGGAGTATTCAAATAAACAAAGGACTTATAATTTGTGTCAACACAAAATCAATTAAACGAAGTAATGCATTTGAGTGAGGTATTTAATTTGAAAAACCGAAGCAGGATCATCTTATACCATTTTGTATTATTTCAACAAACAAAGGAATAAATTTATATTAACCAGAAAAAAGCAAAAAAAGGACCATTTTAAACTAGTCTAATAAACGAAGACATAAATATGAGTGAGCTATTTAGCTTTGTACGAACCAGAAAAAAGTGAAGAAGGTTAATTTTATACCTTTTGGTGCTATTCAAATAATCGAGGGAATAAATTTGGGTGGTCTATTTTATTTTTGTACTCATTCGAAAAAAAAAGCGAAGAAGGACCATTTTATACATTTTTTACCATTCCTATTTCCTTTTGTTCCAACGAGAACCATTTATAACAGGCTTAGATTTTTATGCCTTTTTTGTAATATTTCTACCAAACAGAAAAAAGCCACCCAAATAAACAAAGGAATAAATTTGTAATAACCACAAAAAGCGAAGAAATGACATTTTTAACTAGCTAAGAATTTCTAGACCATGTTGTACTATTTAAACAAACAAAGGGATAAATTTGAGTGGTTATTCAATTTTGTAGCAAGAAGAAAAAAGGAAAGAACTAACATTTTGTACTAATCAAATAAATGAAGGAATATTTAGTTTTGTACCAAGCAAAATAAGAAAAAGCAGTGAAGAACAAATAAAATTTGGATGGACTATTTTCTTATGTACCAACAAAAAAGAGAAACTGAAGGAGGAATAAATTTGGGTGACCTATTCAGTTTTGTACTACTAAAATAAACGAAGGAATAAAACGGAAAATGGCCATTTTATTTAATTTTGTAGTACTCAAATATACAAAGGTATAAATCTGTGTAACCCATTCAGTTTTGTACTAAGCAGAAAATTTGTTGGCTTTGATTAGAAAGACCATTTTATCTTTTGTATTCAGATTTTCCGGCTACTTTTTGCGCTCTACAAATAGAGATCATTTTATGTGCCTTTTGTAACGAAGGAACAAATTTGAAGGAGGCTCATTTTAACTAATCCTGCTTCGAGTAGATCAATGTGGCATTATTGCGACTTTCATTTTCAAATACATACGGATTAAACAAGAGGACCAACAATTAGAAACCCACTAGTACAAGGCATCGATTCAGTAAAAGCCCGTTATGCTTTCTTCTACGGTCTTCTTCGGCATGAAAGATCAATATTCGATACTTGGAACTTGACCCAATAAGCATCTGTTAACTTTATCCATATCCATAAAATATTCTTTGGTGTGTAAAATTGGATTCACTCATCAGTATAGTAGTTAAAGATAATTGCTTCCCATCTCGTAATACCCTGTAAAGGCTTGTCTGAACAATGAACAAAATCAATTAGATACTTGTAAATTTTAATGGAAGAATTACCTGTATTCTATCTGAGACAATCTACACCCACGGAATCATCGTTATACATTACAAATAGTGTTAATAGGCATGTTTTTCCACCCCCAAAATTAAAATAGAAGTTCTGAAATTTTTCTATTGGCACATCCTAGTACTTCTTAGTTATATCTCCCAAATACTGTACATCTCTTGCCCATTTAATTTAGCCTTAAATCTGAGAAATTGGATTGTATAAATGTGTTCGCAGAATGGCGGTGTAATTGGTTCGCCACTAGCAAATTGTTATCTTTACCTAATAACTCTCTTAGAGATCATTATTGCTGGTAGACTACAATACACCTTTAAAATCTATTGTCATTCGAAAAATAAACTGCACAATAACAGACTATTATAAGTACAGTGCAATACCGCTATTAATTGGAAATTCTTACACAATGTATCGTTCTTGTAAAACCTACTACTAATCGGGGAATTATTGTTATCGAAGTCTACTCCAACTAAGCATAAGGAGAAAGTAGTATTTTTTTTTGCCATAATGGATTATTCTGTATGTATAGCTTTATTGTGAGAAAAACCATTTGTTATTCTTTATCACCAAGTTTCCAAATACCGCGAGGTCCAACAGATAGGTATCAGGAGATACCGCAAAAAGGCCAGTTTTACCACATCGTGTAAAGCAACCAAGTAAATCTGCAATCTGGATGCCTGAACTCGCACCCATGATTCCAAAACTGTAGTAGCTCATCCAAAGTGTCCTGTGTTCTCCCATAGCGAAAGAAGCGATAATATCAATCCATCAAATAATTGTCTACCACATCGTTATAGTGTGCATTATGCTCAACAAAACATGGCTGTATACCATTATGTAACCGAAAATATCTAATTGTAGACCATTACGTTGTACCACAGGGAAATGAAAAAACAGTAACTCACACAACCAAGTATGTGTTAAAGTATTTAGTCGTTAATACAAAAGTAAACAAGCCTTGGTACAAAACTAAATATTCTATACCTTCATTTATTTGAATGATTTTTATCCTCGATGGTACTAAATAGTACAAAATACTCAGTTTGTTACAATGGTACAAAACTAAATTCCTTCACTTTTCCCAGCTGGTACAAAATAAAATATTCCATTCTTCACTCCTTTTTTTGCCTGGTACAAAACTAAATTCCTTCGTTTATTTGAGTAGTGCATTTCCATATATTTGTTTAAACAGCACACGCTAATATAATAAAATGGCATATCTTGTTCGTACATATGCCACTCAAATTCATTTATTCTCCCCTTTGACATCTAAAATGATAATAATAATGATTTAAAATTTAATTATCCATTTTTTCACACTCTCTCTTTATCTCTACTTAATTAAAAAAACATCGTTTCTACTACTACAGTATTTACCCATATGGAACTGTCTCAAAATTATTTATTCGTTTTCTTTTACTAGCTGTAACCTCATAAATTCTAAGATATGGATAAAGTTAACAGATGCTTATTGGGTCAAGTTCCAAGTATCGAATATTGATCTTTCATGCCGAAGAAGACCGTAGAAGAAAGCATAACGGGCTTTTACTGAATCGATGCCTTGTACTAGTGGGTTTCTAATTGTTGGTCCTCTTGTTTAATCCGTATGTATTCGAAAATGAAAGTCGCAATAATGCCACATTGATCTACTCGAAGCAGGATTAGTTAAAATGAGCCTCCTTCAAATTTGTTCCTTCGTTACAAAAGGCACATAAAATGATCTCTATTTGTAGAGCGCAAAAAGTAGCCGGAAAATCTGAATACAAAAGATAAAATGGTCTTTCTAATCAAAGCCAACAAATTTTCTGCTTAGTA
Source organism: Thermobia domestica (assembly GCF_964235325.1). Lineage (NCBI taxonomy): Eukaryota > Metazoa > Arthropoda > Insecta > Zygentoma > Lepismatidae > Thermobia > Thermobia domestica. Next base: position 110,345,733 of record NC_137464.1, read on the forward strand.
CAAAACTGAATGGGTTACACAGATTTATACCTTTGTATATTTGAGTACTACAAAATTAAATAAAATGGCCATTTTCCGTTTTATTCCTTCGTTTATTTTAGTAGTACAAAACTGAATAGGTCACCCAAATTTATTCCTCCTTCAGTTTCTCTTTTTTGTTGGTACATAAGAAAATAGTCCATCCAAATTTTATTTGTTCTTCACTGCTTTTTCTTATTTTGCTTGGTACAAAACTAAATATTCCTTCATTTATTTGATTAGTACAAAATGTTAGTTCTTTCCTTTTTTCTTCTTGCTACAAAATTGAATAACCACTCAAATTTATCCCTTTGTTTGTTTAAATAGTACAACATGGTCTAGAAATTCTTAGCTAGTTAAAAATGTCATTTCTTCGCTTTTTGTGGTTATTACAAATTTATTCCTTTGTTTATTTGGGTGGCTTTTTCTGTTTGGTAGAAATATTACAAAAAAGGCATAAAAATCTAAGCCTGTTATAAATGGTTCTCGTTGGAACAAAAGGAAATAGGAATGGTAAAAAATGTATAAAATGGTCCTTCTTCGCTTTTTTTTCGAATGAGTACAAAAATAAAATAGACCACCCAAATTTATTCCCTCGATTATTTGAATAGCACCAAAAGGTATAAAATTAACCTTCTTCACTTTTTTCTGGTTCGTACAAAGCTAAATAGCTCACTCATATTTATGCCTTCGTTTATTAGACTAGTTTAAAATGGTCCTTTTTTTGCTTTTTTCTGGTTAATATAAATTTATTCCTTTGTTTGTTGAAATAATACAAAATGGTATAAGATGATTCTGCTTCGGTTTTTCAAATTAAATACCTCACTCAAATGCATTACTTCGTTTAATTGATTTTGTGTTGACACAAATTATAAGTCCTTTGTTTATTTGAATACTCCAAAATGGTGCAAAACTAAATACTCCATTGTTTATTTGAGTAGTAAAATTCTGAGCCAGTTAAATGACTTTTCTCATTGGTACAAAATTGAATAGGTCACTTAAATTTATACTTTCGTATATTTGATTAGTAGAAAATGTATATAAATTCTGAGCTAGTTAAAGTAGCTCTTCTTCTCTTTTCCAGTTGGTACAAAAGAAAATAATTCACCTAATCTTCGCTTCTTTTTTATTGGTATTCCTTAGTTTATTGAAGTAGTACAAAATTGTATTTCTCGTTGATACAAAATTGAATAGGTCACTCAAATTTATCCTTTCTTTTGTTTAAATAGTTAAAATGGCATATCTTTGCTTTTCTTCTGATTGGTACAAAAAATAAAATAGACCACTGAAATTTGTTCCCTCTATTATTTGAATAGCACAAAAAAGGTATAAAATGACCCTTCTATGATTTTCTTGTGATTGATACAAAAATAAAATTTCGTTTATTTGAGTAGTACAAAATTGTACAGAAATATTGAACTAGTTAAAACGGACCTTCTTCACTTTTTTTCTGGTTCATACAAAGATGAATACTCCATCCAAATTTGAGTAAAATGGTCCATGTTCGCTTTCTTCGTTTTGCTTAAATAATACAAGATGACATATAATTCTCAGCTAGTTAATATGGCATATCTTTGCTTGCTTTCTTGTTACAGAAATTCTGCGCTAGTTAAAATTGGATTTCTTTCTCATTAATACAAAAGTAAATCAGAAATTCTGGAGATAGTTAAAATTGTGCTCCTTTGATTTCTTTCTCATTAATACAAAAGTAAATAAGCCGCTTAAATTTATTCCTTCTTCAATTTTTTTCTGCTTTGTACAAAATTGAATAGATCACACAAATTTACTAATTGAGGAAACGTTATCTCAATATGTGGTTTCATTTACGAGATTGACCTTTGACCTCGATGACCATTATTTTTTGAAACTTGTAGTAGTTGATGACCAATTACTAGATTTGGAAACAGCACCTCAATATGTGAATCCATTTTCGAGTTATTAGATTTTAAGTACTTTGACCTTTGACCTCGATGATCATTATTTTGGAACTTGTAATATTTGATGACCAATTACTAAATGTGGTAACACCATCTCAGTATGTGGATCCATTTTCGAGTTATTAGGTTTTAAGTATGTTGACCTTTGACCTCGATGGTCATTATTTTTGGAACTTGTAGTAGATGATGACCAGTTACTAGACTTGAAAACAGCATCTCAATATGTGGCTCAGTTTTCGTGTTATTAGGTTTTAAGTATGTTGACCTTTGACCTCGATGATCATTATTTTGAAACTTGTAGTAGTTGATGACCAGTTACTAGATTTGGAAACAGCACCTCAATATGTGGATCCGTTTCTGAGTTATTAGGTTTTAAGTATTTTGACCTTTGACCTCGATGGTCACTATTTTGGAACTTGCACTAGTTGATGACCTATTACTAGATTTGGAAACAGCACCTCAATACGTTGCTTCGTTTTCGAGTGATTGGGTTTTAAGTATTTTGACCTTTGACCTCGATGATCATTATTTTGGAACTTGTAGTAGTTGATGACCAATTGCTAAATGTGGAAACACCACCTCAATATGTGGCTCAGTTTTCGTGTTATTAGGTTTTAAGTGTCATAGAAAGGGCGTATGCCACATAAACTATCAGACCCAGGTAAAAATAAGTATGATATTTGTAATCAGCATGGTCGAAAACCCCCATATGCTGAGTTTCATCCAAATCGGTTAAAATTGTCATAGAAAGGGCGTATGCCACATAAACTATAGGACCCAGGTAAAAATAAGTATGATATTTGTAATCAGCATGGTCGAAAACCCCATATGCTGAGTTTCATCCAAAACGGTTCAAAGAGCGTATCGAATCGCTATGTTACATAGGTATTCATTGTCTTAAAATAGGGGTTGAAAAAGTAATTATAAAAGAGGACGAGTACACCCTTAAAATGTACTCATAAAAGGGAATGAATTTGATGTATTCTCTGGTCTGCTGTGTGTTCGTAGTCTCAGTGTAATTTCTGCTATGTTCAATTAGGGGTGGAGAAAATGAATACACCCTCTGTGCTATGTCCGCTATGTTTCCTAGTCTCTGTGATGGTAAAATAAGGGTTGAAAAATAAGCCATACTCTTGTATTAGCTCTGCTATGTAATCTGTGCTATGTTATAATAGGGGGTTGAAAAATATGCTCATAAAAGGGAATGAATACACCCCTAAAATGGAGGTGGTTGTGTTTGTTATCTGCTCTGCTGTATGTTCATAGTCTCAGTGTAATTTCTGCTATGGTAAAATAGGGGTTGGAAAAGTAATCATAAAAGGGAATGAATACACCCCTAAAATGGATGGATGTTGTGTTTATTATCTGCTCTGCTATGTGTTACGTACCTCAGTGTAATTTCTGCTATGTTAAAATAAGCGATGGAAAATAAGCCATGTTCTTTTATTAGCTGTGCTATGTATTATCTGTTCTGCTGTGTGTTCATAGTCTCAGTGTAATTTCTGCTATGTTAAAATAGGGGTTGGAAAATACGCCATGCTCTTTTATTAGCTGTGCGATGTGTTATCTGTTCTGCTGTGTGTTAGGTAGTGTTATGTGTTATCTTCTCTTCTATGTGTTCGTAATCTTATGTGTTATGTCCTATGTTAAAATATAGGTTGAAAAATATGTTCATAAAAGAGAATGAATACACCCTTGTTATGTTACGTACTCTTATGTGTTATCTGTTCTGCTGTATGTTACGTAGTGTTATGTGTTATCTTCTCTTCTATGTGTTCGTAATCTTATGTGTTATCTCCTATGTTAAAATAGGGGTTGAAAAATATGCTCATAAAAGGGAATGAATACACCCTTGTTATGTTACGTACTCTTATGTATTATCTGTTGTGCTGTGTGTTACGTAGTGTTATGTGTTATCTTCTCTTCTTATGTGTTATCTCCTATGTTAAAATAAGGGTTGAAAAAGTGCTCATAAAAGGGAACGAGTACACCCTCTAAAATGGAGGTCGTAAAAGAGAACGAGGTCACTCCTTAAAATGTGCTCATAAAAGAGAACGAGTTCACCCCTGAAAGAGTGTTCATAAAAGGGAACGAGTTCAATTTGCTCTTCTGTATGTTCGTTATGTTACGTAGTCTGATGTTCTGCTGTTTGTTCATAGGGGTTGGAAAATATGCTCATAAAAGGGAACGAGTACACCCCCTAAAATGTGTTCGTAAAAGAGAACGAATACACCCCCTAAAAAGTGGTCATAAAAGGGAACAAATTCACCCCTAAAATGGAGGTCGTAAAAGGCCGTGGGCTCACGGTGCATGGTGGTCATTTTCCCAGGGGCTTGTGAGTTGGCTAAAACTGGCCCAGATCGATCCATTTTCTACTACTAATATCGCTTCATTTTATTGTGATTTGATGTAAAACTTCGTATTTTAAGCCTACATTTATCGTCCAGGAGCGATCCTCCCCCCAAAAAAAGTGACTCTTCTGGATCATCTAGCCTTTACGAGACCGACCGACCTTGAAAACGGCATGTATGGGATTGCCAGTTAGTTAATCCTCTGCTGTGTGAACACTAATTAACATATTGGGAAGATTTTTTCTATCAAATATGGTTAGACCAAACTTTCCTGACTTTTTTTTTCCTGAGTGTCGAATTTTCGATTTATTATTATTTTTATAGTTGTTTCAATATTTCTTCCTTGGTTTTAGAGAAATCTACTTAGGATTTGTCACGTATATACCTTATAAGGATGCCTTTTTTTTTTTAACCAATTTGAACAACTCACAATCGGTGTTGCCAAGTACGGAAATCATTATTTTCCTATTTTTCGGCCAAAAAGTTCAAAATTTTCAAAATTTATATTTATAAATCCGTACCCAAGTACGAATATAAGTCAACTTACTCCAGTCAAACACCAGTCCTTACTGAACAAAAGCAAGTACATAGCGTTACAATTGGGTAATTAGGGGGCGAATGGAAAATTCGAAATTAGGTTCTAGTCTTTGATTTTCTTTACTTTTCTGTTGACCACAATTTATTTTTTTTTTTTTTAAATTACAAAGCTTCATTTCTTAGATATCGACGTGATACTTCTAGGATATATTAGTGGTGTACCAAAGTTTATTCTAAGGTGGTTTGCGTTTATATAGCAGCAGTGTTTTCAGCCACGGAAAATTTTAATACGCAATTTTAGGAGGAAAATTCGGAAAAAAGTCCCAATTTGTCCACTATAATTTCCCTATTATTGGATACATTTAACAAACGTACTAGCAACTGAAAGCCTCATTCATGGCCTTCACAACGCACTAGAGAAAATTTCAATTGGTTAATTAGGAGAATTATAGTTGAGGTTTACAGTAGACCTTGTTTTCAGAGTAGAAAGAAAATTGTAATTTTCTTAGGTAGAATGATTTTTTTTAAAAAATTACATGCTTAGTTTAGTAGATATTGACATGATACTTCTAGAATATATTAATAGCATACCGAAGTTTATTTTATGATGGTTTGCATCTGTCTGGTAGCAGTGTTTTCAGCCATAAAAAATTAATTTCCGATTTTAGATAGAAAATTCGAAAAAAAATCTCACTTATCACTTTATAATTTCTCTCTTATTGGCTACGTTGGAACATACATACCAGTATCTGAAAGCTCTCATCTTTGACCAACACAATGCATCATAGGAAATTTCAATAGGATAATTAGAGAAACTGAATTTGCATAATCTTTGAATTTCGTTTCTAAGACGGGAAAAGTGTCAATATTTCATATGTACGATGTGAGAGATTTTTTTCTTTCAATCTTTGTATGGCAGCCAACGACTTCACAATTTCACAGTCCGAAGATTTTTTTTAGATGACTTGGACCATGTAGCAACACTGGTGGCAGCTCCAGAAAATCTTAAAATTCAGTTAGGGAATTTTTGTAAATTTTCACCCCTACATTTTCCTCCTGTTGGCAACACTTCAACAAAACTTACGCCATAAAATTATCACATTCTTCTTCTAAAAAACAGTCTTAATTATAGCAATTGAGTAAACAGTCTTTGAACTATAATTCATTTAGTGGAAGTCTACGAAAACGTCAAAATATGGCTGGTTTCGAAAGGCCTAGTGCGAAGAATGGGCTACTAAGGCGGATTTACGGGGAGATCAGTAATGGCATAGTGACATGGTTCAATGTTTCTCAAAGTTTGGTCCACGGAATACAAGCAATCCTTGAGGTTTGGAGCCGCCCAAAGGTAAAGGGAAGTATCTAGATTTTACATGTTTTGAGAAAAACAGCAAAAAAGGTGATTTTTGATAATTAACGTTACTGTTAAAGACTTTGTTTTCTTTCTTCATTGACGCCAAAAATAAAACAAAGTCTTTAACAGAAACGTTAATTATCAAAAACCATCTCCTTTGCTCTTTTCCTCAAAATATGCAAAATGTAGATACTTCGCTTTATCTTTGGGTGGCCACGTGCATTAGTTCAAAAATAAATAAATGAATAAATAAATAAATAAATAAAAAATAAAATTCAAGAGATTTGCGTATGGTATCACATCACAAGAGTAAGTTGATCCAAGAACATTCTAATGAAAATGATCTCCATTTGAAAAAAAAAAAAATGTTTGAAGCTCGCTGTCAAAAATATATTACTCAGGGCCGTAGTTAGCGGCGATTACCTTCCCTTTTGAAACTTTTAGTTGTTTATTTAGTTTTTTTTTTAATTTAACAAGGTAATGGAAGACGATGACAATAAACAGAATCGTGGAATGAACAAGGTGAGAGGAAAGGAAGAACCTCGAAAAAGCATACACAACGGTGTTCGTCCACCACAAAACCTACTTGGTGCAAACTGGAATCAAACCAGGGACCTACGCACCAGAGATGAGAGCTCTACAAAGAAATCCCAACTTAAATTTTCAGTAATTCTTTTCCATAGTTTCTCCGATAGAAAGTGAGAGTAATGATAATAATAATAATGTAAAAAGACATCGCGGAAAATTTCGGCCATTATTGACTTGACAACGATTCCTCGCAAAAATGAAAGACGAGTTGGATTTAATTATATCTTGTTTTTAAAAATTCAAGCGTTAAGATGGAAAAAGTATTTAATTTATTGCTACTTTTTTCTTACTTTTTTCATTAAAGTTCCAGATGTTTTGTCTTCTGCAGACAAGCATGCTTTATAATTATTTACTTGATGAAATTACGTATTCATTTCAAAGTCAATTTTCAATTTTCAGAAGCTTGTAAAATCACGTTACTCTGCTAACTATTGAATATTATTTCATTGCTTTTGTTTCTACGTTGCTCATTAAGGAGAATCATATTTCATAATACATAATAACATTTATGTACTAAGAAACTATGAATATAAGTTAGCTCAATCCTTGTTTTAGTGTTCTTACTACAAGCTTGGCATTACACATTGCGTGATGAAGCTAATAGTGCATTACTTATCTACAAACACATTTAGGAGGAAGAGTAGAGGATACAGTCTCACCTAGTCATCATCAAGAAATTTTCAGAAAATTGGCAGCCACGATTCTCTCCATCAGGCTTTCCTTCAGAAATAACGTTCCGGGGGGGGGGGAGCACACTTAGTATTCAGAGGGACACATATAGGGCCGGATCCAGGATTTTCTGAAGGGGGTGCACAAAATAACTGCCAGTAAATATGAATTAAATTTGAGGTTTTTAAATGCCTTTAGGTATCTGTGGTGTGAATAAGGAATTGCCCTGGAAGTGCTAAATGTCTGCTCTCGATGAATCCTTTGCGTTCAAGCTTCAGAAAATTAACTGAAACTATTGATTTTGCAAAACTCACTGCTAGTTTCTCACTTTCGGTAGTGTATATTTACAACGAAGGGGGGTGCACGTGCACCTTTGCACCCCCCTAAATCCGGCCCGTGACACATATTATTACTGTTCTATTTTTACTATATTATAGACGTATTATTTTGGTCTCGTCGGGGGGTACTCTCAGAGCTTCAGGGGGGAAATGCCCCCCAAAAAGCATGTCTGGAAGAAACACTGATCTCCATTTCGGTTTTGTTCCTTCCAGGCTATTGTTTATTCGTTGAAGTTCAGCAGTGTGATTATATGAGATGTGGATCTATGGTTCAAAGTGGAATCCAAGCCAATGTAATGAATTCAAATATTATACTGCGCACGTTAGCTACTAGACCAGCGGAAAGCGCTAGATTATTGCTTTGTATAAAAATGGACATTAGTCTGAAAGTGTTACTTTAGTCGGCTCGGCGTTAGATCAGTGGTTCTCTAACTTATTGTTACCGCGACCCACATTAAATAATAAAATATATTTTGTGGCCCACCTACTTTTATTCAAATACACATGGACATTCTACGTAATGGGAGTGTATTTCAAACTAATTAAATTTTGTAAATCATATCTCTAATTTGTTATTTCTCCTAGACTAAAAAAATAAAAAAATTCACATGGCATATAAAAAGTAATTGGAAAGCAAAATCTCTGTACAACTATTCATAATGAGTCGCATGCGAGGCATGTGCTTGTTTTCGATATTTATTAATAACTGTATTGATATCCACGCTGACGAATTAGGCTACTACCAAATGCAAGGAATTGGACACTTGCAGTCGATTTCTGTATTTAGTCTTGATTCCAGCCATCATTGTTGCTTACATTTTTCTATGTCTTTAAGGAAGTAACCAGGGCTCTGAGTAACCACTTACTGTATTGTTCACCTCATTAACAAACGCTTCCAATTTTCATTCTCTGAATAGTACTTCTCAACATCAAAATAAAATTTCTATAATTAGAAGAAAAAACTTCTAGCGACCCACCGATAAAACGATCCGCGACCCACCAATGGGTCGCTATTCACACTTTGAGAAACGCTGCGCTAGATTATTACGAAGCTCTTCAACTTGTATATACAAGAGATGAATGTAAAGATTATCTCGGTGGGAAACTTCTCTGTAAGGGAACAGTTTCCTTGTGTCTGTGTTTAAAAAATAAATAAAGAAGCTTTAGATCAGGGGCGGATCCAGGACGGACTTCTGGGGGAGCGGTGGGCTGTAATACTGCTACTTTGAGTTACTTTTAAGAGCTCCAAACTCTGCGATGGGTCTTATTTATATATAAAATAAGAAAGTTTCCTCTTCTGAGGGGGGGGAGCGATCGCCCCCTGGATCCGCCACTGCTTTAGATAATAGAATATAATATATGGAAAAATAGTTAATCTCGTGATAAATTGATAAATTGATTTATTTTCTCGAAGTAATGCATACGAAATTGCGTTTCTTAAATGTCAAATATATAGATGGATTATTCGTGAATACAGGAAGGATAATTTAGTTAAACATATCAGAAAACTTAAATGTACACGGAACTTGGTATGTAACGAAATGTGATATATTAAGTAAATTCGTGATACGAGTAGTATAATTCTGCGATACCATGAGTTTTCTTTTAACAACTTATTTCAACACTCATTCTGAACCATTTTCATTGTTATGCAGCTCAAACATATACGCAAGTATATTATCACTCACATTTTCGCATTTATAATAATACCAGACATCACAAAAATTACACTAAATCCATTATGTCCCATACCTATTTTTCACATCGTTATTGTATTTACGCCACATGTTCCAGAGAAGTCAATATTACTTTTCCTTTTTTTTTTTTTTTTTTTTTTTGGATTCTAGCATTCACACTAATTTTTACGTTTTCCGCACTTACATGGGAGCTAATCCTTGTTCTTTTGAGAAATTTATCCTGGTGCAATAACTCTTGCAGATGGGCTTGAACGTGTTGGCTCCGAAAACTTCGTACGAGCTATTCTCAGGAACCACTACATTGTGGTTTGACTCTAGTGTTGTCAAAGTTGAAGGAGCAACATATTCGTCTAGAATAACACGACAATCTAATGGGAAAATAACTGGCAGTTTTACAATCATAAAAACGTTTGAGCATGCTCATATTTAGTTTTCAGCAGGCATGTAATTTATCCGTTAAACATTAACAATTAAGTCAATCAAATAAAATTTTGTTAATTTTTAAATTTATCGATTAAAATTTTCAGGAATTAATTTTTAATTGATAATTGAAATGGTTAGAGGATAAAGCTGTTATGTTACACTTTTTGAAGTTTTGCATTCTGGCGGTTCAGGCACGTGTCGTATGTTAATCATGCTACGTAACACATTATGGTGCAGATATTTAGAAACGATGAAGGCAGTATGTTAACGGACAAAGTTGTAAAAGTCAATTTTTCCGTCATATTCAATTTGCTACGTAACACCTTTATCCTTTAAGTGCTTTAATTGTTAAAAAAATTAGTAACAATTAAAAAAAATAATCGTTAATTTTTCCCTGGAAACCATGTAAAATTGATATTTTCCAAACTTATTTTGCAACTTACTTCAAAAATTTCATGATGATTTTACAACAGGAATTTATCTTAATCTGCAGGTCTTTTCCCCAAAGTTTTTTTTTTTTTTTTTTTTTTAAATTTTGGACGAGTTAAATAGAAGTGGGAGTAATGCATGGTCATATAACAACATTGATTGTTATTCAAGCATTTATTAATAACAGAACATTTTATGGAAAAACTCGTGAATAAGTTTCCACTTCATACCAATGGAAAAATGCACTGATACAACTTTCCTTTGCTAAGAATGTATGTAGATAACAGGTAAGTTATACTTGTTTGCACATAGTAAACTGCGTTAAAAATATGAAATAGGCCTACATGCTTTATGTAATATTACGTAACTTCTTTTTTTAATTTTAATATTAATTATCTAATATTAGGTATAATTAATATTAGATACATTATAAAGGTAGTAACCAGAATTATTTCATGGAATTTATAACATTGAAATCACCACTATTAACGATGATTACATTACCTCTCTGATATAACACTATATATAATCTAAAAATAACGACCTTGTAGCAGTACATAACCAAAAGACATATAAAGAAGTTAAATATAAAATGCATAATTTTAATTTTATTAATTATCAGTTTGGTGTTAAAACAGCAACTTTACGTAATAGCGGATTAATTTTCTCAGCACTTTTAATTTCTCCCCCTTAAATTATTCATTAAGTTTCACAAATCATGGCAATTCACATTACATAATAATGAAAATTGTTATTTTTCACTTTCGAGCGATGATAAGGGAGATTAAAGCATAGTGACGGTGAAAAAATCGAATTCTAAATTTTACGGTTTTGCATGTTTCATGACCTTTACTAGCCAAAAAGGTGAATTTTGGATGTCTGTCTGTTCGCCGTTCGTTCGTCCCGAGTAAAGTGTTCACTCGCTAAGAGGCCAATGTATGCGCACTGCATTTTAAACTTAAAGCTTTTAAAGGATTCTCCTAGTTTTTTTTTTTGTTTTAATTTTCTTTCTATTTCCAAAATTAAAGTAGTTTGCTGAGGGGATGAAATAAAACATTACGATATGCAATAGCTGGAATAGCCATATGTGTATTGTTGTCAGTATAACTATTTTTTTCACTGTGCTCTGGTTATTTTTGCAATATTGCATGATTTGTCCTTGCTATTGCATTAAAGTTTAAGCGTCCCTTACAACAGTGAGTTCAACAGATGTGGAGCTACAGCTTAACCTGGGATCCGTACCACATGAGCTCCCACTGGTAATCAAAACCGGGTCTCCCACGCCAAAAGTGCGTGCATTACTCACATAGGCACTATTTTGTTTCAAGATGTGTAACGAAATTAAAATGACTCGATCCGCCTAATATGGGTCGTAGTCCTGGAGCTATTAAGCTAGAAGAGCAGAAGGCTAGGATATATTTTCTTCCCAGTGATTGAAAAGAGTATGCCTATAGACCGGAGGGATAGTTTGGTAGGACTCATAGTACGTAAGTATAACATTGTTACATGTACGGGATGGTCTAAAAGTACAGCAATACCCAGACAAGAGTTGAATTTTGTATAATGAAGGCGTGTAGATTCCATGAAATCTGTGGAAGAGCTGCATCTCCTGAGAAAACAGAATAATACACAATGCAGTAATGATTACACAATAACGCAGAATATTAAGAATAACAAGAATAACAATAAGAATAATCAGTTCTCCTATCCCCTGAACAGAAAACCACCCTACGCTGCTGGTGCAATGTAGTCAAATTATCACTGTTGCTTTGTAATAGGGATAGGAGAAATGTTATAGGCTACGCATACAAAAACATTGGATCCGTGTTATATATGATGACCACGGTAGGTATTTTTAACCCATCTTAAAAAAAAAAACAAACAAAAAAAAACCGAAAAGCATACCTTGTGACGCCTCATTCAAATACGACACTTTCTGACAAAATTGAATGCTATGCTTCTTAGGATCACGCCAGTGGATGTTATAAGATTATAATGTTAGTCCATCCGTCCTTCCATTACTCCACATAACTCTTAAACAAAGCAATTTTTTGAATTGTGTGTGTGTTTTTCTGCAATAGAGATCAAGAGGTATTACATTGGTCGAATACGTAATAGAATCAATCCGTTAACATTTTCGCTCGTAATGGTGATTGTAACGGTGCATACCCATATTTATTTCATTTATTCATAAATGTATGTTTCGCGTAACGCTAGTAGGCAACCCTCAAAACATGTAAGAGTTCCGGGTTGCATAAACATATGGATGATAATATTTTAGCTATTCTTAATTCTTATTATAAATGGAAATCCATTCATTCACAAATGTACATCTTCGCGTGAGCCTCTTTACTGTCCCTAACGAAGTTCACTATTATTTTCACTTACACATCTCAGTTAATATTCCTCCGATAGAAAGGGCCCTGTCTTCTCATAAGTAGTAGTATAGTACTTTTTTTTTTAACCTTGACAGGGTAAGTTCAACACGAATTTTTAAAAATAAGTATAGTATACCTACTTTCAAAGTTGTCACACATAACTCGATTATTGAAAGATTGCAACTAAATTACTCGAAAGATTATATAACCCCGTGAAGTTTTCCTAATAAAAAGTAACGTAGAAATATTGATTCAGAATATAGGTCTATATGAGTAAGGCGAGAAGTTTTTTTTTTCAAAAAAAAAAAAGAAACTTGAAGGTAGTTAAAAAACATTTGAAGATTTTTTTCTTTTTGCCCTTCTTGCTACCTAGAAGCAAACCATTTGATACTTGAAGTTCTCGAAAAGAAACTTTCTTCAGAGTACTTTTCGTACAAGTTGTATACTTTTTAAATAATAAATATACAATATATATAGTTCTAAAGTTGTTACAGTCTATGTATCATTAAAAAAAAATACTGAACTTTACTTTTACGTATACATATACTACATATTTGATCACTGGCTTGATTTCTTTTTAAAGTACAGGAGTACGTTTGCATGTAGAAAAAGGAGAGGAGAAAGTTATAAGTAATATGGAAGTCATAAATTTTAAAGGCAATAATCCAAGGTGAAAAAACAGGAACAAATTGAATTGCCAATGGAAAAAAAAGAGGGATATTCCAAGTCTACAGTGCGCCATATTGAATATCCTTTTTACTTTTTTGGTTTGAGAACAAAATATTTTCCATTTTTATCAATACCTCGTAGTAATACTGAGTTTTTTTGTAGTGAATTCTTAACTCATGCATTATTAACTTGCAAACTATGCTGTGCATAAGTGTTTTACTTACACCTCCAAACTATGGTATTCATAAGTGTAGACTATAAGAACGACTTTATCCGTCCGTCTGTCCATCTGACGATAGATATGAGAGCAAAAACGGTAAGATATATCGAGAAGCAGTTTTCTACAATCAATTCAGCATCCCAAGAATAGGTTCCATCTCCTCTGATTACTTTCTATTCAAACCGGAAGTGTTTTAAATTTGTCATTTCCGGTTTCAACGTTTATCACCATAGAACGAAAAGGGTACCTAACAGTGTGAAGTTTTTTTTTTTTTTTTTTAAATACAGAGTTTCAAGACAACGTGCCATGATTACCCCACCAGTTTACCAAAACCGAAGTTGTCCAAGTTTAATGTTACTTGTCCTCCGGTTTCACTACTGATCTCCATAAATTAAAAAATAATTAAAAAAAAACTGTAGAAGATATCAAAAATGTGTTTTCTTTTTGCAATTCATTTATTGTCCGAGAAATAGGTTCCAGCTTCTTTATTAACCCTCTACTCAAACCGGAAGTGATTCAAATTAACAATTTCCGGTTTCAACAATTGTTGCCATAAGGGATGCGCACGAGACAAGATTTGTGGCTGTCTCGTCTCGAAAATATGCTGTAAAAGTGATGTCTCGACTCGAAAAATGTATATTTCACTATTGGAAGAGCCGTGTCTCGACTCGAATTTTGTCAGGAAAATCCTGTCTCGACTCGTCTTGTGCGCATCCCTACATAAAACAAAATCGTAACATATAGCGACAAGCTGTTTTCTGTAATCGATTCAGGATATCAAGGGAACATACCATCTCAACCCGCAACACTATAGGGCTACCAAAATTGGAAGTAATTGAAATTTATTACTGCTTATAAACTGATTTCCGCAGAGGAAAAATGGTTCTGAGATATCGAGATACAGTTTTTGGCAATCAATTCAGATTCTCTAGAATATTTTCTATTCAATCCATAATTGGTTCAAATGACTGAGGCACCATGGCTTCAGGTTTAAAACAGTACGTCAAATCAAATAAAATCAATTTTTTGTACTTTAAAACAATCTCTAAGGCGTTTTGTACGCGTTGGCTCACATCCAACTGCATATATATTGATAGCGAATACAAACAGATGTCCCATGAAAACAATTTTCATGAAAAAAAAAAGTCAACGTGTTTAAGGTAGAGTAGAGTATGGGGTACAGTCCCAGTTTATGAGGCCATACATGAATTCATCATAACTTACTGTATGTACTTCTTTCATCACGAAATTGAGCGTTCCTATGTGCATATTCACTTTAGGAAGGTTGAATTACTATAGGTATAAATACAGAGCACCGATATCTACTACAGAAACGACAATGCAAAACTATCAACGAACTTGCGCTGAGTGGTCAGTAAAAGAAAGAATGATATCTGAGCTGCGTAAGGGCAGGATAAAGCTTGGTATACCCACGCGGGGGTGCGTTCGCAAGGAGCAGGCGCCTAAGCGACGGTGAGTATACGTGTAAGAAGGGATAGTGGAAACACTGTGTTACTTCGTACCCGTTGAACAACTTAATCGCTACGGATCATAACTTAACACATTACATTCACATAGGAATTCAGTTCATCATGGTTTCCTTGTGGACTGTTACGTGGTTAAGAGCGTACAGACTGAATTACGTTTTTGTAACGTTATTAGGGATGTCAGAGATAAGATTCCATGTACTATATTTTGATTACGTACATATTTTTGTTTTGTAATAAAATGAAATATTTCTTCTTCTATAAATTTTACAAATCTTGGTCCCGTAAACTAGATTAGCATCAAGTAAGGCAGGGTAGGTAATGTTATATTTCGTTAGCAGAGTAAAATGGGGTTGAATGTCTGCTAGGATAGGAAGAGTAGGGTAGGTAGGTTAGGTTAGGTTATTAGAATATAGCTTTTGTACACTGTGTAGAAATATCACGCCGGCAAAAAACAAAATCTATTTTAACCGTCGTATAGCATGTATAGTTGCTTTAGATTAGTAACCCTACTAGACTTGTGTATTCGGTTTCAACTCGGAATTTTACAATAATAAGCTGGAAATTGATAGAAATGTTCAGAATATTGTTCTAAAAAACATATTCAAAGTCCTAAGAAATCCCTTTACGGGAAACCGAGATATGAAGTCAAGATGGCGCCGACAGAACTTATCCATTCAATTTTAAAACGTCATATCTTTTCGACATTTTAAGATAAAAACTTCACTCTTGTTTCATTTTACAGAGAATGCATTAGATATTCTTATTTATAGCGACTAATTATCATAAATTATCACTATCTTTAAATAAGACGCCTTAAAGTGAAACGAGTGTCTATTCTTAATTTGTGTTTTAAGATTTTTCTGATCATAACTTTGAAACGAATTAATATACGGGAAAATATCCAGAAGTAATTGTTATTTGCCGCTTTAAGGGTTTTCATACGAGCCAAAATCCATTGTCATATCTCTAAAACTGAAAGAGCTAGACAATTTTAAATAAATCGACTTAGTTCAAAACTTAATGATTCACAATCACTTACGTTACTATAAATGGTAGTAAACAACACTTTTATTACTAGTAACAGCTACAATATTTGCAATAATTTTTGTTATATTTCTACCACAGTTAAAGGTGAAACATTAGTTCAGGGAATTTCCTTAAGAGTCAGATGTAACATGCCATCATCTTCCGGAAACTTAATTTTTCAATGCTGGAAATACAGGTATGTCTCTGTTTAATAATTCAATTAAGTTGACTGCACTACATGATCCATATCGTGTTTTCTTTCTGTTTTGTAAAAACAAGATGTTCAAGATCGTCTTGTTTATTAGATTACGAAGTATTTAGTGAAGTACGTTAATCTTCAGTCATGAAAGCTACGTAATTAACACTACAAACAATAATTATTAAATTAAATTAAATCAATGTAAGAGACAACGTGTTTCAGAAATACATTCAGAATATAGGTCGTTCCACTGCAACAATTTCAGATTGAGACAAGTGTAGATTTACTAAATATTTGTCTCTCACACACTTTTTCTCAATATCACTGCCTCCTCTGTGCTATCATTCTCGTCTAGAGCGTGTGAACTATTTTCACATCCATGACCAACACAATAACCTCACATCGTCGAGTAGTTTAAGCTTCGGCAATCGAAATTTCGTTTGCAACCGACAATACTATCATACAAAAGGATGTGCTAGATATTTATAGGTGTGGAAACATTTTCGTTCAGAATAGGTTCGTAATGACCATCTGTCAACATCCATCCCCAATCTGTTGGTGATAAATGCATATCGTTCTATTGCTTGAACCCGGTGAAAAACTCGACATAAATGTTTCTTTCCTGTGCCTGATGTTGGTGGAAGTGAAATCGACTGCGGTACCTCAGTTCTCATGTATTAATGGTGAGTAGCTTCGTCTAGGTTATCACCGAACGCATATGGATCAAGAAGAAAGAAAGCCCGAACAGTTGTATTTGCTTTCTAGAATTTTTGATTTGTAAACATATTTGCACATTTTCTTAAAATAAAATTTTCTCTGCTTTAGTCTCAGTATACAATTGTGGAGCGTAAACTAGACTAAAAGATAGTTTCCTCGAAATTACCTTTTTTCTTATTTCTTTCTTGCGGCATGGTAAAAAAGAATATTTTCTATTAGAAATAACTTCAAGGCCAGTTTGAAGTTCTCAATGCTGTAAATTTTGTGCGAATTGTCTTTTTTCATGTATTAGCATCCAAAATTAAGCATCTACATCAAGATATGAAGAGAAGGAGGTGATCAAATTTGTATTATCTCCTACAAAAACTGACAATACTCCTATTCTCACTGGAGTTATTGATGTTGAAATCGTCACGCCGGCAAAACTTGAAGTATGTTAACACACACTGATTGAATATGATTAGTCTGCTTTTGTTGCTGACGTTTGCCATAAACAGTCCTTGGGTTTATTATCGACGGTTTGAGATCGTCGATTGTTGCCTCCATCGTTGATCCCTTTCTCCTTCGCCTCTCGTTCTTGGACCTGAATAACCATCGAAAATGACATTGTCCGTAATGTTGCTTAATATACTACACATATTGGAAACATGTCTGATCGAAATTAACTGGGCGCACCTACGTACATCACACGATACAGTAGGAAACCTTTGTTGATTGTATATAGAGAATTTGACGGTAATACGTTCTCGCAAGAAGCAATTTCCTCGAAAACGGCAGCCAATACTGATTTCTTGCCTTTCCACATTAAAATACTATCGAAAAAAGCCAAGTCATATTTCAAGTATTCGGCCAATTTATCTTTATTTTATACAAGACACGATGAGAATTTGTTTTGGATTAACTTCAACATCTCTTTCTGTAAATTTTATAGTTTAGGCTACACTTAGAAGTGATAGAACCTTGTCTCTTGTCTTAAGATGGAAGGTAATGAAGTGTTGACCCACAATGATACGTTCGCAATTACACCTTGATCTTAGGCTTTATCAAAGTTCACATTGCCATCACACACTAAACCCGTAGCAATGGACATAAAGAGATTTGAAAAGGATTGTGCAAGTTCAGGCAGATCATCATCTCCTGAAGAGCTATATTGTCCCTGACTTTCCGAAATTCTCTCAGTTTGACTTGTTGTTCGGACGTTGTAATGCAAACACTGCTGGAGTTTTCGACAGTCCCTATAACATGTGTTGATGAAGGTTTTACACACATCCAGAGCGCATACATTTTTGGTCATTTTTCGTCCGTTTGTTAATCCACATTCAGTCTTCGTTGTACATATTAGTACTTGCTCGATTATCATTCCAGACCAAAATTTCTTGGTTCTTCTAATTGAAAAATGACTATGATTATGAATTTGTGAAATTTTTCAGAAGTCATAATTGTTTCTAGTTTTAGTATTTGTTGCAAGTAAATGTGAGTAGACTTCGCATAATTGAAGTGGCCTTCAGCATGCAAGAATTAGGTTATATATTGGACGTCCCTCCCTAATAACCTGAGCGTCCTGCTCTGAGGAAAACACGTATAATGTTAACTATTTCGAAGTATTGTGCTTGAGCACATAGTTTGATGGTTCGATTTTAGACAGATACATTGGGTAATGTGTAGAGTAGAACAGGGGCGTACGCAGGGGGTGGGTCCTGGGGGTCCGGAACCCCCCGAAATCCCGATTTTTTTGGTAAATATAGTCTACTTTTAGGGGCAATTTTAGAAATTTTAATATAATTTAGCCTCAAATTGTATTTGGACCCCCCAAAACGCTTTAGACCCTCCCGAAATAAATTGCTGCGTACGTCCCTGGAGTAGCACATTTTGAAAGTCCAGTAGACATTGAGATGTGCTTATCTTTTCCAGTGAGAATGCACTTTGAATAATGTTTGAGTGCACATCTTTCAGGTTAAGTAAAATCTTAATTTTTCATAATTTATCAACTAAATCTGCGTCAGAAAATGCGCACAGATAGCTAGAGTGTAGCATGTTCAGCCATCACGTGAACTACCAAGTTCTTTGCGTACATAGTTTCTCATAACCCATCCGTAGATCAGTAGCATAGCGTGGTATTCGGAAATGGGGATTTCAAAGTTAGTCACTTGTGTGATATAATACTGCTGAAATCAGCAATGCATAGCTATTACAAGGGACACACTTAAATCTGAAAACACAATTTGGGAATACACATTTGTTTCACTTTAAGAAGGAATATTTAGAAATGACGATGGATTATGACAAGTGGTCGTCATAAATAAGAATATTTAAATGTATTCTCTGCCAAATGAAGCAAGAATGAAGATTCTACATTAAAATGTTGATAAGATATGTCGTTTCAAAATTAAATGCATGAATTCTGTCAGTGGACATCTTGATTACGTCATATCTCGGTTTCTCCAACTGGGATATTTTGAAACTGAGTATGTTGTTTAGGATAAAATTTTAACATTTTCACCAATATTTCTGATTGTTACTATAAAATTTCTGATTTGAACCCTTTTTCGTCTAATTACACTGGCCTATACATTTGTAAGCGTAAAATATAGTTGTATTACTTCATATTTAAATCAGCTATCTGCAGAAATTTGTTCCTTGGAAATATGGTTTTATATGCAAGGTTCCCTGTAAATTTTGCAAAATGTGGTAAACATAACCAGTATCCTAACTCTATCACGACGCTTTCGAAATGTGAAGATCAGATTCTTCCGCTTTTAAATTGAAAATAAATTACTAAGCAACACGTAATTACATAAAGAATTTCTCTTGGTTCATTTAATTAGCATAAGATTTGGTTCAATTAGCATTTATTTTATTCTTATTTATTTAAAAGGAAGAAGGAAAAATTGAAAATAATATTGTAACATTAATTTAACCTGAAAATACATTAATTTAACAAACTCTTGCATGTTCAGTTCGCATTTTTCTTTCTTCTCTATTTTTTTAAACTTTCTTTCTCCCCCCGCCCTATTTCCCGTTTCTCTAAAATTTACAAGAGGAATGAAAGGAATGGTTTGTCATTACGGAACTAATTAAAAGGTTTTAGTTGTTTGTGCTTCCTCGTAAAAGCAGGAATTCTTGTTAAATCAATCAGTAGTAACCGGTCTCCTGTGCCTCGTTATCTATGGAAAAAGCGAAAATCTGTTAAACCTTTTATGTTGCCACGATTAGCATGTGAGGAACAGCAAGCCCATAATGGTGAAGCTAGCACTTGCCTTTCCGTTCTTTCTTTCAGGCTAAAGCTAAAGGGTTAAGGACGAAAAAAACAGAAAGAAAAATAGAGAACTAGATTGTTTCAAAGCCCTTTTGCACTTCTTAATCTTTATGTGTGTCTGCCCTTATGCGGTTGAAGAGGGGGAGGGGATTCACTCCTCCCTATTTCTTTTCGCCCTTATCAAAAGAGCATCGTTTTAGTCCACTCCCTGGGCTGACACCGTACTTCCATTAGGAAAAGCAGTGTTTCCAACTGCCCCTTATATATATACACATTTTTTTTTATTTTTCAAAAAAGAGAGGAAATCAATTATTTCATTGTTATACAATCATGATCATAATGCCTCGCAGACTGTCGCGTGGGAAGGAGATGAAGGACTTTCTAAATTCTAAAATGATATAGCATTACACATATACAAATAAAAACAGAGTGAAGACTTAACAATTGTAAATATTCTTTTACACACTAGTTATGGAAAAGAATGCTTTAAAATAAAATAAAATTGAAAAATATGCTGTGGGTAGGGTACGGCATTATTATTGATTGAATTAAATAATACTTGCCGTTTAACGTCCCACATTTATGCTCTTTGGGCTAAAGGAGGTGGATGATTGATTAATGGAAGTGAGTGGTTATGAGATAATTGGTGGAATAAAAATGTTGGAAGAAACGGGAGAATACCCAGAAAACGCACAGGTACGATGTTGTCCATTTCCACCACTAACTCATGTGCCCAGGGATCGAATCGGGGATCCCTTGCACCAGATGCGAGCGCTCAACCACAGACCATGGTATCCCTACGACATTATTATTATTATTATTATTATTATTATTATTATTATTATTATTATTATTATTATTATTATTATTACTATTATTATTATTATTATTATTATTATTATTATTATTATTATTATTATTATTATTATTATTATTATTATTATTATTATTATTATTATTATTATTATTTAGTCGTCGTCGTAGTAGTAGTAGTAGTGTGGAACTGAAAATGTGATTAAAAGTGATTGCAAATGGTGCAGTGAAACACAAGAAGACGTAGTTGTGGAACAAGTGAATACTCGGCGTTCAATGTAAGATGCGGAATTATCGGTGATACTTTACCAGACTTATACAAAATCCCACAGAGACTTACGGGAAACAACTACCGAAAATTCCTAGAAACCCATATTCCAGATGCAGTGGATAACTTACCCTTGGCACTCGATCCATCGTTGTATTTCATGCATGATGGAGCGCCTGCTCATTTCAGTGTTACAGCGTGCCAGTAACTAAAAGCAATGCTTCCTGTTTGATAGATCGGGCGTGGAAGACCAATTGCTTGGCCTCCACGCTCACTAGAACTGAATCACCTGGAATACTATCTGTGGGGATATCTAAAAACTTTAGTCTACAAATCTGGTGTGATTACTGTGGAAACGTTCTGTATTTGTATCGACGCAGCTTGCCAGAGAATGTGAAATATCCTTGGAACTTGGGAGAGTGTTCGTGCCTCTATGGGGCGACACGTTGAAGCTTGCATTCAGAAAAGAGGGGGACATTTTGAACATTTGCTGTAAAGCATGACTTAATGATATTTGAACATAGACACGTGTACCATTTGTGTGGTGTTGATGAGGCAGCACATTTACTGTAAATAGTTGTATCTCCTGAATGAAGTTTTTAAAAATAATTTTTGGTGATGTCTGACGTAACTAGTCATTGCATTCGTGAGTGTACTTTTTTCTCGCTGTGTCATTGGTGTTGGGAGATTAGGAAAATGTGTTAATTACATTAAGAAATACCGGCTAATGGCAATATGAAAACTTAGATTAAAAGAAGAAAGAATGGAGTTCAATGTGAATTATGTTTGTTATATGTTTGCAGGATTATAGTAAGTATTCGTTTATATTGTCTGAAGTTTATGTTTGTGTTTATATTGACATCATTTTCAGTGGAAATTGTATTTGGTATTAAAGTACATGTCTAGTGGTATATTTTGATAATGATTTGTTTGCAGTATTGATAAATAAGTTATTTATACGGTATATGAAAATGTTTATGTCTAGTTAGGCCTATCTATTAGGCCTATGTTTTGTTTCCTATTATTTTTATCTGATGTTATGTGCATGTATTTTGTTTTTTTTTTAATATTTACTTACATCCCCAGTGGATTTGTTAGTTTCCTCTAGTTCGTTGTATAGCTTCCTGAGTTCGTATTCCATTCTCGTCAAGATGACAATGTCATCTGCATAGGCGCATATTTGGCTGATTTTATTGATAATTGTGCCCCTTTTATTTATTTCTCGTATTGCAATATGCAAGGCTATTATGAATAAAGTTGTGGACAGTCCTCTCCCTGTTTTACTCCCTTTTTACACTCGAATTATTCTCCTACTCTGTGTCCTGCTTTGACTTTTGCTGTAGTTTGTTCCAGGATTATTTTAACCAGGGTCTAAGTTGCTCAGTTTTGGAGGGATCTTGAAGTGTTCTAATCCCTGTAGAAGACCATTTCTATCTATGCTGTCGAATGCTTTATTGTAGTCTATGAACAGAATGTGTATATCTATCCCATTCGTAGCATTTTTCTATTGCCTGTTTTATCACAAATAGCTGATTTGCTGTTCCTCTGTTTATTCTAAATCTACTCTGGTACTCTTCGGTTATTCCTTCGGTAAATTTTTATTCAATCATTAAATATACTTGTGAATATTTTATAGACTGTGTTCAGTAGCACTATTCCTTTGTAATTTGAGCAATCTGTTTTGTCTCCTTGTGTATCGGGTGTAGTATCCCCACTTTCCAGTCTGATGATATTGTTTCTTCTTCCCAGATTTATCTGATCATGTTGCCTATTTCCTACATCATCTCTGTCCCTGCATATTTTATTAACTCGGCTGTTATATTGCCTTCTCCGGGGGCTTTGTTATTTTTTAGTTTCCTGATAGCATTCTCTACTTCTTCATCGTTTGGTATTTCTACTTAGGTACTTGTTGATGTTCTACGATATTTCGTCTCTTCATTCCTTCTAATTTCAGTATTTCTCTTTCTTCTGTTTCTGATGTTGGATTTAGCTGCTTTTTGAAGTATTCAGTCCATCTTTGTATGGTACCCTGTTCATCGGATATTATGTTTCCTTTTTCGTCTTTACATCCAATCCGTAGTGTCTGAAATCCTTTATTCATGTTTTTGACTGTTTTGTATAATTTCCTTGTTTCGTTTCTTCCACTCACCTCTTCAATTTCTTCATCCTTCGTTTTAACGTTTCGTTTCTTCTTTCTACATATTTTGTTTGCCTGCCTTCTCATTTCTTTGCATGTTTCTATGCTTGTTCTCGTTGCTCTTTGTATCATTTTCCTTCTTGCTCCTTTTCTCTTTTGGATTGCCTCTTGGCATTTCTCGTCGAAGCAGTCGAACTACTGTTGTCCTTTTGGTTTTCTCCGTCGTCCTACCGTTTCTTCTGCTGTTTCTGTTTATTTCTTGGATTTTGTTCTATTGTTCTTGCACTGTTGGCATTCTTTCTTCTCTTGATTTATGTGCCAATTTTATCTTTATCCTGCATTTATATTCCTCTTCCTTTTCCTTGTAATTTAATTGGTCTATGTTCCATTTTGTTTTCGTATTTTCCCTATATACCAATTTCCTACTAATCTTCTCTCTAAGTTTAGCTTTGACCAGATAAAGGTCTGTGTCTCAGTTGTATCCTCTGTAGCTTCTTGTGTCAATTATAGATGACAAGTGTCTGTTGTTAATGAGAACATGGTCTATCTGATTGACCGTCGTGCCATCCGGTAGTGTTCTCTCTTGTGAGGGAAGCATGTAGTTTTAATTGTGAAATTGTTCTCTATTGCAAACTGAATGAGTAGATTGCCATTGTCGTTACTTTCTTCGTGCAGTGAATGTTTTCCTGTACCTTTAATTCGTGCATCATTTCTTCCTACTTTTGCATTGAAGTCTCCGATTACTATTGCTATGTCGTATCAGGGAATTTTGTTATACACATCTTCTAGTTTCTCGTAGAAGTATTCCTTTGCTGCCATGTCTTTGTCTTCTGTTGGGGCATGTACTGTTACGATGGTGATGTTTCTGAATCTTCCTTTCATCCTTAGTTTACTTATTCTCTCTTTATAGGTGTAAATTACAGTACATTATTTCTGATATGTTTGGCTATCATAAAGCCTGTATGAAACTGACCGATTTTTCCTTGTGTTCCGCTGTAGTAGATAGTGTAATTCTTCCCGTGTCTACTCATCTTCTCTCTTGAAGTGCTATAACATCTATGTACTTCATGACTGTTTCTTGTGCAATTTCTTCTGCTTTACCTGGTATTAACATTGATTGGACGTTCCACGTCGCTACACTCAGATCTTTCTTCCGTTTCCTAGTCCTATAGATTGAACCCTTCCCATTTTTCTGAGGCTCTGGTTTCTGTTTCTGAACGAATTATATTTTTCTGTGATTGGGTTGTTAGCCCTATGCACAATCTCCAACCTGGAGAACCGGGAGTTTTCTTCGGTGTTCTCTTTCCCTAGCCTTTATGGATCTCTCCACTAACTGCAAGGCAGCAGTGCTAGTTTTGGTCCAACTCGGAAATTTCCGGTACCCACCATATCTGCCCCTATCCGCCACTTGGGGAGGTGCCTGGTGGAAGTTCAGCAACTCCCCCAGGATGGCGTCCCCCAACTTCCTAAAAAATACAATTGGCAAAGATAGGCACGGGGAATGGCGTGACGTCATGCGTTCCTCTACCTTTTCAGACCCACTTTTACCTCTGAGCCTAAAGCTATATGCAATGTTCTTGTTGAACTATCTACTGCAGCACCCACAAGAAATTTAATAGTTGTAACAACTGGTAGCCGTGTTGGCGCTTTACGATAAGAAAATAAACGTACGTACAAAGTTTTGTTTATTATTTTTAGTTTTATTCTTCTGTTTCTTCTATAGCTCAGCGCATAAATGTGACTTTGTTGGAATCTATAGTCCATATTTCTTTCCACTGACGTATCACTACACTCATGGCTTCCTGTTTATTATCGGGAAAACAGTGGTGGAGAAAGTGTGACTTCGTCACATTCCTCAATTTCCCACTCAGCGCCAGGCGAGTAGTGGTTGTAATTCCGTAATCATCCATTTCTGGACATTTGATCGTATGAACTTTGTTACTTGTCCTGTCATACGAGGTGGCAGTGCATATTTGTTACACCCTATATAATGTTTAATTTTCAAGTTGAAGTATTGAGTGTTAGACTCAAATAAAATAAATGTATATTCTTTCTTTGCTCTTTTGAAAGAAGCCTCACCAAGTGAAGAACCGCTGTAGCGTAGTCGTAAGGGTTCCTGGTTCGATTCCCAGTAATGACAGAAAATTATTCTTATCGTACCCTCGTCACAATGTGGCTCTAATGTTCATTCAGCCTTTGTGACATGAGTACCTAAGGCAACCTGGGTAAATAAAGGCGTCCGAAGCATGGTTCTGAGTACATCACCTTTACTATGTGCCGAAATTAAGAGCCTTTATTTTTACATAGCACATGAATCATTAGACCTGTCTCATATGTACCCATCCTTTATTTTTACATGTCAAGTGAAAAGTATTAAATGATCAATCAAGAAAGGAGTTTGTACGACATTGGTAGAGCTTCCAGATAACGACATACTTGTTCTGATTTCACTTTCTACCATTAATGTTAACGACAGCGACACGAGAACCGAAACATCGAGGGCAGTTAAAAATCCGATCATGGTCATCAGAGGGACTGGAGCTTCCGCCCCGACATGTGAAGTCGAATGCTTAAGAGTCGAGACCACTTAGCTATTGACACTGAGAACTAGATCAGTTAAGAGACCTAAGCCTAGTTTCTTTAGCTCGTAAGAGTCTACACGATCAAATTTTGTACGAATCCAAATCCAGTGTAATCACTTTCCTACATTTCACTAATAACTTTTCATCTTTGTAATGTTTTTATTATTATTATTATTATTCATTTTACACTTTTTTTTTTTTTTGCCTGTTGTTTTAACTTTTCTCACATTCAATAGCTCTTATGACGTTGAATTCACTGTCTACGTGTGTACAAATTAGTTTATTTTTTAATATATAGATCCAAATTTATCACTATACAAACTTTTCATTAATGGACAAAATCGAAATTGTTATATTTATCTTATTTTTTAGTATATACCTAACAGCCATTAGACGAAAAGTGGGAATTTCACGAGAAAAATACATATGAAGTCTGAAGAATAATGCTATCTGCACTGGAATTGATCATCCTTATATTGTATAAAAACAACTTATTTGTGCAGTTATTGTACCTCTTTGTTATATATTTGTATCACTGAATGAAACTATTCGCTCATTGTCGAAGTTCCGTTCAAACAAGACCAATTTGGCTAGCTTGTATCAATTTAGTGGACGAAGTAAAGTAACATATTTATAGGAGGAATGAAAGAAGCACACTTGTAGTTTCCAAGAAATTGGTTACTACAAGGACGGTTAAATTGGTTACTACTAATTCCAAGGACGGTTAAAGAATTTAAACTTTGTTATAACAACATTTATATATATATATGTCTGTATTTTCATTAATTTCGATAGTGTCTGAAGAAGGATATGCTAGATATCCGAAACAGTTACAAATTATAATTTAAAATAAAGTGGGTTTTAAGCTTTGGTCAGTGTCTCTTTTGTTAAAACAATCAATCCAAAGCCATGAATAGTCTTACTTTCCAAGAAAGCAATAAATATTGTCAAGGCAGGTACTGTATTAAACTTATGCAGGGTTTGATGAATAACAACACGATGTAACCTCCGTTACAAAAAATATTGATGAATTCATGTAAAGTCGAACATAGGTGTGTTATTTGTACCAAATCTTCGGAAATTAATAATAAATATATTACTATGTTCCGCCTACAATAACTGGTTTATAAATATAATATTTCTTTTTTTAAAGATGTAACGGAGGTTACATATCTTGAATTGACACTGACACGATGTAACCTCTGTTACACAAAATAATGATGTAAATTCATGTACAATCGAAACAATAGGTTTCTTCGTTAAATAAAAACTTCATCTTTGTACCAGTACATGGAAAAGGACTGGTAGATGCCATAGGTGGTCAAATTAAAAGGACTATTTGGATAAGACTTCTATGAACCTGCTGCCAAATAGTCTAAAGTATTAATGTGTTCTTTTGTATCTCAAGGTGATGAAGAAACAGCTCGCCTCCTCGTGCACAAATGCTGGATGTTATCTGCTGATATCATTGGAATACGGAACTTCTATCACTGTGAGAAAATGGATGACAATAATATTTTAGTTGGTCTTACCGCAACATCCAGCTTAATCAAAATACATGTTTCTTCGAGGTCGACTCAGCAACCAGCCATACAAAGATTATCTCAAAGGCGTTTAAAGTATAGTGATGTTTACACTGATGACGATGATGATAGTAACATATTGTCTAGCAGACAAACGAGCTATTCTGGCGTTCCTGGACCATCAGTTGAAAAACCTATATCGGAATTAGAACTCCCAGCATATAATATTAAGCCAAGATCTTATGTTCTGATTAATTTCAAGTGTGGTGCTACAAGTAAAGTTGCCTGTAAGTATGCAGGCATCTGTCAAACTCGATGTGAAGTTCGGGTGTCATTCCTAAAATTGTGTGAAAGTGACGCTACATTGTTTCAACTTGATGAACATAATAAAAAGTATGTTAGCTAAGAGAAAATAAACAAAATTTTACTTCCTGAAAATCTGAAGATAATACGCAACAGAATACTGTACAAATCGCATCCAGTTGATGTATATGAAAAGTGAATATTTGATTAAAATCAGACAAAGTACCCGATCTTCTAGAAACAAACTTTAAAACTTGATGGGGTACGTTTATTTCTGTTAATTATTTTACGCAAGTAACGGATTCATTTGTTTCTTTCCGTAACTTGAAATTATTTTGTATCTTATGTTCTATAGCTGTTAATACTTTCCAACTTATCTGTACAATAGTTTGTATTGCTCTTGAATGGAAATCCTGAACTTGGTATCAGTTCTCAATAGACTATTGTCTTATTTGTGGTATGGAATACACTCTTCTTTGCACCGACGATTTAGTATTACAGAGTCTTGCAAGTTTTTGTCTTGTTTGGTACTAGTTTAACACGAACATTCATTGATATATATATAGGGTGTTTCAAAACACCGACAACGTTTGAGATGTGATTCCTGACACCAAGATAAGACGAAAAGTATAGACCAACTTGGGTGCACAAATGTTTACTTTCGGACTTATGGGCTGCCGAAAACATGAAAGAATGAACTTTAACGGTCCATAGCTCCAAAACTATGGGAACTACCATTGTCGGGTCAAGACTTCACTTAGGAACTAGTGCCCAATCCAAAAGTACATGTTTCAGAATCCTAAGGCACTCACGCAACAATTTTTATAGAGGGAGTTTAGCTAAGGGCATATAATTTGAAGTACTCACCAACTACCTCTGTAAAAACTGTTACAGAAGTACCGCAGGATTCTGAAACATGGATATTTGGATAGGGCACATATTAGTTCTTACGTGAAGTTTTGACCCGACTAGGGTAGATCCCTTAGTATTGGAGCTATGGACCTTTAAAGTTCATTTGTTCATGTTTTCGGCAGCCTGTAACTCCGAAAGGAAGCATTTTTGCACCCAGGATGGTCTAAACTTTTTGTCTTATCTTGGTATCAGGAATCACCTCCCAAACGTTGTCGGGTTGTTTTGAAACATCATATATATATATATATATATATATATATATATATATAGAGA
This sequence comes from Thermobia domestica, assembly GCF_964235325.1. NCBI lineage: Eukaryota > Metazoa > Arthropoda > Insecta > Zygentoma > Lepismatidae > Thermobia > Thermobia domestica. The sequence continues at coordinate 110,374,837 of NC_137464.1, forward strand.
GAGAGAGAGAGAGAGAGAGAGAGAGAGGGAGAGAGACTGAATACAATTGTATGTATTATATAAATAACTATTGTAGTAACATAAACCGAGATATGTTACGATATAATACCTCTGGAGTAGTACAGTCACTGATCTTAAATTACTTGTAACCTCCGTTACAAACCATGTGTAACCTCCGTTACACAACAACTATATCAGGAATAAATCAAATATTACTTTTTCTCCTCACAACTGTTCTTTCAGGCCATAGTTTTATCTTTTAATAAACAGAAAAATCGAACAGCAATAGTTCCGGTGCTACAAGAAACCAGAGTTCTGATTGGAAAAAGTACGAAAAGTTAAGCCTGTTTCTAAAAAATTAACCTCCGTTACGCCACAAATAACGTTTTTTCTCCACAACGATGTGATATTTCCACATGTACTTTTATTGTATAAATGGTGGCATAGGTATGTATTGTTTGGTCTATAAGAACACGGACAGCACACGTTTTATTTGCATAATATATCACTGTGCAGTAGTAAAAATGTAACCTCCGTTACAAATGGAATGGCTGCTAAACCTATGCCTCTTTGGTAATAAACGTCACCTATCCTAACCTTTATAAACGGTCGTAAGTATAGATGGTCATAAGTCGATGTCTAACAGTATATGAAAACACATTTTTCTTATAAAAATATCCAAGTGTGTGGTGGATTTCAATGATTCATTGCAAAATAAAGGATGGTTAAAGGTGTTCATGTCCATATTCGTAATACTGCATAAAACTTATTTAATTCTGCCTATTTTTAGCCATATGGTAAAACTCCTGTTAACTAGTCTCATTTTCTCTATTGAACAGTGAAATATGGATTTCATTCTCTGCAGCAATGACAACGAAATAGTTTCTTTAATTAATCTGTTCGTTCCACATATCAATCTAAAAGCAATAGGTCTTTTACACACGTATGTTCAAACGACATCTTGCTGATTATCTCTTGTGAGTCTGAAACAGTTGACGTCTTCTGACATAAGTTATGCACCTGCAACTAATTAAGGTTTTACATGTGTATTTTTTTTCCTCCTCGCTATATCTTTTCCTCTGCTTCATAAGTCCCTTGCTTGGTTTTTCTAATGAAGAAAAATAGCTCGTCCTTCCAGATAGATATTTATCAACAAGTGGATGACTTTATCTGAACAAGTAAAAAAGTAAAGCTTTATACTTGTGCATTACGCCGTGAAAAATATGTACTTTTGAATGCATTTAGTAGAAAGGACAGGACACAATTTAAAATAAAAGAGAAAGAATATTAATGAGAATAGTGTAAAAATAGGAATTAGGAATGAAATCTGAGGAAAAAGATTTAAAAGCACAATTTTCAGTTATTAATAATACAGTAGAGTTCCGAAAACTTGGCCAAATGTGGACCGAAGGGTGGCCGAATTTGTGAAAATGCAGGGTTATCGGGAATGGGGTTAAATGAGTAAGTACAAATGTTGTCTCAGAAAATACAGTACAGTATGTATTGGTTGCTTGATACAACAGAGAATAAACTGTCTAATTATCCTTAAACAAAGATAAAGTACGTACTTTACGAAAGCATACTGCATGAAAATAAATTAATGAATACACACTGAATGAATACAGTAATTTACCTGATAAGACAGATCTCAGAAAAATACCCAGCAATGACCTTGAAGGGGTCTGCGCGCGGGCTTTTGTCGTCCTGCCAAGGTGTGGACCCGGACTGCCGGGTTGTCGAGTGCTGAGTTTTAGTGACTACTGTAGACCTACGTATTAATAATAATGGGGGCAATAGCGGATACGGTGATTCAGTGATTGTGCTCACTTCTGGTACGAGGGGTTCCTGGTTCGATTCCAGGCCACTTGTGGATGTTAAATATGACTGTTACGTCATTACTTATATAATTTCCATTTATCCTATCGCTCCCCCTACGGAAACCGATAATTTCACCAGCAACTTGACAATTTGACGTAGTCGTTAGCGCACTGTAGGACAGAACAAACATGGATACGTACAAATTATAAAAATGATTCTTGCTGGAGGCACTACACAGCAGTTCCCACGGCGTTGCACAGTGGTACGAAATGCCTAAAACTTGGTCAAAAATGAAAATGGAAAGTTGCTATCTGGTTATTTTTAAGTATTAGGTTCGTTACAGTAACAATTGGTCTCCTAAACTTCACTCATGGAATCGGCCAGCCGTTTATACCAGAGCTAGTATTGGAAGTCAAAGTGAACCTACTTTTGTGTATCTCGTAATACCTAATGCGCGCGAGAAATATAGCGCGAGTTTAATATGAAATAGTTCATTGTATACTTTTCCGATCTATTTAAATCAGAATGGACATGGTTTCGGGAGGTATGTAAATGATTTTAAGACCATATATTATTCATAATACGATAGTTATTATACATTTATTTTCATTAATGTTTATATCAAAAAATGTTTGAAATTATTTCAAAGTGAATTAAAAACTGAACTCGAAAGTTATATATGACGCCCCATTCCGCTAAACTTTGTATTAGCGCATAATCTATGATCAATTTACTACAAGAATTTGATAAAAACAGCTGCTCTTGGCTGCGCCTTTTTTTGTACGTTGCGATTGAATAAAAGGTTGCAGTTAAAGAATATTTAAGTATTTTGTTAATGTTAAACAAAAAGTAAAAAAACAAAGCTAAAATTATTATATAAAAAAGTGAAAATGGTGTTTACAAGGTACATGCAAAGAAGATAGTGAAAGGCAACAAATAAAAACGTAGAAACAATTCTTCAGTATAACATAGAAGAGGACAGTCGATGTATGCATATTTTAGTTTCCATTATTTTATAATTCATCGAAATACATATATAAAATAAATTGAATTGAATAAAGGTAAGTAATTTAGTAATACAAAAAGTGATTATTTGACAATATTAATTATATTAATTTTAGCTCCAAAAGATGAAATCATTCAATTATCAAAAAATATATATATATTTGTTTTGAGGAAAGACCATTTGAAAAGCGATCTACAAATCATAATTGAAAATTTGGAAAATCGCCCCTCTTCGAGGAGTGGTCATTGTATTAAAATATGTGACGATAAGACAGGCATCGCATCTTTATTTTAAAGAATGAGGGATAAATATCAAGAGTCCAATAGAAAGGATGAGTGAGTTTTTTCATACAAGAATAATGAATGGCTAAGTGCTATGTTATTATTTTGTGTACATGATAATACTGCTAAGACATCAAGGAAACATAAAGATCGACCACCTTCCTCGGAATTTTTATCTTTGAGCGAATGTTCAAAGCGAAGAACTGAAGAAATTCGCAAAATAATGACGTTAAAACATTTGTTTACGCTAAGCAAATGAGTATTCGCCCTTCCGGAAAATTGAGTGCTTCAAAAGTTGTCAAAGACGTTTTATTTTCAAGTCCATCGAGAGCAGAGAAGTACATGAAAGCTGTGACATCAATGTCTTCACCCACGGACATGTATACCAATGATAAAGTGCTAGCTCTTTTTCTTGATATGGGGATATCAAGAAGAAAACACCTAACGTTGGAAAACAGGGCACTAACAAAAGGCTTTTAAATTGTACCCATATATGTCAATGTATTAATTTGATTCGCCATATTGGATTCACCATATTCCATTTTTCCATTTTGGTATCAATTTGTATTCAGCAATGTGAAAACCCCTAGTATACAATTTTGATACCTTATTCTACTTTTTCTCAAAATTTGATCCGCCATATTGAATCCGTTATTTTGAAATTTTAAATTTGGATATCAAGTTCGTGATCAGTGAGGTCAAAAGTCACAGCATGCCGATTTTTGTGCACTTTGAAAGAGATTTTGAATTTTGGTCACGTTTTTAGCATTTCGTACCACTGTGCGTTGCCACGTCGTGAGTTTCTAAATAAAGCGAGAGGGACTGTATATAATAAGCTGGTGACGGCTGTGACTTAGTACCAATTCACGTTTGCGAAAAATTACCATTAAAAGAAGATAATAAACTGTACACTTATTGATATAAGTTAATTTATAAGTGCTATATTAACTTTTTTTTGTAATGTTGAAGACCTACCATCAGTAGCCCACAAAATATGCCACTGACACAACAACTACTATTACAATTAGTAATACAGGTAATAATAATACTTAATTAACTTATTTGCTTCAAACTCCAATGTCACCATTATTATCAATATACATTTATTTTATTTTATTTTTATTTTTATTTATTTATTTATTTATTGTATTCGAGTCAGATGCACAGAAATTCATATTTGACTGAGAGAAAAAACACACTTTGAGATTATTTTTGTTCTATTACCTGTATGAAGGGGCACAAAAATACCGTCGAAAATTCCTTGTTCTAGGGAATAAATGGGAAAGAATATGAACTTAATTATTCAAAAATGCATTTGTCTTGAAATATGTTTAATGTCAGCAAAGTTATATGTGATTTCGAAAAGCACCAGAAAAACATGCCATGGGCGGTGTGTTAGACAGGGCAGCTTTATAGACTACATATCTTGAAACGATGTGATTCCAGATTCTCCGAAGCAAAACGAAAAGCAAACAAAACTCCTGGCTTCTTTAAAGTCATTGTTCAGCTTTTTTTTTTTTTTTTTTTTTTCACGAGAAAGTAACTTTATTATAGTATCGTTTGAAGTGCTGTGAATCTCTCTTTAAAAAATGGTTTCTTTCCAAGCCGCTCCACCTTTAGTCGCTACATGATCCAATGATAATGGAGCATTACGATGAACAACTGATTTCGTGATAGATGACGAGATCTGGATTTATTAATATAATCCAGAAACCAAACAACCTAAGATCCAGGGAGTAATCTACACCTCCCCAACACCCCCCAAATTTCTTTACACACATCCCTGGATAGAAAAGTAATACTCCCCCAAATCCAACTGTATCAATCAGTATCATATAGGTTGTTTATTACATCAAGTTAAAAAAAGATTTAGCGTTTAGGAAAGAAGGCATATTCTTAATTATTTATTATATAGTATGGAAAATAGTGTATGTGAAAGATAATCAAACTGAAAAGTTGCAAGGCTTAGAAAAAAAATTGATGTTATTTATAGTTAGTGTAAATAGTGAGACTGCCAAAAGTGCCCGAATATTTTTGTTTTTTCAAGAAACAGTCTTTAAATTAAGACGACATGATATTTCTGTTGAGTGTGGAGTACAATTTGCTCAAGTATGGGGATGGGGAATATCATAACTCAAGATCAGGTGAGTCCGTTTCTTTTATTGGTCGTTATTTAGCAGAAGAAAATAACGGATTTGAACTTGGTTTTCTCTTTGTATTAATATGAAATTAGTTTCTCATTCGTGTTAATATGAAATTTTATTTTAATGATCCAATGTACAGAAATTAATCTATTACAAAGTGTTTTTTTTAAGCACGTTGAGCTCCATAAATGAAAACTGCGAGGGAAGGTGGAACATGGAACCTGTTACTATTGCTAATATTTGTGTAACAAAATATACTGTTTTCTTTGAGTTTGTTTAAATATGTATATCACTATTCTGAGAGCACTCCTCCTCTTTTATTTTGAACACCCCCAAGTAAAAATTTCTGGCGTACTTACTGCGTACTTACTACTTGAACGTTTCAGATGAGAAACGTTCTGTGAAAATAAAGATGCAACAGCATTCAGCCAAACTTGACCTTTTTTTTTTTTAAGTCACTGTTTGAAGAATAGTAATACATGTTATTGATTGCTATGTGACAGCTCACCTGCTAAAAGATTTCCATGATTAAGAGGTGCCAAATACAAGTATCCAATAACAATATATCTGCATACATACACACACTGTGATGCGAACAGTCTAATTTCTAGATTTCTCACCTAACTGACTAGCTACACATACCCTACCTATTGTCTAGACCTGGCGGCATACGATTCATTTTAGACTTTAAACTGAGAGAGAATCCTCAAGGTCAGCGTTCTGACAAGGCAGAAGTGGCTGTCGAAATTCACCGACAAGAAGTTTTAAGCACACACACAAAAAAAAAAGACAAAAATATAGTGGTGTGAACGTTTCCAGGCATCATTTCAGAGAATACAAAACTGTCATAAACCATACCAATAACCTGCATTTGAATATGTAAAACTATGGTAGACTTATAGGTTGGGGGAGGGAATTCAATTAGGGGGACTTCCAAATATCAAAAGATGCGGAAGTATGTACGTGTTTAGCAATTTTAAATAATAAGGCAAATATTAATTTACGTGTCTCCAAACTTAAAGAATTCCCGACATTTTGGACCTCTTGTTATAATAACTGGAAGTCCATCCACCCTCTTTCCTTCTATGTCAAATTTCCAAAAATCCTTCATTAGTGATATGTTACGTCACAAATCCTATATACTGCTCAAATTTCAAATTTCTAACTTCAATGGTTTGGCCTAGGCTTCGATCAATTAGTCAGTCAGGGTTCTTTTTATACATAGAGGGTCAGTGACCATTGGAATACAATTTTTCCTTCTTTCTCAAGTTCTATTTTACCATTCCTCTCTTTCTTTTTTATTATTCTTTCTCATTTCAAATCTTGACTAATTATACTACCTTGGCAATAATATCGAGACTAGTCACCTGTTCTGTTTTCTCTTCCCCTAATTTACAGAGCTCTCTTAGTTCCAATCACCGTTATTTTCCGACTTTTTAGAGGCTACTTTTATCCCATACTCTTCACAATTTTTGCCTAAGTTTTTACAACATCAACATAAATTTCGGATTAAAACCAGAATGACCTGTTCGTTTCCTACAGTAGAATAATTAATTCTTGAGTAATCAGGAAAGAGTACATAAAAAGAAAAACGAAATTTTAACGAAGGAGAAAAAAAACCTACTGTAGATCCATTATTCCATGTGCTTCTTCACAATTCACCACAAAGCAAGGGTTTTCTTTCGAGGGAGGGTGTGTGTGTGAGAGAGGATCCCTGAATCCGACAGACACCAATTCACAAACAAACATCACTTAGAGAGATGACAGCAGCTGCATCGCCTCTCAATCCCCATCCTCTGTCTCCCTCTACTTGTCGCCTATGTCGCCGAATATCTCTCCCTGCTCGCATTTGAGAATTTCATTTTGTTCTATTCTCCCCATCCTACCCTACTCTATCTACGGTATCTCTGCCCCTCCCCCTTTTCCCCTTTAATACCTCGTAAATTAAAAGATGAGTAGTGGATCAGACGATCGCATTTATCAATGACGATATATCTCATTCATCTCTCCCTTTCTCTTTTCCGGGTTTTGTAAGAGTGTTCGTATATGTGTGTGTTCTCCATACTATCGAAAGCAATAAAATTTCTAGATCCTTGTGCTGTCTCCTATTGAAAGCCACTTTTTCCTTCGTCCTTTGAGGCTTTTTTTTAAAAATTTTAATAAAGGACAAAATCAAATTTATTAAATTGAACGCTCCAATACTGCTTCTCCTTTACTACTCAAATCGTTTATAGTACCATGACTACTACTAATCTTCTTTTCACGACTACACACACACACACACACACACACACAAACAAACACACATTTACAATTGGATGAGAACTTTTTTCCTTGCCTATTGAATATTTCTCTACTGTCAACAATGCATTAAACACAATCACACAACTTCAATTTTTATCCTGTTAGTAGTACAAATGCACATATACTAGCTCATATGCACATACATATGTAGGTATATATATATTAGCGCTGTCGAAATCGATTTTTCGAAAAACCTATTTTTGGTTTTCGATTTTGAAAGTCGATATTTGGTTTTCGGATTTCAAAATCTACTCACGGTTGCAGTTTTCAAAACGAAAATTCGATTTTTAGTTTTCTTTCTGCACAGTGAAAACGTTATTTGAAGTAAATGTGAACGAAAACAATTTTAAAAAGTGGGAATAATCTGCATATACAAATATAGTGAACTCACATGTCTGTATTTAATTTATGCTACGAAGTTGACATACAATAGTAATGTTCTGCAACACACAAACAAGTTACATATATGTGTATGTTATCTGTGTTCCTTGCGTAAAATGCAGCTATCAGGCTCACCTTCAGTGTGCGAGAGGCCTGGTTTAAGTCCCGAGGTTATACATTCGATCATAGTGACTGCAAATCCCGAACATTATCTATAATACAACATGTAGTACTGCACTTGCATGAAAAGACACTGTCAGAATAGGAGAAAAATCCAAAATCTAACTTGAACACGGATCGCCTGGTTGATAGTCAGTTATTTGCTCCTAATCCGCACCGAGCAATGGCAATCCCTTGCTGTTAGACACTGGTTTTGGAATCTGCCGTGCCACGTTCTATTTTTACTGATATTACCGCCAAAGTAAGGCTCCAGAGTTTAAATGTCATGTGATATCGTCTTCTTATTATCTCTAGTATCATCCCTCATTGAGCACGGGTGCAAGTTGTAGAATACTACATGTAGATCTACCAAGGAATAAAATAGAACCCCATCATTTTACCTGAAAACCCTAATGCTAAATCAATGATGCACTAACTACACCACAGTCGTTCAATATATAATTTTGTGTGATTTTTCTTTCTCTAGCAAAGCTCATTAAACACAAATGTCCCTCTAAATTGTAATGGCCCTAATTTTGTTCACTAAAAACAATCCTAGCTACGCTACTGTTTGTAAGATTGTTCTGTTCTATATGTAAAATATGACGAAATTAATTTGTTAAAAGAATTCGGCTGTAATGTATGTTAACAATTCGATTATCCCGTTTCATGTATTTTCACTTGAACTAGATTACATCAATAATATCATAGAAATAATATCTTAGAAACAAGGTTCTAGAAAATAAGTATGTAGTTATTTTACACTCACGGGGTATACTGATTTCGTGGTACAATATTACAATTTGATAAATTCGATTTGGCCGAACAAAATTGAACGACTCTTGCACATGTTATGTCTAAACGCATCTCCAGTATCTAAAACATACACCAAAATGCACTTCAAACTCAACTTTCCAAATCGAATAATAAATTAGATACTTAAAAGAGGAAAAATAAGCGTATTAAAATTTGCTAAAAATTCGTTTATATGAGTTTTTTCTATCTTAAGACAAGCAACAGAAACTCGAGTTGCAATGGGTTGACAACACTGTGAACCTGATGGTATTGTAGAGTAGCTATGTCAAATAATCCCACTGGCTCGATGTATGCTTGGCACAGAATTTCAGTGTTTCTTTCTTTTTTTCTTTTTATCTGTTTGAAACGTACAAAGACGTCAAGATTAATGGTCCACACTAGTGAGAGAGTATAAAAACTTAAAATAAAAAGTATCAATATCATAACCAGCGTATCTCAAATTGTGGTGCGCTGGTCTATGAGATAATGAGTGGTTCTTGCAAAAGTTCATTTTGTCCACTAAGATTGATCAGTATCCCTCCCCCCCCCCCATCCGCGCGAAAAAACGCATTCAAGTGAATTGCATATTACACGCTATAGTTCAGGATCTCAAACAGGGGTAGATTATATACAGCTTTTGTAGATGTATTATTTAAAAAAAAAAAAAAAAAAAAATTGATAGCCTTCAATTATTATAAACATCTTGTAGCTAATATGTACAATACTTATTTTCTTCTATTTCTACTAGCCTAATATAAAATGAAGTTAATTTTAATGAATACATTTTTTAAAAAAAAATCTAAATGTGTCGGTGAAATACTCGAAACATAAATGATGATAAATTGTTTTAAAGGGAACAAGAGTAGGATGATCCATAAAACATTCTGACTAATAAAAGTGGTCCCACACTTGAAAATAAAAAAGTTTGAGAAACACTGTACTAAAGTATTTTAATTCTCTACTGTCAAAAAAGAGTTCATTTCATAACATTACGTTTTTAATTTAGCACTATAGTTCATCTGGTATTAACGAGTTAAAAAATAAAATGGAGACATTACATGACTATTTAGAAATTCTACCGTGCACATAATACAAATTAAAAAAAAAGAAAAAGAAAGGAAAGATATTCTGTAGGGCAATCAAACGAACTTCATTCATTTACACATAATGGTCTGTGGATAGGTAAATGCCTGGCACTGACTGACTTGAAGGATCTCTATTTGAATAAAAAGAAAGGCTTTTGGAATAGGAACTACGCTGTAGTTCGTGGATATATTACCCCCCCCCCTTTTTTTCTCCTATTCTATTCTTTTGGGTTTATCAATTCAAATATGCCGCAGGTTCGCTTCGCAAAAGTTTTTGATTATCATTTGCTGGGTTGGGTTGAGTTGAGTGACTCTCCTTTCTGTTCCCAAACACAAAGAAGGTCTTTTGTTAGTCTGCACTGAATAGCTTTTCCATTAGAAAGAGATTTAAATTCATGAAATTGTTCTCCAAGTCAATCAGATAGGGTACGATTTGGTTTTATATATAAGTATATAAGGCGCCAACAGTTTTTTTTTTTTTTTCTACTACGATCGCGTGATTTCCTTTCCTGTTTTCAGTATATTTCAAGTTTTAATTTTGTGGCTTGATGTCGATAATCATGAAGAACTATGAAGTTATTTATGCAATTGTGGCCTTACAACTCTCATATTAGTATACTCAACTTTATGTTTTTTTTTTTTTTTTTTTTTTTTGCTAGCCAAAGGCTAGCTCCCTTGCGAGGGTTACGCCCTCTATCCGGGGTGAGAGGTGAAAGTACTGGTGCAGAAAGGATATTAGAGCCGGTCTATGGGATGCAGTGTTGTGAACTTACTTCTGGTTATATAGTTACAGTATACTAACATTTCGTGCGGGAGATTATTATTATTATTATTATTATTATTATTATTATTATTTAAGTTTACGGTGAGAGCTCATGAGTTTAGATTTCATGTAGGTCGTTAAATCATGATAGCCTCTGTCAGGGGCGGATCTAGGAGGTAAAACCTGGGGGAGGCAACCAGAACTCAGACTATGATAGGTATATCATGAGTTTACAATTTCTCATGATTCCTGCAGTTTCGAACTTAACTCTCTTCCGATGGATATTATGATTAGGTGGACTTCAACTATTATTTTACACATTTCATAACAGAAAAACAGCAACTGAAACTATATTTAATGTTTTAAATATTTTCCAATAAAGACTTAAAGGCAACGCTTACTATAAACTTTCAAAAATATGTAAATAATAGTTTCAATTATTTTTTATCATCAAGAAACTGGGGAGTCCTAGGCTCCCAGGCTCCGGGCTAGATCCGCCACTGGCCTTTATGCGGAAAAGGACGTAAGATCTGGATTGTGTGTATTTTCGTTCAGTGGCGTACACAACATTTCATAAAGGGTGTTAAGTTTCAACTGTATATCGCCTAAAGATTTCTACATGTCAACATGATTGATGTTCATGTTCAATCTTGTGAAGGGAGGAATGGTTACATTATAGATGGATAGGCCAGCTATTTGTATATCAGGAACGAAATAGGAATATGATGTTTCTTTCTGTCAGTGTGGTTGGGTTGTTGAGATTGGTTACTCAATAAATGAAACATTGTGATTGGCATATTCGTTATAAATAAATATGTACGTAAGTACATCTGTGTGACGAGGAACTGGCGTAGCCACAGAGGGGTTCAGGCACCTTGAATACCCTAATAGTCTAAGACATAATGTTGTAGAAAGCTAAAAGACAGTATCGTACTTATTAAACAAAATTTTAGTAAATTTGATGGGAAAACCTCTGCTCCTTCAAATGAGGATATACTATGTGTGGATGTTTTGCCCAAAAGTAATTTCTAGTCCATTTGCGTAGCTGAGCTGGACGCAATGACTGCATCAATAAAACAAGGGTGACGGCCTGTTTCTTTTCTTTATGGTTCAAGAGCAGTGGTGGCTCGTGAGGTAAAAATTACAATTTTATCACTATTAAACTAAAGAAAGGAAACTTATCGAATGCACACTATTTGAAACAATGAGTGGAAAAAGAAGAATATTCCACAAGTCTTACATTTGGGAAACGAAAAACAAAATCACACTTACCGAAAATACCCTTACTTACACAAAAGTATTTGTATGAGACACTTGTAGCGTGTGTTAAGACCTTTCTTTTCGCAGAATACGAAAAGCGCAATGAAATTGGACATTTAGTTGTACAAAAGTTGCTGTCGTGGAATTATCTCCTTTATTTTTGGAATATTTCCCGTTTACCATTCACCAATTCAATTCTTGTGTATAAGAATTCGCACATTACTTAAGTTTTCTTTTCTTAGCTTGTACCGATAAAAGTGTAATTTTAATTATTATTCACTTACGGACCACCACTGTTTAAAAGATATGTGACACTGAAAATTAGATTCTTGGTGCGATGGGTAGATGGAGAACTAGGATACAATGTATACAACGACTGAGCAGTAATGCTATAATGCCCAGATATTCACCTGCAACATCAATTAGTTATCCGAACGGTTGGCGTCTATATTAGGATGTCCAAGGACAGGGGGAAGTAAGGTTCCACTCACACTTCCTATACTTCGGCACATAAGCAGGTAATGTAGTCAGCACAACATCATGCTCTGGCCATCCCTCTCCTCCTCCAAAATTCCAGGTTTCTCTTTCGCACAGATTGGGACGAACCGTTGGAAGAGGGTAAACAAGAAAAAAATCCTGCCTTCGCTGGGATCGAACATAGGTCTCCCAATTGATAGACAGATGCAGCACCAACTCTACCATATGTGCAACACGCACATTTGCACAGAGCGCCAAATCTGTCGTAACTATATTATTTAAAATAAATATTTCTTGTTGGAAACAGACTTCATGATGACGGTAGTTAAATTTACTAAGTTGACCTATTTGAATACTACATTCATAAATCATATTTAGGTAGCATTAGTGTAAGGTCACATAGATAGTGCTAAAGCAAATGATCAAAGCTCAGAATGAATTGCTTGATTGTTGTCAATTAGAACTCAATTCTCGAACAGTAGGGAAAACATGTTCCATTACCACAGTTAGTTACCACAGTTTTGATATGAAAACTTTCTTGTTTTTTCACAAACAAGTTTCTTAATATTGAAGGTGAATCAAGTCTTTTTTAAAAAAAATTCTTAACAGATGTAGAAGGAAAATCAAGAAATAACGATAAAAGAGCTAGTTGCACTGAAATTGCAATCTGATAGACCCGCTATATTGAGATTGAAGCTCGATATTGAATTCTATGAAAGAGATTGAAGTCTTTTCCTCTGCAGGTGTGTTTGTTTTATCTTTCACTAACATAATATTTAGAGAAAAAACAGACAAAACGACATTGTATTTGTAGTGTTTAGTGTTTAGTGCTACTGTTCTGAGCGCTTCCTCCCCCCCCCCCGTAATCTTAACCCAATCCATCGATACACAAGGTTAAATGTAAGACTTTGGAGAAAGCAAACTTAAGACGGGAAAAAGGCTTCAATGCTTAAATTCAACTGAAAAATGTAATGTTTTTCTATTTACTTTTTTAACATCATAAGAATGCAGCAACAGCAATACAAATTGTTCATTATTGAAAAGTGCTAACTTAACCGGCTTTTCTCTATTTCTCAGAATCATTAAATCTTTAGCTCCTGATTGAATAATAATAATTATTATAGTTTTTGTAAAACTTAAACTTTTCATATTTTGGAAAATTGCATAATGGTTTTCCTCTAGTAATAAGAAAAAAAAAAGTCTAACGAGTCATGAAATCTAAAACACCTGCTATCTATCGCTCCCAATGCCCCGTTTCTTGTTCCATATCTCCTTTTGGAAACGACAATACCCCCTGGGGCGTAAGCCTTCTTTGAGAACCACTGCACTACATCGTTGCGGCTCTATAAAGTAATAATTTTAGTTTGGATGGCAATATTGGTGAAACTTACCGAAAGGAAGAATTCCAAAAGCTTCAAAAGATGTCAGGAACTAGCCGAATACCCATTTAATCATTTTGGATTCCTGCTACTCCTTTCGGAATATCTATTGATAGTACACGCACACAAATATACACCCCCCTCCCCTTCCCAAGAAGAAGAACAAAAACAAGAAACATTTATATATATCAAAAAAGATCGACGATCATATAAATGTGAAATGAGATCCAATACAAAAGAATGTTTTGCTCAAGGGCAATTTTCGCACCAATACGAGGTGCAAAAGAAAGACAGAGAAATAAGAGGGTGAGGGAACAGTGAAAAGAATGCGAAATTTTGCTCACAATGGCAAGAGAGTTTTGCCTCTATACTCTTTTCTTCTTTTATTTTCGTTTCAGAATAAAAAAAGTAAATAAAAAATAGATACAGATTTTTCGTTTAGGTTGCTGCAAGGTTAGATAGTTATGCGGTAGAAGAAATAGTTTGATTTGAAAGAAGAAGGGCGGACAAGTTCAGTTTGGGTTTGAAAATACACATATACGTATATTATTTTTTTCTCTTCCCTCTCCCCTTCTGACCCTTAACCTCACTACTTTTTTCTAAAAAAAAAAAACCTCCCCAAACTCCTGACTTTCCAACCCTCATGCAGCGAACGAGGCAATATCCATAACGTTAGTGAAACCAAGATTATGACCACCAGTCTTTACTGGACTATTGGAAAATCGTTCGATGCTTATTCAAGTGATCACTCGTTTCAATGTCTTTTGCTGCAAGAAAAATAGCAGGGTTGCCATATATAGAGGTTTTACACATATGTAGTATGAAATCTACTTTGTAGTTGTATATCCTTTACTTCCTAACGCTCTGGTCGAACTGTTCTACCGAAGTAATGGTGTCTGGGCAGTGGCGTAGGGAAGGGGGGGGGGCGGAGGGGCCGGGCCCCCCCCAAAGAGGTCCGACAATGTACTTTGGTACTTTGATGTTTGTAATTTTTTATATATTTTTATGTTTATATATTTTCTTGTTTGTAATTTTTCTATATGTACCTATAACAGCACTTGGGCCCCCCCCAAACACACATCCTGGCTACGCTACTGTGTCTGGGTAACCAATCGAAAAGTGTTCGTGAGGATTGTTGGGAGATATCTAAATAATAAAAAAAAGGTGGACTATAGAGCCTTCCTATTTCAACTGTACCTCTTCTGGCGCTGCTGTCGATATGTATTTTCCCGCACCTCCCTTCAAAGAGGAGGGGCCAGTTGCTGCGGCCGAGATCTTTCAATTGTTGGATGCAGAAGCGTTGCCACAATGGATTATTTTACGGTCTTCGCTGTGCTCTGTCTTGTTAGCCATTCTAACATTGTAAGTAGCCTACGACCTTCATTCGTCAAGACCAAACGACTGAATGACAAATTGGCAACATAGCCGAGGTCATTCCCCCCCTAAGCCTGGGTTTCTCAACCGGAGGGTCACGAACCCTAGGGTGTCGCGAAGATAAGCGGAAAAGATAAAAGATAGGTCTACTCAACATTTTCAATAGGTGTAGAGTTCTTTACAAATCAAACCAAAAATTATAAGGGGGTCGCTGGCGAGAGGATGTGATAACGTGTGGGTTGTCATAGGTATTAGGTTGAGAACCACTGCCCTAAGCAAAAGGAGGCTTTCCTCGGTAAGAGGGTGGCAGGGATGGGGCCGAAGAATGTTTGACATATTTTCCAAGGGCATAGTTGAAATAGGAAGACTGTAGTTACGAATACGATGATGTAGTGAACAGCAAATGCTAACCACGTATCGCCCAGATTAAAATTTATAAATATCACAACTTTACAGAGTAAAAAACTGTTTTGCATTTTACAGTTTTGAAATAGGATAAGATATACAATTCTTTTTTGTATCTCTGCTATTATTAGCCGGATACATACGATACTTTGCCAGGTGATGAAACAAGTGTCGTCAGATCCAATACTGGTGTTAACTAAAAATACTCAAATTTGAACATACGACATATTGCAAGATACAGAACGATACATGGTTTAAACCTTTCCAGAGACAATGCACTGCATTGCAATTTCCTGGACTCAAAGCTGTGATTTGCAAAGTGAAATGTTTTTTCAAGTTCGTTACAAAATGGATAATGTATCACTACTCATTATTCCTTAGCTGGACCATTTGTAGTCACACTATCTAAGCTATACGATATTTTTTTATGAAATACCGGAAAGCTGAGAATGACTGTCCTGAAAAGCGTTTAGTATCGTGTGGTTCTCTGTTGCACCACTGTCAATTTAAGAATTAGTTTCACTATTTACTTTTCTATTTTCTCTATAATGATTGAATTTTAAAACTCTTTGCAATCAAGTAACACAAATTACCATTTTTATGAACGTCTGGTACTATTAAGAAACAAAAGAAAGTGTACTTCCTTCAATGTTTATGTAAAAGCTTCCTTTTTCTTCCCCTCCTCCTCCTTCTTTAAGAAAGGCTTCAGCGATGAATACTGAAACAAATGACGTTAAGTTAAATGGAAACAATCTTGCTGCAATCATAAAACTTTTCACTGGAACCAAACAGGATCAGAATCTGCCTATAATTAAGGAAAAAGTATATTAATGATGATGATAAAAATTCTAAGTTGCATCATATGTATTCTGTATACTTATAACAATTGAATGTAAAGTTTCTACTCTTAATGGTATCAGAAACCGTTACCCATAATGCAATTTTATCCAAGTGCTTTTCATTGTTATCTGCTCAAGTGATTTATATACCATTTTTCTCATGGTAAAAGGCTTATGAAACTTAAAATGTACGTATAATTACTCATGCTTCGTTCAATCTGCATACATATGGCATGTATTACACGAAGTTGTGTAGTATTAGAGGAAATGATAGTTCACTCGCATGTTCAATAATAATTCTCTGTGTCTACATATTAGCTCCCTGTGCATTTACTAATAGTCAAATGCGTTTGAATGCCTACGTGACATGAGTTAGAAACGAGTTATCAATATATAGCTAGGACTGCAGGTAGGCAATACATTCTGTTCAAAATTACAACTTCTATTCACAACATGAGAGGTGATTGTAAGATACGCTGTACCTACAATCGTTGTTTTGTCTGATAGTTTAGTCCAGTGTTCGTAGTTTGAGGGAAATTTCCCTAATCTAGGGAAATTTCATGGGTAAATTTACTAAAAAGAGAAAAGGGGAGTTTTTCGATAAAATGAAAATATAGGGAAATTTTCGAGCTGACTGACCAATATAAATGCTTTTTTTCCTTTGTTCTTCAGAAATAAACTCATGCAATAACAATAGTTTTTGTGTGTGTTCAAAGTAGCATAATTTGCATCAATTCTTGGCTGGGTGTATTTGTATTTTTTGTTGTTGTTGAAAAACTAGAAGCAAAAACCAATGAATAAAACAAATGTGCTTGGCACTCCCTTTAATATACAGTAGCTAAATAAATCTTATCAAATAACTTCTGTCATAAGTATTGAACACTCAACAAACTAGGAAAAATTTTATACGAAAAGGGAAAATTTTATGTTAGCCAAGGAAAATTTTAGAAAGGAAACCTGTACAAACATTGGTTTAGTCCATTCCTGGTTGATTGTTGTTTTGTTTGTATGTATTTCTACGCACCCTATCTTTTTTCTGCTATCCCTAATTTTAATCCAAGAATTCTCAATACTAGTGCAATCGCCAAATTTCTAAAGCCGAAAATATATTCGATACTTGAGTCTGATATTTACTTCTAGTCGTATTTTATTAATTAAAAGTGTTAGGGACTATCCCTATCATACATGACCATTGAGGATGAGGCAAACAAAAACAAAAACACCTGAAAGCTTCTAATAAGTAATGCATATTTTAGGTATACACATATTTTCTACATTCTTGTCCAAGAAAACAAAAATATAGTTATGCCTATTTATTATAACGCTTCGCTGATGATTTATTTTTCGCTACTAAAACAAAATTAATGCATTTTTCTTGTTTTTAATTATGAAGAAAACAAGAATAATTTTCGCAATAATAAAGGAAAACAACATACATTTCTGATAAAGCCATTAGCCTTGTAAGTTATACAGCAATACTTTAGAAATGGCATGTTGCTTTGCAGACAGCTGGAAATAGGCCTAATGTTTTCTTCTGAGGTAAATTGGCAGATAGCATAAATGAACAGCTGGGACTTCTTCAAATCTTCTTCATTTCACTTCACACACAATCAAACTAAAATCATAGAGCAACTCGGATTTGGAAGGGTCCGGGTTTAGTTCTAAATCAGTCAATTTGACTGAAGTTCTGCTGT
This sequence comes from Thermobia domestica, assembly GCF_964235325.1. Taxonomy (NCBI): domain Eukaryota; kingdom Metazoa; phylum Arthropoda; class Insecta; order Zygentoma; family Lepismatidae; genus Thermobia; species Thermobia domestica. The sequence goes on from NC_137464.1 coordinate 110,393,001, forward strand.
CAGCCATCAGCCAAGAAGCAAGAAGCACTTTGAGGGAGTCAAAAGTTCGTTCGTCCTGAGCCATTTTTATTTATTTATCAATTTTGAATATCCCATCCACAGTCGCTGCTCTTTAGGGTAAACGAGATGAGGGTGAGGGTAATACGTGAAACTTATGCACTGAGCGAGTCAAACATAAGAAAAATATGTCTTGCTATCGCCAGCGTTAACACCTTAGAACAGGATTGTCCAAAGTGTACCCTAGTCGCTCTAGTCGCCTGTGCGACTAGGCTTAGCTACAGAGGCGCCGCAAAATATTTGGTAAGTTTCACTGAAATGACAGCTTACAGTTTTTCCATCTTGTCCATACTTTTTTATTGATAAAAATAGGTTAGATGTTTCATATAAGTTATATATCTTAAGTCTGTGTTTTATGTCTGTCTTAAGTACATTTATATTCTGATAGACACGAAACACTAAGAGCAAATGAGGACAATTTTCCAATAATTTATACAGGATGTATCAAAAGTTCGGGACCATAGGACAATCCTGTTATGAGTGACGACAAGGGCGCCGATTTCTCTGTAAATTTGGAGGGGCATTCAGATGCAGATATATATGAGAATTTTAAGACAAATTGCATTCAAATTATGCTAAATATTGTGTATTCATAAATACAATACGGGGCCCACATGATCTTTGGTGGGTGCCAACCCCCGGCCCCCCAGGATCGGAGCCCGTGAGTGACGATACGAAAAAATGGAAAGACAGGAAAGTTGTTTGAAATAGTTAGATTCAATCGAATTGATAGAATATTTCGAACTGCATCAATCGTTTAGGCTCAATACTGGCAAGGCGCCTTATGGTAAATGAAATGTCTAGTTTTCAGATCAGCAGGCAACCACCATTTCCTTGGCCCCTCACTATATCAACACTATATCATTGTTGAAAAACGGATTTGAGATGTCCGATTAACCTCGCAAAACAATATACATCTTCCTCATTCCCTTGGGTTTCGTTCGAGCAGCCTGCTCAATTGAGAACTAGAGTCCAAATGGCTGGTGTAATCGAAAAAGATCCAAAATTTAGATTGAAAACTAGATATTTCCAAGAACTTTACTATACTTCTGTTTCCCGTATAAAGAAAAAAAAAAAAACTGATAGCTTCATTGGAGATATGCATCTTGAGGATTAGAATTAAGAATAACCTATCAGATAAATAAAAGAAGAAAGAAAGAAAAATAGCGATAAAATCCTTATTATTTATTTGAGGATAATTTGTGGACAAGCTGTAAATATACTTTACCATTCTCCACTTAGAAATCTAAATCGGAAGAAAGTTTCTAACTTGATGCAATAGTATTTTTGATTATACAGGGTGTTCAAAACAACACCGACGACGTTTGGGAGGTGATTCCTGACACCAAGACAAAACGAAAAGTATAGACCAATCTGTTTGCACAAATGCTTCCTTTCGGAGTTATAGTCTTCCGAAAATATGAAAAAAAACGAACTTTAAAGGTCCATAGCCCCAAAACTATGGGATCTATCGTAGTCGGGTCAACACTACACTTACGAACTAATATGTGCACTATCCAAAAATACATGTTTCAGAATCCTAAGGTACTCACGAAACAATTTTTGTAGAGACTGTTTGGTTACGGGCAAATAATTTGAAGTACTTATAACGACGAAACTCAAAAACCAAATAATGTTCTGAAATGAAACACCAATTTTATATATATATATATATATATATATATATATATATATCGTCATTATTTCTAAGGTCCTCAGTTTGTACTTTTTATATAAACAAGGCTACGAAAAATCACCATAAAACATTTTGGACATTGCATTCAAACATTACCTTTTTATTATGGCACTTAACAAATTAAGCAAATAGAATTATGCATGTAGTCTTTTACAAGATGGATCCGTAATTATGAATTGTTTATTCTTCGTTGCTATGACAACTAGAAAAGAAATTACATCTATATTTTTTTTTCATAATCATCTTCTTCCTTTCTTGAGCAGCTTGTGCATAATTTAAAAGTAGTTCTGCCCACAAGTACAAATAAAGATATAATATTGATGAAATACCGTATATAATGGCACCTGAATAATAGGGACCTTTTTTTCTTAAAAAAAGAGTGAGAAATCCTATTACATACTAGTTACTTGAGTTTCCGAATGACCCTCCTATATATAAAAATTACAATTCATATAAACATATATTATATTCCACTTTTATAGCAATATTATTTTTATATATTTTTTTAATTCTTTCAATTAATTTCATTTCAAATATTCATATACTTTAACGTTGATAATATGAGGGTACATTCAGATTACGGCATAGATGTTGGTTAATTTTAAGGTCCTTTTGGGGCCACTGATACATGTTATAAGTTGAAAATAGCTGGCAAAACTAATTATGAAATTTACATAATTGCTCTTTTACACAAGAAAGGACCAAATATATATGATATGTTCAAACAAAATATAAATTAAGATTGAAATATCGACAATATCCAGAACAAAACACGATGATTAACATCACAACGAAAATTAGTGATATGGTTTGAACAAAAGAAGTTCATATCAAGATTATAAATGTATGAATTGTTCAATTTGTTCATTGAATTATCTTCATAGAATTCAAATGAAATCCAAATAACAAACGAAATCATAACGGTATTTACAGTAAAATAAAGCAAGAATCAATTGAATACAGTTTTCTCGGACGCCATAACTTTAACTTAAGTTACATGACCAATGAATTCGTTCAACTTGTATTGAAAGTCATAAACCGGAATACAGTCTTGTGGGTTATTTACATCTACAGTTCTTTGTTTCCTATTTCGAGAATTTTTGTCATTTATGATGGAATTTCTGCGAAATTCACTTCGATGAAAATTAGATCCAATGATTACATGCTTTCTAAGTGTAGTGCAATTGCTATTGCTGTTACCACTAGGATTAGGTTCGGTTACGCAACTACTATTACTGTTACTACTAAGGTTAGGTTCGGTTATATTACCGGTAAAATTAGGTTCAGTTTTCATTCGTTTTACTGGTGGCGAAATGTGTCTCCTAACAGATCTGTACCTATTCTTTCCACAATATTCACGGTAATTTGTCCCACCACGGTTTTTGTTTCCTCTGTGATTAGGTTCGGTTGTGTTACCGGTACACATGAATTTAACATCACCTTTTACATTGAGATCACACTTCAATTTCACATGGATATTTCGAACTTGGTTTCGATTAAGGTTAGTTTGGTTCAGGTTAGTACTATATTGCACCATTGATGGATTTTCAAAATTTTGCAATTTCACACTTAGATAATTGAAATCAACGAACTGTATCACATTCTGTAAAAGCACCATCGGATTGTTCACTACAGTAATATCATTTTGGTTTTTTCGTTGAATCAACATTCCAATTGCTCCAACTCAATCGAACAATCACTACAAGCATTGGTGGGAACATACGTTTTCTTTCTGAATTTCACGAATACTAATCAACTTTCTTCCTGCTACATGAACCAATGTCGGGTACATATCATTGAATAGTTCATTCACTAGACGAAGATGACCATATCTTTTCGCATATTGATACATACTAAAATCTTCGTTACACACAGCATCAGTAAGGCAATCAAAAACATTCGAATGAAGAGAAGGGTCGGGATAATCTGATCCAATCAATACCGCAGTATGTTTTTGCGAAAACTCGGTAAATTTCACCAATGCAAACTCAAGATTTTAATTTCTGTTGTTTCTATGGACGGTTAAGGTTCATTTGGAGCATTCATGTTAACCTGTGATGACGTTTTTTCAGTTGTTTCTGTGGAAGGTTCAGGTTCATTTGGAGTATTCATGTTAACCTGCGAAGACTTTTCTTCAGTGAACCTACATAGTAGTTGTTTCATTTGCTCCATTTGTTGGTTCATTCGATCACCAAAATTCTGCTTTAATTGTCCCATCTGTTGATCGATTTTACTATCAAGTTAGTTCATTCGTTCCGTTTGTTGATCCATTCGTTCACCAAAATCTTGCGCTAATTGGTTCATTCGTTCCGTTTGTTGATCCATTCGGTCATCAATATATTGCTTTAATTGTTTAATGAGATCGGCTAGGTCAGAAAAGTTCATTTCCCTGTTACCATTTGGTTCTGTTGCATTTCCAACGTCAGGACAACTCATTTTGATAATTCTGAAAATTTTTGTGCCACTCCTTAACAAAGTATACTCCGTTTTGATATTTCTTTTAACAAAATCACTAAGTAGCCTTAAAGTCAATCTGCACACATGAAATTTATTATTTAGGAGATTGTCTACTTAACTTCATACGAATCTCTTAAGGTCCTGGCGGCAAACCACCAAATTATATAACGACGAAACTCAAAAACCAAATAATGTTCTGAACTGAAACACCAATTTTATATGGTACATATATATATATATATATATATATATATATATATATATATATATATATATATATATATATATATATATATATATATATATATATCGTCATTATTTCTAAGGTCCTCAGTTTGTACTTTTTATATAAACAAGGCTACGAAAAATCACCATAAAACATTTTGGACATTGCATTCAAACATTACCTTTTTATTATGGCACTTAACAAATTAAGCAAATAGAATTATGCATGTAGTCTTTTACAAGATGGATCCGTAATTATGAATTGTTTATTCTTCGTTGCTATGACAACTAGAAAAGAAATTACATCTATATTTTTTTCTTCATAATCTTCTTCCTTTTTTGAGCAGATTGTGCATTATTTAAAAGTACTTCAGCCCACAAATACAAATAAAAATATAATAAAGAGTGATGAAATACAAGTATCGTTGTATAGTCACCAACTACTTTTATAAAAATTGTTACGGAAGTACTGCGGGATTCTGAAACATGGATATTTGGATAGGGCACATACTACAGGGTGCGGCACGTAAAACCGGCCCGTAAAGTGAACACATAAAATGAAATGTAATGTATTGAATATGATTAACTACAACACATAAATGAAATGTAATGTATTGAATATGACTACTCGCCTTCACAGCAGATGCTGAAAGTGTCCTCCGCCCACTTCAACACACATGTGAGCACGATTGAGGAGATTCATATATACCCTTGTCAGTTCTTGTGTTGTAATGCTATTGGTGACATCCTGGATCCTGGTCTTGAGTTCTTCAATTGTGTGTGGATTTGTTTCGTATACTCTTCCCTTTAACAGTCCCCATGAGTAAAAGTCACACGTGGACAAGTCTGGTGACCGAGGAGGCCACAAGCCTTTGCTGATTGTCCTCTCTGGTGTAAACATCTCATGCACAAGGGACAATGATGCAGCTGATGTGTGGCATGTTGCACCGTCCTGCTGAAAGTAACATAACTGACGCTCCTCTTCGGTCAAGTGTGTATAAAACTCCTCCAGGATTCCCATATACACGTCACTGTTCACTGTCGTCTCAAAGAATATGGGCCCAATAACGCGTGTGGCGGAAATGGCACACCAAACACCAATCTTCTCATCATGCAAGGGTACCTGGTGGATTGCGTGTGGATTTTCTGTCGACCAATACCGGTTGTTTTGGGAATTTACGTACCCAGACAGGTGGAACCACGCCTCGTCACTCATGATGAGCATTAGTGGATCCAAGAAACCACTGGCAACATTGCTCAACAGCTATGAATAGAAATGCACCCTCTTCTGCAGGTCAGGCTCCTTCAGTTCTTGCACAACACTTATCCGGTACGGTTTTAACTTCAGTCCCCTTAAAACACGTCTGCAACTTCTCTCACTCGCATGAACCTGTTGACTCAATCTCCTGGTTGATTTTCGAGGACTTCTTGTCATTATCTCCTCCACCTGCATCTTTAATTCAGGTGTGCAGACAGATGGTCGTCTGTTCCTGGGAGCATTTTGAACCGATCCTGTACGCCGCCATTTTTCAATCCATTTCTGAATGGTGCTTTTTGCTGGCACAGAACGTCCTGGAAATTTCTCCCGAAACAAATTCTTTGTTTTCACAAAAGATCCAGTGAGAATGAACCCTTCAACAATGGCAACACGCTCGGGTATCGAATACGGCATTATCACACACTGACACTCACCCGGCTTAACACAACGAGGCCTTTTTCTCAACTGGTTTCGACAAGTTTCACTGGCTGCGGCTGCACGTGACTGCTGCAGGTCACGTAAGTCGACCCGACCTCGACACGCCATCTCTTGGTAGGAAGGTAGATTATTTAAGTGTTGCCAAAAACACAATATACCAGAATATTACGACGGGCCGGTTTTACGTGCCGCACCCTGTAGTTCCAAATTAAAGTCTTGACCCGACTACGATAAGTTCCTTAGTATTGGAGCTGTGGACCTTTCAAGTTCATTTTTCATGTTTTCAGCAGCCTATAACTCCGAAAGGAAGCATTTGTGAACCCAGGTTGGTCTATACTTTTCATCTTGTCTTGGTGTCAGGAATCACCTCCCAAACGTTGGTGTTATTTTGAAACGTCTTGCACAATTGGAAATCTAATACCCTCATTTCATGTGTACTTTGCATGCTGATAAATTCATAAATAACGCACATTTTACTTTCTTTGTTGTCAATCGGGAGGAGGAATAAGCACTGAGGCTTTAGTTACGTTCATCGGAGCTTAAACTCGTCTATAAGGACTAGCAGACAGGTCCAGAAGTGAAGGTTTTGGGCTATTACGATCTAATTTGTACTGTTTTGCTTTTCTAGCGCATTTTCATCAACATAATCCAAGCATCAATGTTACCACTCGAAAAAAGGGAAGAGTGTCCACTATCTTGAATTCAAAATGGAAGACATTTAAAAAATTTGAAAAATTTCTAAATGCTCAAAGGTAGTTAATATAGGTGTCAAATTAAAAGGATTTTCGTTGGAGAACATAAATATGTGCATTATAGTTCTCCAAAACCTCCAACGTGGCCGATATTTGGAATCAAAGATAGCGGATTTGTAAAAATCAACAACGTTCTGATTAATTCTGATAATTGTCTAATTAATGGAGGTTTCACAGATAAACACATACTCTAATTGGGACTGGAGAAAAATTCTGCGTTATTCTGTTTCGCTTGTGGTTTTCGTACAATTGGATTCGAGTTTTGGCGTAGTCTTATATGCATGGATACTAATGACTAATACATCAGTAGCTTTAGCGAAAATCACAAAAGGTGTCATTTTGGAAACTAAATGAAAGCTAAGCTAAATGAAAAACATGTGTCATGTCTACTCCGTAAGCTAAGAAAATATGTTTTAAAAGGTCCATATAAACAGGAATATATGTACAGGATTTGAAGTGCCACCAAAATTAGTACAAATTTTTTTGCGATCTCATAGCAAAGGAAAAATACAGCTGAAAATCTTCATAGATGAGAGATTGAAGTCCATCAAGTAGATTTTTTTGCACCTCTCAAGCGTAACAATCCTATGACTGGACTTAAAAGACAAGGGAAGCCTTTAGATTACTTTATTCTCAATATAAAGTCAAAGAGGAAGCATTTTCACATTGCGTGACCAGCTTACCACTATCATTTGCTGATCCAAACGGCAACATGCGAAGTGGTGATAAAGCTAAACTTCGAAACTTTTTGATACAAGAAGGAAAAGCTAAGGAAAATCGTACTCCACAGAATGCCACATGGCTGATTGATAGTATGACAACCATTAACACTGTGCAGCCGAAAAAACTTGGGGGTGATTATGGCCTGGCAGTACTTACACCATGTTTTCCACCTGACTCACTCTCGGCTGTTACTGTCCATATTGTTTTTGATGTGTACCACAAGAAAAGCATTAAGAATTGCGCAAGAAGAAGAAGAGGAGGAGAAGCTGGAACACGAGTTCATATATGGTCAGCTGAAACATCCATGCCTCAAAGGAGAAACTGGAGAGACTTTATTCGAAGTAGTGAGAACAAAGCTGAGCTTACAAAATTCTAGATATAATTTTGGAAAAAGAATTCAACTGGAGAAAAATTGTCATAACCACTAGTTGTCAGAAGGTAAGGACTCTTGAACATTACAAACTTACAGAAGGAAATGATAAATGCAATCATGGAGATAGATGTTCGACTGATTTTGCACGCCTCAGCAGTTTCCAAAGTGACATCTAGTGTGGTTTTCCTAAAGATACTGATTAGTATCCATGCACAGGGCCGCCCACAGGGGGGATGTATGGCGCAAGCTGCGCCATTGAGAAAAATTTTGGGGGGGATTTTACTTTACTTTCGAACTAGCAATTTTACTGTGGGAATAGCATTAAAACACGATTTTGAGAAGCTAATTTTCAAAAATTTTCCGGGGTGAACCCCCGTACCCCTTGCTTCGATACTCGATGAATGAAGTACCGCGCAAGTAGCCGTATGAAAGGAAAGGTTGGTTCGTTTTAAGAGAGAAGGGCCGCCCACAGGAGGGATGAATGGCGCAAGTTGTGCCATCGAGAAAAAAATTGGGGGGAATAAAAAAATTGGGGAAGAGTTTTACTCTAATGTCGAATAAGTAATTTTGCTGTCGTCAGATTAACATTGGAACACGATACGATTTTTTTTTTTTAAATCTCGAGAATGAATCCCCCTACCCCCTGCTTAGAAACTCTATGAATGAAGTACCGCGCAAGTTGCTATATGAAAGGATGGCGCCAAGTTCTGGTGAACAACAGTTACAAACACTCAAGGAATCACTTTCAAATTTAGATTTGAAACTTACCTATGTTGTCTGTTGAAAATTATAAAGTAGTTTGACATAATTGTGAGCTAGTGGTAACCATACAGACAACAGGCAAGTTTCAAATCTAAATTTGAAGTAAGCCAGTGAGTATTTGTAACTGTTGTCCACCAGAACTTGGCGCCTATTTTTGTGATTTCAATTCTTTTCAAGAAATGAAATGAAATCTTTGAGTTTTACGTCCCACGGTTATGCCGGTTAGGCTAAAGGAGACGGTGATAATGAGAGATGAGTGAAATGGTGGAATGAAGAATGTGGGAGGAAACGGGAGAACCCCGAGAAAACCCACGAGCACGGTGTTTGTCCACCACAAAGTTCACTTGGCGGGGGCTGGGATCGAACCCGGGATCCCAAGCACCAGAGGTGAACGCTCTACCACTGAGCCACCGCGCCCCCCTCAATTCTTTTCAAGACCACTCGTACTTGGGTCTTTTACAGGAATGTTTTTTGTTGGATATCACTTCTTTTTGTAGGCTAATTTCGAGGATGACATTTTCTTTTGGTATCAAACTCAATAACTTGTAACTTGCGTCTTACTTTTCATGTACAAGGGAATTACCCTTCAATATCCTTATAGAACATATTTAGTATTGTACGCTACCAAGACTACTAATAAAAGTAATGCCATTTTTATAATTACTACTGCCCCTATTACTACTACAAGCATTCTATAATACTACTACAGGAAATAAAAACAACAACAAAAATAACAATTACTAGAACTATAAAAACTACTGCTACACTGGGCAATTGTTTTTAGAGGACTTGAGTTTTGAGGAGGGAAGAGATTATTAGTTTTGGGGGGAGTGCGCCATCAGCTTTGGGGGGGATGGGCACCCCTGTCCATGCATATAACAGACTCAAAGAAAAAAAAAACAATGTTTGTCCATGGTTTTACAAATTTGATCATAACAGATATGCCAATGAAGATCTGTTACTTTTAGGGCCTCATTTGTCTGAATCTATACTGTCTGTGGATGCTATTACAGGCTCTGATGTGACATCATTTCTATTTAAAGTTTTGAAAATTGCAGTAATCGAAAAGTTACTTCATAAAAGAGAACTGGGGCAAGGTTTAGATAAGTTTGGAGAAGAGCCTCATCTTACACCCGAAGTACAGGCAATTGGAAAGAAATTCATCCAGAAAGTTTATTACCGTGAGAAAGAGCGTGAAGGGTACGTCAAAACTCGAATCCGACTGTACGAAAATCAAAGCGAAACAGAACAACGCAGACTCTTCCTCCAGACACAATGAGTGAGTATCAAAGAAGAACATCTGAAAAGAGTCAACTTAATTGTGTACGTCTGAAAAAGATCGATGTAACCATTAATAAAGTGAAAATGCTTTAATACTGAGGAAAATGGATGGAAGAGGAGAAGTGGATCATAGGAATCTCTTGCAAGACACAAGTATAAAAAGTGGTTTATTTGCCCTAATAATACACACAAGCTTACAATATTTTTCTCACCTTTGGCCTGACCTATAGTAAGCTGAATAAGATAAAAATCTACATATTCAATGTTTTGAGGGTTACGACCTTTTACCTTAACACCGTCCATGTGATGTTTCCAATTCAAATTATTATAATTAAAAACAATATTTAAAAAACAGACATAAGGAATTATTCATATTTACGTTCAAAGTCACAACATCCGCCGTCTTGAAATCCAGAAATACAAGAACTTAAATCACTACCGTCTCTGGCATGTAAAATTGGGGGGGGGGGACACCAAAGGAAGTGATTTAAATGGAGGGTCACTTCAGCGGAATTTTAGGTTATGTAATGTCAATTTTTAAATTTATTTATTAAACAGATGTCCGTGATAGACTGAACACAAATCTCGCAGCTATTCAATAACATATCGAACAATACTTAAAAAAAAAAAAAAAAAAAAAATCAACATGAAAAAGCAAATTTACACAAACAGTAACGTAAGGAATACAAAATCATCTTAATGTACCTAAGATATTTTTTAATGGTGATTCGACCAAAGATCGTCCTGCGACGGTCAGTGCTTCCAATAAATCTGTCTGCTAACTCGTCTAGGCTGAGAAGATTCAGTAAATCATGATGTGTGGGACAAATGATGACATGATTCAAACTGTGTCATTGTACTTCTAGTCTTCGAATGGAGCTAAAGCTCTGTTCAGCTTCACATGAAGAAAGTGGCAGCACAATCAAAAGACGCAGTAAGTTTTCAACGTTTTTAAACGTAGTTCGAACTTCTGGTTCCACTTTTCGTAGTACTTCGCAAGCATGACTGACACAAGACTCACCAGTCTTCTGCAGAAACATTTTCACCTCAAGAGAGAATGACGCTACATCTATTTCTGGATAATTTTCAAGTATGTCAACTTGTTCGACCACAAATGAGAACAGCGTATCTTCTAGTTACTGAAGACGCAGGATATGTATTTTCCCTATAATAAGCATTGACCGGCATACGCATCTACTGGCCCTGTTTACTTCCTTGGTACTCACTTCATTCTTGGATATCAAAAGGGGTTCAAATTATATTTTTCTACTTTTTCATTAAGCTTCTTCCATTATTTTGTCAAAACATTCTTCGTTGTGTACGTTCTGAGTATTTCCTGAAACAATTTCAACACCTTTACGACTGCAGTTGTTGTTGCAGTTTGTTTTCGACTTTGGAATGACTTATTCGGAAATTCCAGTATGCCAATTATTTTCTGTCCAAGTAATAGACCCAATAGCGTTATGCCAGTTTCGAATGGGCTAGAGAAGACCTGGAGCTCTTGTAAGCTATTTTTCGGTTTCAGAAATACCATGCAGAGTTTCTACTGTAGTATAATATCACATTTGTCTAGAATTTCTGGAATCTAGTCACCTCTATATACAGGGGTACCCATCCCCCCCAAAGCTGATGGCGCACTCCCCCCAAAACTAATAATCTCTTCCCTCCTCAAAACTCAAGTCCTCTAAAAACAATTGCCCAGTGTAGCAGTAGTTTTTATAGTTCTAGTAATTGTTATTTTTGTTGTTGTTTTTATTTCCTGTAGTAGTATTATAGAATGCTTGTAGTAGTAATAGGGGCAGTAGTAATTATAAAAATGGCATTACTTTTATTAGTAGTCTTGGTAGCGTACAATACTAAATATGTTCTATAAGGATATTGAAGGGTAATTCCCTTGTACATGAAAAGTAAGACGCAAGTTACAAGTTATTGAGTTTGATACCAAAAGAAAATGTCATCCTCGAAATTAGCCTACAAAAAGAAGTGATATCCAACAAAAAACATTCCTGTAAAAGAGCCAAGTACGAGTGGTCTTGAAAAGAATTGAAATCACAAAAATAGGCGCCAAGTTCTGGTGGACAACAGTTACAAATACTCACTGGCTTACTTCAAATTTAGATTTGAAACTTGCCTCTTGTCTGTATGGTTACCACTAGCTCACAATTATGTCAAACTACTTTATAATTTTCAACAGACAACATAGGTAAGTTCCAAATCTAAATTTGAAAGTGATTCCTTGAGTGTTTGTAACTGTTGTTCACCGGAACTTGGCGCCATCCTTTCATATAGCAACTTGCGCGGTACTTCATTCATAGAGTTTCTAAGCAGGGGGTAGGGGGATTCATTCTCGAGATTAAAAAAAAAAATCGTATCGTGTTCCAATGTTAATCTGACGACAGCAAAATTACTTATTCGACATTAGAGTAAAACTCTTCCCCAATTTTTTTATTCCCCCCAATTTTTTTCTCGATGGCACAACTTGCGCCATTCATCCCTCCTGTGGGCGGCCCTTCTCTCTTAAAACGAACCAACCTTTCCTTTCATACGGCTACTTGCGCAGTACTTCATTCATCGAGTATCGAAGCAAGGGGTACGGGGGTTCACCCCGGAAAATTTTTGAAAATTAGCTTCTCAAAATCGTGTTTTAATGCTATTCCCACAGTAAAATTGCTAGTTCGAAAGTAAAGTAAAATCCCCCCCAAATTTTTTCTCAATGGCGCAGCTTGCGCCATACATCCCCCCTGTGGGCGGCCCTGTCTATATAACCATCTTGTAGGACAGTGGTTTTATTCTAGTAACATTGCCTATTGGACCTTCAGATTAGATTCAAATACAGCAACAAAATTTTCTCGTGCTATAACTGATTGAGAAAACAAGACACCTAACTCATGAGCTCATTGCATTGCATTCATGAGGTTTCCAAATATTACCCTGAAGGACTATTACTCGACTAATGAAGGAAGATAAAAATATTAGGCCTACATTGACATTATGTTATAATCCAATGGTTCTTAACCTTCTCTTAGTCAGACTTCATTTTAGACTTTATGTTTTCGTAGACTTTATTTTAAAGAAACTCGATCGTATCATACACAATAAATTACTACTTTGCCATCTAATACTAATAATATTTAACCAACACTGTAACCTAGCCCAACCCGTGTATTATCTTCGAGTCAATTTGTTATCTTTCATCTTATCTTCACAGACCCCCTGAGACACATCAAAAACTCTGTTATGATCGTTTCACAGCCTGAATATTATATTCCAAATAAATATAATTATTATTATTTATATGTTATTCTGTCGTTAGTAAACAAATTAAATTAGAATAAAATATTGAATATTTCGTACTTTAAAATATTGGGGAGAACGCGTCCCCCTCGTCCCCCCCGTCAGAGACGCCCATGACTTAAATTGATTTATAGTGTTTTGAATTACACTTGTTTTTCTCAATTAAAAATCCATTATTTTTGCATAATTGTTAATGATTTCCCATTGAATAGTAATGATGTTTTGCTTGTTTTCACTGTTGCGTGATATCTAATTCAAAATGGTGACACACGAATGGATTTAAGGTACTTTAATGGTCTAATATATGATTATCTGCGAAACCTCCTATAATTAGACAATTATATTGTAAATCTCCATAATACTTTCTGACTGTTGTTGATTTTTACAAATTCGCCATCTTTGTTTCTAAACAGCTGCCATGATGGAGGTTTTGGAGAACTCTAATGCACATATTTATATTCTCCAACGAAAATCCTTTAATTTGACACCCATATCGACTACCTTTAGGCATTTAGAAATTTTTCAAATTTTTAAAATATCCTCCATTTTGAATTCAAGATAGTGGACACTCTCCCCCTATTTTTCGAGTTGTAACATTGATGTTCGGATTATGTTGATTAAAATGCACTAGAAAAGCAAAACAGTATAAATTAGATCGTAATAGTCAAAAACTTTCACTTCTGGACCTATCTATTGGTGATGCCACTGCATGAATAGAGTGTCGGGTTGCTTACTTCATGATTAACGTAAATAGTAATGTCAACTGGGAAATTTCGTTATACTTATTACATGGTCAGTAAGTCGCCTGCCGCAACTTAGAATACCCCGGAGTCGATCCGTGGTGGTAGTTCGATTATTGCCGTTGAAAATTCGTTCCAGATTCTCGTTCAAGGAATTTGCCCAGTCTAATTTCAAATGTCAATCAATCTCTTTTCCAAATGAGGAGGGCATCTTTTATCTTTAATAAAGTAATAGAATCAAATAGTTTGGAGTTAAGTATGCTACATATACAATTGAACGTGATGTTTAGCAAGGATAAAGAAACGGTTTAGAACTACGAGAGTGAAATAGAAGGTTACAACGAATTCTAATTTTAGTGAAAATAAAAGTATTTGTACTGTGAACAGGTCTTCTCGGGCTAGCAGCCAGGTAAATAACGTTATATTGTGCGACGTTTCGAGGGCTGACATCGTCCTCATCTTCATGCGAATATGATGATTCGAGGGCTGACATCTTTGTTATTTATCTGCCTGCTAGCCCGAGAAGACCTGTTCACAATACGTCGCCAGGAAAGCTTCAATAGATACTTTATTTGTTCTGTATTGGTCGACAAATAAAGTAGGGTCTTATGATGATGAAGATATTCTTGAGTTTCAAGTTTGTGTTTTGCGTCCTTATAATTTTAATTTTGATTTGATATTAGTTTAGTGTCCTTTTCAGCAAAGCGGCTATATAACACGTAGACCTCCAGCTTAATAGAGGATCCGAACCACATAAGCTCCCGCCGGGAATCGAAACAAGATCCCCCACGCCTAACGAGCATACGCTAATCGCTTAGTCAAGATAAAGTTCTTCTGTTCTTATGAACACTGAGGTTATGACATGAATTAGAACCACGTCCAGAATTGAATTCGGTGCACTCAGCGCATCGGCTATCATAAGAGATCAATCCTAACTATATAGGGTGTGTCCCACCACATTACCTCGCCTCCATTACTCTAGTTGAACACATTGTTTCTGTGTGAATTGCCAGTAATTTGTTTAGAGATAAGACGCGGCATGAAATGTTACAAAAATCACATTTACAATTTTCATGAAAACATTTCTTTTCCTGGTATGCACACGCAATTTCTGTATCTCCTTGGCAGACAGAATCATGATTTGATATACTGGAAACCGGGACGACTATACACTCTACTCTACTATGAAGAGCTGACTGCTAAGTGAAATGTCAATACCATCAGTAGAAAATAATGCAGCAACAACTTCATTAATTTCTTATACTTTTTTTCTCTTTAATTATAATGCACAATAAATTGAGAACTGGATTTTAGAACTTTTTATTGCTCTAATTTACTACTCAACTCAGGCAAGCAGATGTAAAAATTACTAGTAGAGGGAGAAACAAAATAGCTGTTCGTATTAACAGAAAATATTGGTTATTTTAATATTGTATTATTGTATTATTGGTTATTTTGTGTTTATTGGTTATTTTGTGTTTATTGGTTATTTTGTGTATAAACGTGTCAGTGCAGAGAGTAAGGAAAATGTGTACTTTTTTAATTGCTGATGTAATTAAACTCACTGATGTTTGCTTTCCTGTGTCTTCTTTTAATATTCATTTGTGAAGTGAAGGAATGTAATAAGGGATAATTATATTCTGCGTTTCTTATATAATTGGTCTTTCGTTTTTATCTTTATGTGTGTGTGTGTACGTTCGTTTTATTATTGGCATTATTTCTCTAATAACAATTAAAACATGAAATCTAATTAAGATCTTGCATTAAAGTTGAGTATGAAATCTTTTGTTATTACCTACTATAAGGTAGTGAAGGTTGTCATATAGTCATTTGACAACCAAGCTAACTGACTTGTGTTGTGAGAGAATGTTATGGTTTAAAATGTTCGTATATATATATATATATATATATATATATATATATATATATATACAGGGTGTTCATTTATTATGTAGCCAAAATCCGCTGGTGAAATCCTCACACATAAACAAGAAAAAGGTTTATATGAACATAAGGCGAAAAACGCTGTTTCAAAGTTACAAGATGCTGAAATCGAGAAAATTGTAACTTTGAGGCTGTCTAACTCGGAAATTATGAGAGATATCAAAGGCGGTTAAAGAAATATTAGAGGAGCTAGTACATTATCTATTTAAATAACCATGTTTCAGAGTTGGGACTTTTCGGCGCAACAGATTTTATAGAGGGAGTTGCGGGATAGGTTCCGCTCTTCCACTTCTCTCTCTAAAGTAATGTGCCCTAGTACAATCCAACTCTGAAACATAGGTATTTGGATACAGAGTGTACTACTTCCCCTAATGGTTCTTTAACTGCATTTGATACACTTAATAGTTTTCGAACTAGGCAGCCTTAAAGTTACAATCTTCTTAACTTCGGCATCTCGTAACTTTGAAACAACGCGTTTTTCGCCCTATGTTCATATAGACTTTTGTTTATTGTTTAGGTGTGATTTCACCAGTGGAGTTTGGCTACATAATAAATAAACACCCTATATATATATATATGTAGAGATTAAGCAGGGTCTGGTAACAATATATTTCTCGCTTCTTAAGTAATTCCCGGATAAAATAAGTATGCATAGATCAATGTCGTGAAATATTTGTCCCTTAATTATTCAACCCGTAGTTCACAAGTACGTAGGTGAATCCTACATTCGAATAAAATAACACAGTGATTGTTTTAAATTTGACATACTTGTATACATACGTTGGTCTGTAATTTTTCATGTTTTTGTATGTGGATTCATTTTTTTTTTTTTTTTTTAAGTTCCCGAACATCTTATATATACGAGGGCTGGAAAGAAATAAGTGATAACTGTTTTATCTTCACGCAGAGATTTTTGTTGGAGCTGCTGTTGGCAACACATGTAGATGGTGGATGGAGCTATACAACTCGGATGGCGGCGCTAGTGTAGGTTTTGCAGTGATAGTAGTGGAATGCGTTGAATGTAGGAGGTTGTCAAATCACACTACTCAAGGGGGATGTTTTCCAAGTTGGAACAATGTGCAAAGATAAAGATCAAAGTGGTCTGTGGAAAAACGTCAGGGTATGCCACTCTGGATTACGCGAAGCATGAAGTAATAAGTATATTTCTTTTCAACCCTCGTATACGAGCTTCTAACGAGATACAGTCAACAGTGAAATATAGAGTTAGGAAGATCTATTTCTAGTTTTATCCGTGTGGTATTAGCCACTTTATGTTCTTGAAGTATGTATTCGGAAACCAAAGATTAAAAGAACTTCCAAGGATGAAGAGCGAAGAGTTTTTATCTACTTTTATTTATTGTTTTTAAGAAACAAAGGGAGAAAAAAGTAACAGCTATTTCTCCGTCACAGCTTGATTCCCTTAACCATTCTTTATCAAGCATTTGATACTTTATTAAACCCTATTTATGTGATCCGTATTTCTCGCTATGCGACAGTTAATCATGGTCTTTTGGTTTACAGCGCTCTTCCATACTGTGTTATTATCGCTTTTCCTCCTGTTCGTTTCCTTTAGTATTATCTTTTCTTGGTCTGACGTTAAGAGAGAGAGAGAGAGAAAGAGAAATACAGAATACAATCCATTGTAATGAGAGAACCTTTTGAGAGCGGGAGAATCGCAAATGCATCTGGACGAGATCTTTCCTTCCTATGTGAATGTGTGTGCCATATTCGTTAGGGTTTATTTCGTCCTTTAAGACTAATGAGCATTTGAGACCTATTTACATTCAAAGTTGAATGCACCATCTCACGTTCCGCGTTTTATGTAACGTACAATGGCTGCTAGCTCGACCCATTAAGTTCCATTACTTAGGCTTCAGGGAGTCCGGTTGTTCATACAGAACTGCGCATTTCCAGCTGTTAGATCCCTGTGAACACCCATGCAGGCGAACATTAGACAAGAAAAGAACACAACTGAAAAGAATATCACGAAACGAGGCCTCTCAAAAAAAGATAAAGGGATAGAAGAGGAAGGGAAAAAATGCACGAGAATACAACCATGAACAAAAGTACCGTGAAGTCTCACATTTGAACTAAAACAGCTAGCCACGTAAAAGTTACGAACTTCGTTAACTAGACTGTCGATAGATACATTGATCTTCAGAAACACTCAACTAAAGAAACGAACATTGTAGAGTTTAATTGATAACTTTAATTACAACGAAAGAATCAAAAGTTCTGTGGCTTAACAATGAGATATACAAACTATATTATAAATATATTTTTACTGTTACTTACAGTAGCGTTTCTCAAACTGGCCCCGCCCACAGCCCACAAGTAGTCCTTCTGGCTTGAAAAAGAACAGAAAAAATAAAATTCAAGTGAATATTCCCTATCTACGAGGGTAAGTCTATAAGTGCGTGCACTTCTGCTCTAATCGTCTGTAGATTGGCTATACAGTTTTCCACGATAAAAAGCTAATTGGCACCATTGTATCGCTTTTGGCAGGTTTCAGCGTTACCATTTTAGTTTACTTTGTACTCTTGGGAAGTAAACAGGGCTGCGTCATTGTCCGTTTGCTCCACAGAAGAACAACATTCCGTAAGGTGGCTCAGGGGTAGAACGTTTACCTCTGGTACATGGGGTCCCGGATTCAAACCCTAGTCCCATCAAGTGAACTTTGTGGTGGACAAACACTGTGTGCGTGGATTTCCTCGAGGTTCTCCCGTTTCCCCCCACTTTCTTCAATCCACCATTTCATTCATTTCTCATCATCACCGTCTCCTTTAGCCTAGCCTGCATAAACGTGGGACGTAAAACTCAGGTTTTTTTTTTATTTTAGTTTGAAGGTGTACCGGGAGCTGAAATGGATAGAAGACTTTCAGCACAGTACAGGGATAATGCTTTGCCACGACAAAGTGTTTACCACTCGATTAAAAATCAGAAGCGGTCAAATAAGCGTGACGGACGAGGAAAGAGCAGGACGTCTGTGTGAGATGGGTCCCAGAGTAACTTACTGAAGAACAACACAAAGGCAATCGTATGACAATCCGTCAGCTCCTCCTAAATCCTTATGTTCACAAAAGTGAAGCTTTTCTGAAACGAATCATCACTGGTATTCTTCTCTGGTGCAAACGGTCAGCGGTGCAGCCATGTTTACTTTACAACAGCTCGAAGTGATGACACTGAAATCTGCCAGAAGCAAAGACAATAGTGTTATGTATAAGGTTGCAAGTGCAGAAAGCTGTGCAGTCAATATACAGACGATTAGAACGCATGTGCACATACTTACTTCCGTATATAAATTGAAATGAATGCAGCAATGTTTGCTTGATAACTCTTTCTAGACTGCTGCAGCCATTCTGATCAGTTTTGGTTCATGATTGCATCCGGGGTGGATGAGATGCATAATGACACTTCGGATTTTTGTTAGGTCCGAATTCACTCTCCGTGCGTATTCTAAGAGAGAGAAGGAAAGGATTTATATGCTTTCCATAAGCTATTCTTCCCGTGCAAGAAAAGGACGTTTTTAGCTGGTTACACACTATAATTGAGAATCTGAAACAAATTGTATTTCATATATTATACAACTTAAATTAAATATTATACACATCTTAATAGTTCTTTTTACTTTTATACATACGTCTGGACATTACTTTGAATAGGTCTTACGAGTGTAGATATTTTTGATAGTCTTCAATTGTTAAGAAAGAAAAAAAAACGAATATGTGCTTTATTCAAGTGATACCAGGAGTTTTAGAGGCAGTTCCGCAGTTTAGTGGTTGAGTCACGTATCCTTCTAGGCTATTACCGCCTGGTGCACCCCAATTTTTGCCGTCCACCCAGCGTTGTGAGGAAAACTAGGAAATTATGTGAATAAGACCATTGAAAACGGCCATTATATACATGAAGCTCATGATAAGCTTGTCCATTTCTCAAATCAACTATTTCTGGTTTCAGTGTTGATTAAAACAGCAAAAGCGGTAATAGATTGCAAGAAGCAGTTGTTGAAATTGATTCAGTATATTAAGAGGCCTCATCACGGCGAAATTAAAATACCGCTAATTTTACAGTAGTTATGTCATATCTTCAAATAGATAAAAGATGATCGAAATGTGGAACAAGAGCGCCCTAGACAATATCATTTAACATGGGATACCGTTACCACGACTCACTAATCTGCTTTCTATTTCGAGCCATTTTGAAAATCGGCATTTATTTTTGCGTTTCTAAACGGCTGAAAACGGAAAGCCACTAGGTGATATGTGATAACGATATCTCACGCAAAATAATATTGTCTAGGGCGCTCTTGTTCCACATTACAATTATATTTTATCTTTTTGAAGATATCACATAATTACCGTAAAATTAGCAGTATTTTAGTTTCGCCGGAATGAGGCCTCTTAAGGATAGTTTTCATCTGAAGCCGTCTCTCTCTAATCGGAATAGGTAGAAATATATTACCATTTGTGGTTTCAGTATATCATCATCATAGAGCTAAAATGGTAAGCGATAGCGAGAAACAGTTCCCTGATATGGATTCATAGTTCTAAGAATAAGATGCAGTTCAAATTTTATCACTTTATTATAATCTGAAGTGATAGAAATTTACGATTTCCTGTTTCAGTTCAATACTGATCAAAATAGAGCAAAAATTGTAATAGATAAGAAAAAGCTGAATTTTGATACTGATTCAATGTTGCAAGAATATGTTTTATTTCTTCTTTTAATCCTGTACTCAAACCGGAAGTGGTGGAAATAAACTGTTTTCAGTTTTATTGATCACCATAAAGCATATAGCGATAAAATGTTTCTTGACAAGGATTCAACACCCCTAGAATACTTTTCATCTTTATCCCTATTCAAACCGGAAGAGGCAGAAATCTACGATTTCCGTTTTTCATACTCATCCCCATCAGAAAAACTGTAATAGATAGGAAGAAACTTCGTTCTTTTTTTTAAAAAAATATGGAATAAGTGTCACACGAATAGGTTCTATTTCTGCACTTATTTCTCAAGATAAACCGAAAGCTGTAAAATTGAATCTGCGTAGTTTGGAATTCCATGGTAGTTTGACTTGTGGAACGTAATATACTTGTATTTTTTCAGGAACTTTTTCGCTTATACCTAGGTATATCTTTTATATATAGTATATCAAATGTATATGTATGTATGTTCCAGCATAACTCTGAAACGCCTAGAGCAATTTTAACCAAACTTAGTACACAAATGAGTTGTAATCTGGAAACAAATACTGTTGGGGTAATATACCCTTCTAGCACCCTAGAGGTAGGGATGGAAAGGGGGATACGCAACACTTCCTAACTTAAAACTATATTGGTTCCTACACAACAGGATTAACATTTTCATTAAAATAAGTATCCTAAGGGGGCAAGGAGTTCAAATATTTTCCAACTTGTTTCCTTGTGCGAAAAACGGACATTTCAGCTAGTATCAGTGTATCATAAGAATAAGGTCTACCTGATTTTGTTTCCGGCGAATATATCCTGTTCGGTCAATAATATTTTCATAGATGGTAATCCAAGATAGCCTAGTTAGGATGTAAAGTTATAATGAAATAGAATATTCAAAGCTTTTCAAAGTTAGTCAACATTATTTGGTGACATTGAAAGTCAACACGCCAGATTTGAATTTAAATGCAAACTTCTTAAAGCAACAAATCAAAATAAAGTTAGGAAACCTTCTACGGTTATAGCTTCATCAAACTCTTGGAAATCAAATGAAACAGAAAAGTGCCTGAATCTCGGAAAGTGTTCTTTCTTTAAGTAAATAGAGGGAGAGAGGGAACGTTTATAGGATATGACGTAAAGAGCAGACATGGTGGATATTTTGCTTTGTCCATATGAGAGAGAAAGAGAGATGCATGGAAGTAAATGCAGAAAACGGAAGGATCTTTATGATCCTACACTCTCTTATAGAGCACACACATTCTGCAGAGTATATACGTACATTCGCTGGAAGAGAACTTTCTAAAACTTCATGTAATAAAACAGTGCTATAAAGCCTTTTGTTGATCCCCCCTACGGATTTGTATATAATGTAACCTTCCTTAGAAGATATACTACTAACTTCCCCTTGCGCTATAAACCTACAGTGCCTGAATTAGGAGGACAGGCAGGAATAAACATAACGTTCGCAAACTTTATTTTATAAGAAACAAACGACGAAACATAGAGAACAAGTTTTTGCATAAATTTAGTTTAAATATCCTAATATAAAGAATATTTCGTGAAGAATTCATATGTGCCTGGGAATATTACAAAGTGAACAGTTTACTCAATACACAAATCAGAGAAAAAATAAGTGTTACAAGTATAAAGTTTATTTTGTAATAAGCTAACAACGATTGTGTACCTATCAAGAGCAGATCAGTAGTACCACATTTTTCTTTTTATTTTAGGCTTCCAAATCTATGATACATACAGGGTAGCCCAAAAGTAGGTATACAGTACCGTGAATACATTGCAGGAAACAGCTTGTAGCTATTTATTACAATTTTTGTTCCATGACGATGAATGTTGAAACCGGAAATGGTAAATTTTAAGCACTTCCGGATTTAATAGATGGTTAATGGAAGAGATACCTACTACCACTTCCGGTTTCAATACTAATCTGTATAAAGCAGAAAAGGTAAAAAATAACAAGAACTTTACCATTTATAAAGTATACAGAGTGTTTCAAAACAACACCGACAACGTTTGGGAGGTGATTCCTGACACTAGGATAAAACAAAAAGTATAGACCAACCTGGGTGAACAAATGCTTCCTTTAGGAGTTATAGGCTGCCGAAAACTTGAAAAATTGAACTATCAAGGTCCATAGCTCCAATACTATGGGACCTGCCGTAGTCGGGTCAAGACTTTACTGCGGAATTAGTATGTGCTCTATTCAAATATCCATGTTTCAGAATCTTGAGGTACTTCCACAACAATTTTTATAGAGATAGTTGATAAATACTTCAAATTATATGCGAGTAGCCAAACTACCTCTATAAAAATTGTTGCGGAAGTATCTTAGAATTCTGAAACATGGATATTTGAAAAGAGCACATACTAATTCCTTAGTGAAGTTTTGACCCGACTACGGTAGGTCCCATAGTATTGGATTTATGGACCTTTAAAGTTCATTTTTCAAGTTTTCGGCAGCCTATAACTCCTCAAGGAAGCATTTGTGCACCCAGGTTGGTCTATATTGTTTTTGTCTTATCTTGGTGTCAGGAATCACCTCCCAAATGTTGTCGGTGTTGTTTTGAAACACCCTATACATGTATATTTACAGCATATAGATATTAGATATGGATTATTTTTAAATATAAATTCAGTGTCCCTGGAGTAGGTCCCATCTTCCCCCTTCCTCTTATCAATCTATTGAAAAGGAAACTAATTAATCTATCACACTTATTGAAGTCTACCGTTATTTTACAGTGTCGAGCCAAACACTTGTTTTAGAAATGTAATCCATAAACTGAGAATACATACTAGGAGGCTTTGCAGATGTGTTTACTTGACGTGCTTGTAATAATAAATACATATTGCTGTAGCAAACACAAACATCCATACAGTTACACATATGGCATTTAGGAGATGATGAATAATGAGGCCATATCTAGTAAGATCACAAAACACCTGGTGCCGCATATTGAAACAAGGAAGCATATATGTATCATATCTTTCATCACGCAATGGTTCGTTAGCTAACAAGGCGGGATAAGAATGTGGATCAGACCCGTTTTAATTTCGTATTCAAGCCTACTAATAAGAAATTAGTTATAATATATTTTTATGTATCCCTACAGTAAAGCAAATATGATATTCCCTTGCAAAAATAAAACTTATTTTCAAAATTTAATCCGAACTTGAAGTGTTAAATTACTAATAAACACTGTAGTTTAATAAACCTAAAGATTCATCGCCATAGAAACAACATGAAATTAAATTAAATTTCTAGTTTCATGTTCCCCTTTATGCCCTTCAGGCTAAAGGAGGCAGGTTAATGAAGCTGAATAATAATAAAATAACGATAGAATGAGAATGTGAGAAAACTCATGTCCAATGGGCGAGACGCAATGTTGTGTAAGACCTATAAGTCATGCGATGCCTACATATAGCGTAGTTTGGAAGTCTAAAATTGTGGGCACAAGTTACCAATTCAAACCGGTTTCATACTGTATAAAGGAAACTACTTCCCTTCCAGTCAACTATACTCTATTTTGATAATTTGTTCCAAATGTTTGGAATTTTTTGGGCTGGTATATTTTTTGCATCTGACTGTACATATCAATATTTTTGTAGGATAATTGACCTAATTGCTTCTTCAATCTCTCCATTCAATGACTAATACCAAGAAGCAAGAATATTTTATTCATGCTCGTCTTATTCTTTATTTTATTTTCCATTTTAAGATTTTGATGTTTCTTTCAATTCTGATGCAGGTGTAACTAACTCAACATCACGTTGAAATCACTAGTCTGTCTCTGTATCACACTCGCTCGACCTCACGCTCACATTACTAGTCCGATATTACGCTCACTTGAGCTCACCTCACAATAATCCGACATCACGCTTACTCAACCTGACGTTGACCTCATTTCGACCTCACTTTCATTTAACCTTACGCACGTATCATTATCGGTACTTCGATCTTCTGGAAGACATTTTCACGAATTGAAGCTTCACGCGTTCAAAAGAGGGTAGCCAATTTCTAGGGATTATCAATTTATACTCGAGTTTGATTTTCGGGAAGATTATATCGACTAAAATAGTGAAATTCCTTTTGCAGGGTCATATTATTTTTGAGTATATACAGGGTGTTTCAAATCAACACCGACAACGTTTGGGAGGTGATTCCTGACACCAAGATAAGACAAAAAGTATAGACCAACTTGGGTGCACAAATGCTTCCTTTCGGAGTTATAGGCTGTCGAAAACATGAAAAACTGAACTTTAAAGATCCATAAATCCAAAACTATGGGACCAACTGTAGTCGGGTCAAAACTTCACATAGGAACTAGTACGTGCCCTATCCAAATAGGTCTATTCGAGTTTCAGAATCATGCGGTACTTCCGCAACAATTTTTATAGAGGTAGTTGGTGAGTACTTCAAATTATATGCCCGTAGTCAAACTGCCTCTATAAAAATTGTTGTGTCAATACCTTAGGATTCGGAAACATATATTTTTGGATAGAGCACATATTAGTTTGTAAGTGAAGTATTGACCCGACTACGATAGGTCCCATAATTTTGGAGCTATGGACCTTTCAAGTTCATTTTTTTCATATTTTTCGGCAACCTATAACTCAAAAAAAAAAAAAAAAATTGTGCACCCAAGTTGGTCTATACTTTTCGTCTTACCTTGGTGTCAGGAATCATCTCCCAAACGTTGTCAGTGTTGTTTTGAAACACTCAGTATATTTCTTTGCCTTACCGAATAGAGTATCAAAAAGAGAAACTTGATGTTGAATGTCTTTCTCAGGTTTGTATTACTTATTAAGCAATTTTCATTTCAAGTATAAACTACAATACGGAGAATTGCAATCAAGTTAATATTGCTGTTATAATCTGATAAGATGTTAGGAGCAAGTTTATTTTATGATAAACTTATTTTTGTTTCATTCTCAATTTTAGTTTTTAAGTCTTAAATTTCCATAAGTGTTGCAACACGAGACAAAGCGAAACGAGAAACAAGGTTTTCGCGATTAGTATTTTTTTTTGTCTCGTCTCAATTCTCGAGTTCTTTTGTCTCGTCTAGATTCTCGGAACCCGTTTTCTCGACTCGTTTTGCAAATTTATGTATAAAATTTACATCCTGATTTTCTTAATTTTATTTAAAAGTTACCAGTGTCCTTCCACGTCACAAGAAATCCACGGAAGATGTGATATAACAACATTTAAAATCACATTTGTTATTACAATATATTGTGTAATAACTTTCCTATCTTTAAATTTTGATAAATACTCTTCATTGTGTTTGTGCAAACACTTTACCAATTCTATTTTTTTTTACTATGAATCATTTAACACTAATGCAATACTCAGAAAGTATTTGAGATGTGAAACTTGGGCGAACTAGCATTCCTCACGAGACCCTAGAAATTTCTCGCCTCGTCTTTCCGAGACGAGAAGTTTCATATTTCACCTCTCGTCTCAAATTAGAAAACAAACGTTTCCGAGACGAGAAAATTCTCGTCTTGTGGGGAACACTATTTTTATTAGGGACTTATGAAAAGAGATTGAACATTCTTATCAAATTATTTCTGATGCTTTAATTTATTATGTATTCGCTATGCTAACTTCCTTCAAACCACCTTCAAACCATCCAGCTCCTAACCAAGTTTTGCAGAACCCATGACAAACAGCGTGAGAAAATTAGGGAGCAACATATTTGACTCGGATGTTACCATTGACTTGAAGTGGTTGAATGAGAAACCAGTGATCGAATTTAGATAACAAGGCTAGTTTCACTCGGCAATCAAGCTTATTTGAAAGGGCTTGTTTGCAGCCATTGCCTACAGGTCACTGTACATAGAAAATCCAATAGTTCTTTCCCATAACAGGACAACGAAATAGTGGGATGAGGTACGGGATCTAATGCATATTGCTGATTACAGTAGCTTCGTCTCTGATTTTTAGTTCACTTGTATTAAAAAGAAAAGAAAAAAAACTAGTTTGTAAGAGCATTGGTGGTTGTAGAATGTATACACGAGGGAATCAGGAGGGCGCGGGAGCAAGGTCTAAAGTAGACGTGCGGAAGGAAGCCCTTGTTGAATTATGCAAGAGGATTGTGCAACTCCCTCATATTATAGAGAGAGAGCCCAGCCACTTCTCATAACGATGAGAATGGGAGGATCTGTGGAAATATCACATGACCACTCATTGTACGGGCTTCAATCCGGCTTTTAAAGAGACTTAGGCGATGTTGTAGGGCTTCTTTTCCACAGGCTTATAGTCTCTGCGTAACGCCCTTCGGGATTTTAATTTCTGACATCCAATTTTCATTCAGAAATTACTCCCTCCCCTCTTGTGTTCAAATTAAAACGGAAGGAAAAACTAGAGAAACGGAAAGTCGAATTAGAGGATCAGTAAACAAATTTAGTAGTGAAAACGAATAGAATGTTCCTTGTGCTAAGGTTTAATTCCTAATTTTGAGGTTAAAAACGTTATTCTTTTTTTTTTAAAAAAAAAAAAAAACTTTTTATTTTATTTAAAGACAATTAAAAGTGATAACAAGTTTCCCGATTGTTGAAAAACCGTTCCTCATTGACTTATTAAACCTTTATGAGAATCAAGTTAGTGGGCCTTATATATATATATATATATATATATATATATATATATATATATATATATATATATATATATATATATATATATATATATATATATATGTCCGTCCGTTGCTCTACACAGTCAGACTTGAAGGAAGCGAATTTTTTATTTCTTATCTTTTTCAAAGGTAGTAGTAGTTAAACATCTCCCGTTAGATTACAGCAAAGTTCTCAAGCTGTTGACATCTACCGAACGAAAGTGAAACCTCTAGTGCAGGATCTTTTTTACTCTTTGTCAGTATTTATTTTTATTCATTTATTTATTTACGAACATTTGACTAGTGCGAACCTTAATGTTGATAGCTCATAATTCGGGAATCAAAGGCACCCATAGGAAAATATATTGCACATGCGTACTAACCAGATCAAGGTTTATCTCCATCTTCACTAAAGTCTTAGATCCCCTAAAGTCGATGGCCTGTAACTCGGGAACCAAAATTTTGCATCAAATATATATACCACCCATGCTAAGTAAGTGAAGGTTTACCTCCATTGGTAAGGTTGGTCAAGATCGATTATGAGTGCTCTGTAGATCAAATACTGTCTTCGTGATTTGCTTTAAAGAAAAATAAAATGAAAACCGAAAAAATAATATTCAATTTTAAGACTGTAATAAAAGGAACTAAGTTGAAAATATGTCAATAAATAGGAAAATCTTTTATAGAAGCTGTTCTTTAGGTTTTAGTGTTTTCAATAGATGAAAGTTTGAGATCACTTTGTATTATAATGTAAACGATTATTATCCTATAGTCTTCCATTACATACCTGATATACACTTTACAACATTTAAAGGTACAGTCTAAAAGCAGAAAAAAACAATACAGTAATATCCATATAGTTAGTTAGTCGTCCTAGCCGTCGGCTGAAATACACAGCAAAAAATTGTGGTTAAAACAGCACAATTTCAATGCAAGTCATTGTCGTGTTATTTCAACCCAAAGGATCCGGTGGTGCGAGTAACATAGGCCTGGTGTTGCCGATTTGATGCAGAGACGGTGTTGAGAGGTGTGAAAATAACAAAGCAACGCTGTTACAGAACCAGGTGAACGAGCGAAGAAACGTGGAAATAGGAACAGCTCCACGGTGAAGTTTTTATATATATATTCTGTGTTGTTTGTAACGTCCTAATATGGTAAACGCAGGTCATGGAAATATTAACATTAATAATTGTATTATTCGCCAGCGGTCAGCAAAATCTTTTATTTGCTAAGAACAATGAGCTAGCAAAGGTATCACAGCCAATTGAAAATCCTGTGTATCAGATAGATATACTCAATTTTCAGCATGCGCAATGCCTTCCAAGTATATCATAAATATGCAGTAACTAACACTGAGAATTTGTATTTTTATAAAATTATTTTTGCTATGAACGAAGTTTTACGTGGTATATTCGAGATTTATAGCAAATAGTGGACAACATATTATGTTTCCCGCAATCTTTTAAGAAAATATTTTTGTGAGCATATCTGTTATCTGGCAACGTGGAAGTTCTGCCATCTGTTGTTCTATGTTCATTCTGTTCCTCTCCGTTGCCGAATACATTTCATTCCTCGTAACTACTCATCAATAATTCTAGAATACGCGGAAGAAACAGTATAAATCAAAACACACAGGTTTTCAGGAGACGATTTTTTTTTTTTATTTCACCAAACATAAATATGAATCTCTTACACTAAGACGCGATTATTCAACTCGCGTTTAGAATTGGTTTATACTAAGTTAACCGGAGATGAAGCATGACACATGGATCTTTAATTTTGACTTATCCCATTTTGGCCAATTTCTGACATACTGTTTTTCCCGCGCAGTCTAGAATTTATGACACTATTTTCTCTCATAAAAGTCACATCCGTTTAGTCCGAAGCATTTTTATTAAATGTAAAAGTAGTTGTTTTCAGATAACGGATTGTACTCAGTGTATTAAGTATGTTTAACTAGCAATTAAAGGCCAGTCTTGAAAAAAAAAAAGAACAACTTTTTAAATAACTGTACGTATTTCATTTGTCGATATTTATGTTGCAATTGCAAATTGACGTAATTTTCGAACTACGTAAGTTGGGAAGCTACTGGAAGGGGAACTTATTCATTCTGTGTTGTATAATGCACCCGCCCTTTTCTAAAATTTCCTGACGCCCCCTTACTCCAAAAGAATATTTGCTTTAAAACATAGTGGATTGTTATGGTCTCCAATACACAGACCTTTCCTTGAGCACGGTATTGATTAAAACTTGTTCTTTCCTAAATTACAAACTTGTAGAGCAAACTTTTAGTTTGTTAACCGTTTTAGGTGTTCGAGCTTTTTTTTTCTTTTCTTTTCTTGAACCTTCTTAAAATTTCAATACACACTTTACGTCATCCCTCATCTACACCGCTGCATATGAGGAGAAGAGAAATTAGAATAAAATCTTATCTGTAGAAGCTATTCTCTCACTTTTGTAAACGCTAACCATGTTGAGTATTTACGCCATCCTCTGTTTTCTTTATCCCGTTGATTTATATAGGATTATATTGTACTTTTCTTTTAATGAATTGGAATTTTTACAACGCTTTTCTTTTGGTCACAATGGTTCAACCAACCGTGTCCACAAATCTTGAAACCTTTACCCATTTCCCGACGTCATACAATGATGAAACTTTGCCCAGCAACATAAGTCGGACGATAATATAATATTCGTATATATATATATATATATATATATATATATATATATATATATATATATATATATATATATATATATATATATATATATATGTGTGTGTGTGTGTGTGTGTGTATTGTCCGAAGATACCCAGCTATAAATATCTACAATATCGTAATGGCGTTTTATGCTCATTAGATCATCTGAGCATTACTTCCCGTTAGGAGTCTGATATCGAGGAATCAATGAATTCAGAATCTAACCGCAAAGATGTGATACGTAAATATTCTGTTTTATACTATTGATATGTGAATCATGAATCACACATTGCTCCGAATGTACCTGCCTTTTGTTATGTTCATCAAATATGTTATTCGATCACGTTTGTTATATGTTTCTATAATAACCAGAATACTCAAATATAACTCTGTCAAATTTGTGTTGAAGTCATTTTATGCAGTCGCTTTGTAAGTGCACGCAGATATTTGAGGACGTATTGTGATTATTAGATATATATCTCTTCTCGTCCACCGATTGTTATGACGAATCTGAAAGTGTTCCCAAAGTTCCGTAGCTTGCTACTGTGGCGCTGTTGTAACTGACAAACGTTGTTTTGGTTTGTTTCGTTGGTTTGTGAGCAAACCTAGTTCAGTATCTCGGGGACTTCTTCGCAGAAGATACCGCGATCCAAGTGAAGTATCCATTTCCGTGTATACTTCCTGATCATTTTTTGACCTCTTAGCGTTAATTGCCTAAAGTATGTTGTAGAAGAAGCGGATTCAACAAACATCTAGTGCGCGTATCTTCCTACGGACGACGAGGAGGGCTTTGTAGGGATCCTTGATGGTGAAAGACTACTAAATAACATCAATAACAGCTAGCACAATTAACGTCACATTAACTAAAGGCCGCATCGGCGATGGGACAAAACGGAGTGTGACAACTTTTGAATTCAAGTATCACTTTCAGTTGGGACAGACCCATTTCTAGTCCAATTATTCGACTTCGCTCTACGTCCCTCAAATGATATCTACAATTAATTTCAAAGTGCCTATATTTGATATCCCACGCACGAACCATCTCTTACTTCACTGCTTGCAGACGGGGCCAATACTAGGCTGTAGTTGGCACTGGAAGGCATAAGCTGTTCACCTTGGTTGCTAAGGTGCCTCTTACGCGATATAGATGACCCTAGCACTGTTTGTCCTTTTTTCTGTTTGGACGATGTCTCATGCATGTGTTAGATGGGCACCATATCTTCCCTTTTACCACGTTCTCTCGACTTGCTTAAATTAGGTATAGCAGTGTAGTATGGTAACATACTATTTTATATCGGTAAAGGGTTTTGTCATCTGGTCAAATTATTTAGTCACTTTAGCAGAAGTATATTTTCGATTATTACGAAAATTTGTATTTATTTGCATAATTATTTAACTCTAACTCTGAATTCGAAGGAAAAAGATCATTACTATTACATATTTCTTACGAATCCTTGGTCACAAGGGCACGTAAGAATTCTGAAAATATTTATCTGAATTTAATATAATGGTTGTACGTAGCATTGCCCACGAGTCAAGACGAGAGGAGAAATAAGGTTTTACTGTCTCATGTCATATATTTTTTAGAAGTCTCGTCTCGTCTCGATTCTAGAAGAATTCTTTCTCGTCCCTTCTGGATAAGCTTTTCTCCTGTAGTCTTGTTTTGTTTTTTTAAATCTATGTAAAAAAATGCCCTGAGTCTTTCTTTAATTTCATCTAGAAATTATCAGAATCGTTTTGCGTCACGAGAGGCTCAAGAAAGGTCTGATATATTAAGATGAAACGCACCACTCTCACCATTCTTCCAGTTAGGGATGCGCACGAGACAAAATCTATGGCTGTCTCGACTCAAAAATGTGCTGTAAAAGTGATGTCTCGACTCGAAAAATATATATTTTTCTATTGGAAGAGGCGTGTCTCGACTCGAATTTTGTCAGGAAAATCCTGTCTCGACTCGTCTCGTGCGCATCCCTACTTCCAGTTGTAGCAAAATGGTGTTTCATGTTTTCTAGATTGATTATTTTCAGGTTCGGATACTGACATAGACACTCCTACAGTTCAAACATTTTCTTTTGCCTTCCTATCAGGTGTAGTACATATATTCAACCAGTACCGACAACATGATGCAATTATTTACGAAACAACATATAAATATCTATATAATGCTTTAATTCCGAATTATGCAGTATCTTAACAGCCTTTTGTTCCAAATTAAATATTATCACATACGTATTCATCACATATTATCATCATCTTTGTTTTCACATTAATAATATCATTATAACGTACAGTTCGTAGTGACTGTCACAATAAAACTTCAAATTATCTTCGCAATATACTGTATATAGATCCCATCAAATTACACATTACTTCGTCTGATTACAGGTTTTACATTAAGATCACAAAACAAAACATAAACATTAATACAATTGGTTTATCTTCGACGTTCGATCCGGAGCGGAGTTTATATATTTTACAGATTCATATTATATATTTATACTTTAACAAATTAAATCACAACACTATCTTCATTATATGTGGTTACTTCGCGGACCAAAATCCATATTACATATAGTGTAATACGCTATAGTACAGGTCTATAATAGTGGCGTATTACAAACATTTAAACCCTATTTAGTATAGCATAAGGCGTAACTTATATTACATATTAAGTTAAACATCTTTAAAGATGATAAATGCTCTTGATCGAGTTAGTACAATCATTTTATCAATTTATAGTTTTTACATATGATTGATGAAACACTGAAATAGTGCTGAAGATATAAGACTTGTATGAAATATTTTTGCCCGCGATACTCGTGAAATTTATTGTCTCGTCTCGGTTGTTCTTGAAAAAAAAAAAAAAAAAAGATGAGAAATGTCATTTTCCTCGTCTCGCTTGTCTCGTGGACAACACAAGTTGCATGTAGAAGCATTCGCCCTCAGCTTGAGATCTGAGCTTTCTGCTGGAAGATAAAAGGAGCAGGAGCACTGTGTCGTAACATGGAAAAAAATTTCAAACATGAATGGCTGTAGAGAATTGTAGAGTGAAAAGGGCGTTATCATATAGACTGTTAACACGTCAATTTGTTTCTGAAGAGTAAATAATAGTGATGCTCTTTTCCAATCCGCAAGGACTATGTAATTGTACTCTTTATTATTATTATTATTATTATTATTATTATTATTATTATTATTATTATTATTATTATTATTATTATTATTATTATTATTATTATTATTATTATTATTATTATTATTATTATATAATGTAAT
Organism: Thermobia domestica; assembly: GCF_964235325.1. NCBI lineage: Eukaryota > Metazoa > Arthropoda > Insecta > Zygentoma > Lepismatidae > Thermobia > Thermobia domestica. The sequence goes on from NC_137464.1 coordinate 110,426,299, forward strand.
GCACATATGACCATCGAAAATACAATATATTTTATAAACATATTTCAAATCTAATATGCCATACAAAGTGTATATAAGCATAGAGAGGAAATACAGAATAGTAAACCTGTCGCACTTTGTTTGTCGTGCAGAAGTTTCGAAGCAGACAAAATGATGCCGATGTCATGAGAGGTTAGTATTTGGAACAGATTCTGGGTGACAAGCGGAACGACTACAGAATGAATTTCCGCACCAGGTGCTCGTACAGAGGAAAGAGAAAGAAACAAGAAAGAAAGAAAGTGAAAAAGGGGTAAAAAGAGGAAAAAAAGACAGGAAAACTCAATCTTGTATAATTCAAGGAAATAATGGACAAAAAGAACATTTTTGCCATTTACAAAACAAGAGCAAGTAACGTTAATTAAGCGCGACTATCGCCCGGCTGGTGGAGCCAGTTAGCTTAAAAAAGAAAGATAGAGAATCGAGGACAAGGTTTCTCGTTCAAATACGTTAGGTCATTGTTCAAACCAATAAGCATGACAACAAATTGTTCGTTTATTTCGTTTCCTTTCTATTTCTTTCATCATTCCCTCATAATTTACTATTTTGGTAGTCCACTTTCTGTTTATAGTGTCCATAAAACCCTAAATGGAATTGGTTATTTTCAAGTTAAATTACTTTTAAGAGTGCTTGCGTTGATTCATGTTATTAACTTGTCTAATGTAGTGATAACATCCCGAAAATAACGTTTGCCGTGCTGCATTGTATTTCAAAAATCACAATTTTTATTAAATTCCTTTAAATCTTAAAATATAATTCGAACAGTAAATCCTTGTCTCTTTTACAACGAAAATATATCACATAACGAATTTGAGAGTTATAAAACGGAATAAATTTTCATAAGAACAAAACCAAGGGATAATTTAATAAGTACTGGACTTCTAGTCAAAGTAAGTTCAAATCTAAAGAGTATGTGAGAGTTTAAAACTGAATTTATTATAGGAAAAGGAGATAGAAATTTCTTCTTTAAAAAACATTGTGCCACGCAAATGCCCTCGAGGCAAGGGTGCCGATTTCTCTGTAACTTTGTCCCTTTTACTATAAATCCTATAGGGTTTATGCTGTATATGACGTTATTCTCATGCTGCAGTGTGTAGCATTGGATTCGAGCTATATGTAACTTCGCCAAGAATAGAGTGTAGGACTGTCCGTCCAGAAGCCATACTTATTAAACACGAAGTAAAGTTCTTGTGTTTATGAAATGTTATATAAGGATGACTTCAGGCCCGCAACTAGACGCAGAAGTTTGGGGGGCAATGAATAAGATAGGGGGGCCAAGTCATTAACAATTATCTTACAAATATCTAAATTGTGATTTTTGTATTAATAATAGCATTTTGTATTGAGGTCTGGAGGGGCCATGAAAAGTTTATGGGGGTCAGGCCCCCCTGGGCCCCCCTCTAGTTGCAGGTCTGGATGACTTTCTGATATTTATTTCTGGAGGAGTTACGGTGGCTTAGTGGTAGAGCGCTAATTTCTGGTGCATGGGATCCCTTCTTCGATCCCGGCCAAGTAGTGTGTAGTAGCCAACATCAGGTTTTCCCGGGGTACTCCGTTTCCTCCCACTTTTTCATTCCATCAATTCTTCCATCATCACTCACTTGCTTTAATCATGGTCTCCCTTAGGCTAAAGGGCATAACGTGGGACGTTTCTGAAGGTCCCAAAGGGTTTGCCTAATGACTTACAGTACATCAACTGAGACTGAGATGAAACTTTCCTTTTTCACTACAAGAAAATTATTTAACTAACTCTTTATTTTCTAAAATATTATTTAGAAATTTAGAACATTCATTTCGTGATGGTTAACGAACGATATTGTCTAATGACTTCTATGATCATCCTCAACATCATAGGTATTCTGAAGTTATTGGCAGGTCACTTGCTGCAACTGAGAAGCTTCCATGCTCCACGATCTTCTGTCAACCTCTTCTGTTTTAATATATCGTTCATTAATTGTAGTCTCCTTCGCCCCTCCCTCTCTTTCCTGCGACCATACCCTCTAAAACGTCTCTCATGATAGAGTTCCTTCTCATCCAATGTCCCAACCAGTTTCTCTTTCTCTTCTTAATAATATCTAAAATTGTTCTTTTCTCTCGCACCATTTTTAACATTCTCTCATTCGTTTTCCGCTCGACCCAGCTAATTCTCTCCATTCTTTTCCACACCAACACCAACCAAAGCTTCCAGTCATTTTTCATCATTTTTGCGTAATATCCATGTTTCTGACCCACACAGTACAATACTCCACACGAATCATTTTATGAGTCTTCTTCTTAACTCTATGCATGGACCACAAAATTTTATACTTTCTTCCTCCTAAAGGCTTCTTTCGCCATTCCTATCCTTGTTTTTATTTCACGTTCACCATTCATATCATTACTAATGAAAGGATATATTTGTCTCTAGCGACTTGCGACTTTTGAAATGGAGTCAATCAAGAGTTTTGGGTGTGAGAAGGCGATTTGGTTAATAGATGTCAACGTTGAGAAAAGTGATTTAGGAGATTCTACAGCAGCCCAATGCTGAAAAATTCATATCAGCAGACATTCAGAAACAAAAACTATTTATCTAGTTAAATTGCGATACTTCATATTATACAAGAATTGGTGGTCTGGGTGAGGGTGTAAAAACTTGGAGATTAAGGCGTTTACTGACGCCAAAGCTATCGGCGCGTAACACTGTGTCATGATGGTCTCTGGATTAATTCAATGACAATCCAAGGGGAAGAAAAAACACGTCGTATTTTCCAAATGCATATGTTCTTGAATATTTGTTTTACTGCTGTGTGTTTGGTGAGAATATCAATATTATCACACTCAGCACAATATTATCGTACATATACGATTTCGTGGTTTACATTTAAACCTGCAGAGAAAGGGGCGAAAAGAAAAATAAAGAGCTAGGGAGAGGTAAAAATGGGGTAGAAGGGGAAGGCGATTGTCTGCTTCATACTGCATTACCATAAAACAAGGTACGTTCTCTTAACAAGATTTAGTTACCCATTACCGGGAGCCATAACACGACAAGTACCAATGTTTCACGTGCAATCAACATCCATCCATTCCAAAATGTTCTGCATAACAGACACATGGAAAATTGGAGTGTCACATGAATACAAGTCTGTACTGAGCATACAATGAGCCATTCACACAAGCACACACACACACAAATTTACACAAGCACATATTTAGTGAAAGTGAGAGAAAAAGAGGGGAATACTATTCTGGTTGATGTGCAGGCAAGCTTTGGTACTTCTCCTCCATGTTTTTGGAATGACAGTCGACCATTGCAGAGTTACACAAATTGGCGTTGATGGGTCGGCATCGGGGCTCGAAGCCTGGACTGAAGGGGATGGTGATGGTGGTGGTGGTCATGACATGTGAACGTCGTCCATCATGATTGTGGGCTAAACTGACGCCGTGTCATGAAGGTCCGGCCGGGTAACATCATTACCAGCTGCGGCCAGTTTTCGAGTGTGCTGAGCATGTGGTGTCGGTGGTAGTAGTGGGTTGCGGAGTGCAGATGAAACGGTGAGTAGGGGCGGATATTTAGTTCGTTTTGTTGTGGACAGGGCAAGGGATTGTGGGAGAAGAGAGGGGTTAAAAAAGAGAAGAGTGTTGGAGTGCAGTGGGAAAAGGCACGATGTTGTATGTATATATGTGTGTGTGTGTATAGGTATGTCAATGCGAAAGTGTGTGAGTGAAAATGAATGCAGCACAACCCAAGTCTCTGCCCAGCCTGTACAACTCATTAACCAGTGCTTCATGGGAAAAGTGTTTCCAATTATAACTGGGGAAAAATGGCAGACACTGGTGTCATGCTATTAGCTGTAACAGTGGTGCCAAATTACTAACTTAATTATTTTTCGTGGCGAGAAACAACATGTATATATGTAGCTGCTACACATGTGAATTTCATATGGTTTATACAAGCAATGGAACTGAACATTATACAGCGTTGATGATAATCGTAATAACAAATGATGCCAGTTGTAATCAGGTTCTTGTAGAAGTTGTAATTTTTCATTTGTACTCTATTATTCTGATACTTTTTCGGTTTCTTTTATCTCTTTTTTAAAAATTATTTGTTTAACACCCATTTACAGATTTCTATTCGAATTAATAGCACTTACTAATATCATATTATGTCCAATCCAATACCGCATTACTACATCCGAATTATTCTTCGTAAGCCTCAATCGCGGCAGAGATTCGTGAGCTAAGCTCTACACTATTTCATTATGATGTAAGAATTATGCTTTTTGATATTGTTCATCAGTTGTAGTAGTGATCATCGGCTTCCTTTTAATCTTTCCATTATATCTATCTACATGACATACTCTTAGCTACTGTCGGTTCTTGAGGGAAGTCAAATATGTAAAAATAAATATCGTTGTTACAAAAAGTAAGATAAGGAAGCTCCATACAATTTCAGAGAGCTATATATAAGAGTTAGAACATTAGACAAACTTTAACTAATACCGATAAATTTTAATTTTTATCGACGTGATTTTCCTGAAGAGTCGCTACTTAGGAGATTATGTCACGTTTGTATATGCAAATATTCATTTATTTATTTACAGATTTCAGATGCAGCCGGAAGCCACAATGTGCTGGAAACATGACCAATTTGTGAAAGAAAGCAAGTATTAACCCTCAGATACCCATGATATTTTTAAACTCCGGATCCTCAACAGGGGTACAAGTGTACCGCAATCCCAATTTTTGCAATTAGAAACATCCTTATTTGTGGCATCGATAACATTGGTATGCTAGTTTATGTTGGTTGTGCTTTGTTAGGTTATTTATGTTGATTTTGTTAGTGTAGGTTAGTTTAGGGAGGTTAGTTTCGTGAAAGTGAAGTTTGTTTATACGCTATTGAACTGTATTAATTTCGTAATGTTTTTGTGGCAGGAAAGGTTGCAAATTTGTAACATGAATGCAATATTGCAAGGTGTATTGCAATAGGATGTAATATTACCTGTTCTTTATTTTGCTCTGTACAATAATAAAATACTCGAAACAAATATGGTAACAATGATACCCAAGAGGGGTACAAATGTACCCCAGTGTAGTTTTAACCACGTACGTAAGCAGATTAGCTTACAACATAGTTGTTATTGAGGGAATAAATTTCCTTACAGTCCGGCCTACAATGTAAAGAACGCTAGTCAACCTCGGGTGTCTGTAACATAAAATATGCAGCAAAATATGTGCATGGGGTACATTTGTATCCCCCTTGAGTATCTGACGGTTAAAGGTGTTGTCTGTTAATTTGCCTGTTTTGATTGTTTATATCTTTAGAATGAATTCAGTCAAAATAACCAATCACTAGATTTGAACTTGGACCTTCCAGTTTGTAGGCGAGAAAACCATTCACTCATCTATAGCAGCGTTTCTCAGACTATGGTCCTGGAAGTTTGCCCTTCATGTCCTCTTAGGGTCAACATTGTAGTTCAAAACGGACAGAGCATATAATATTCAATTCAATTTCCTATCAGGCACTATACTTGATAATCTCAAACATAGTTTAGAAATTACGTAAACAAAGCGTCGTTCACTTTCTCTACCAGAACTGGCATTTTATGAAATTTATTTCCCTATCTACGAGACAAAATATTTTTGGTAGCCTTCAATTATAAGAAACTAATGTGTATTTTCTTCTACCAATACTAAAATCACATGAATTTAAATTAATATTTTTTTATGAGTATACTGGTACTAACTAACATATATTTAAATACTCAAATGTAGGGGTGCACACTAGACGAGAGTTGAAGATGTCTCGTTTCGAAATATGTATCTGGTTCTATTAGAAGAACTCTGTGTCGTCTCGCTTAGTGCACAACCATACGCAAAAGATTAAAAGAAAATGATAAATTTTCTTTCAATGTGAAGAAGAGTATTTATGGTCTATTATTATTATTATTATTATTATTATTATTATTATTTATTATTATTATTATTATTATTATTATTATTATTATTATTATTATTATTAAGTATTCTGCCTCTTGGTAGGTCCTGGGACTAAGGTTTTTTTCTTTCTTTTATCTTTCTTAATTTTCAGTTTGGGTCTGGAAATGTTTCCACCACGTTTCTCGATTTTCAGCTTCTTCTTTTAACTACCAATATTTTCTTCTATTTTTCAAATCATCGATTACTTGTGTTCTTTTTCCTATTCCTCACTCTCCTTCCATCTTTTCTTCTATGGCGGTATGAAGAAGACAATTTCTTCGCAAGATGTGTCCAATCCAATTAACCTTCTACGAAGGATGATGGCTAGAAGCATCCTCTTCTCACCTATATGTTTTAAAACATCTTCGTTTGTTACTCTTTCTGTCCATTTTATCTTCGCCATCTTCCTCAACATTCTAATAAGAGTAAGTGGTTCTCATTTGAAAAAAAGTTTGAGAACTCAGGCAATATATATATATAGGGCCTTGTATTGACCCTATGTATTGTATAATACGATTTACTTATTAACAATATCTATTTCAGAAGACCCCAAAACCAATCTTCGAGGTTTTGTGACCAGTAAGCGTCTGGAAAGGGGAGAAATGTAGAATATTTGATTTTTTGCTACACATCTTGGGAGAGAGAGAGAAAGAACCAGTAGATTATTTGTGACACGGGGAACGGAAGAAATTGACCTTCTTGAAAATTAAGAAGGGAAGTCCATCATCTATTCCCCTTGTCTAGTTTCTCATCTCAGCTAACATCCGGCAGTGCTGCACAACCAAACAAGCAAGCCCCTGGGAGCTTGAAATCAAGAGGGTGTGGGAAGAGGTCACCAGAGGAGAGAATAAGGGCAAGAGACAAAGGATGATGTGGAAGACCAACATATATAGGGCGTAGAAGAGAGAGAGAAAGAGAGGTGTGTGGTTTGACAGTGAAAGAGAAAGGGAAACGGGCGGGGAGGGGGGATAAGAGTGTTCTATTCGAGGACGGAATGCAAAGTGCGGTGTGGTGCTTCAGGGGGACTCCAAAATGAAGCAAGGAAAGAACACAGATGAATAGCGGATAGGATGAGGACAGAGGGACGTGCTAAGGTTAATAAGAATTAGTGTCAAATACGAAGGCAGATGAGACGCGAGGAAGTGCCTAGTTCTTTTGCTCGAGACGTAGAGGGCGAAGGGATGGTCTACTCTTTCTCTCAAGTACTATCAGACAAGAAGCAAGATTGTGTTCCTACTGGTACTACTAGTACTACCACCTATCTGAGTAGTAGTGCCCAAGATGAAAAAAAAAAAAAAAAGGACTGCACCAAAGAGCTCGAAAGAACAAATGAGGTTCTTACTTTAAAAAGGGTTTTTAAGGGCGGAGTGGGAAGATACTACCCTTAATTGCTTAGTCAATACAGATTCTAACCATCTTTTATCTCAAGCAAAAGGACTCCTTCCCCCACTGATGCCATTTTTTTCTGCCTTTCATGTATTATGAAAGAACAAAAGAGAGAAGTTACGGAACGTCCGTCCTTCAGCAGAGGTTATATTTCCTATTCTTGTCGGTTGCCAACCTTTGACAATGGGAGGAGATGAATGTGTCTGCCTTCTTCTCTTGCCAGGATTATAAGCATAGAAATGAGAAGAAAAAAGAAAGAAAAGAGGACACAAGAAAACGAGGATGAATGTAGAAGAAATAGAACATGGAAGTTAAATATTTGTCACACTGCATGACTTTTCATAAACTAATAACGCTCCCTACCAGCTCACACATAAAGGAACGTATTTACATAGTTGTAGTACAATATTAACATACAAGAAAGATATTATTATTTTCCCGTCTAATCGAGGTTTCCCGGACTTGATTCCTAATAAGACTTGAGAATTTTAAGTATTGGTTCAGTATAGTTTTCTAGGAATTTACCTAAAGTAGACCTACTATACCTATTACCGTACATCATTTTGTGTCTAAAGTGACACCAACTCATGATACTTCAGCAACGTATACTAGCAGGAATCCCATATTTCTTAGGACAAATTAGGATCAAAATTATCCATCTTTGTATGATAAAAATACATGCACATTGAGCTCCCTTGCTTATGAAAATAATCAACTCTGCCATCTATTTCAGTGATAGAGATCGTACTTTAAAAAAAAAGTTCAAAAAAAAAAAGTGCCCTACGTTTTCAATTTAAGTGTTTTCTTTTCTTTTTATTGTTTATCTTTTCTTCCTTTGGAATGAGAGTAGTTCATAAATTCTATATACAAAATACAATATAGATAAACACACGATCTGAAAATTTTCACTACCGCACAGATGGCGAAACCGCCTACGTAATGAAAACTGAAGGATAAAAATCGATTTCATTCGTGGTAGGACTTCGTCGGATCCTATGTGAAACATAGTGATGATTTCAGAAGATTTATTCCAGTGTATGGAGGAGGCCGGGAGGGGGGAATTTGTAAAACGGGAGTAAAAGATGTTGAACCAGGGCGGAAAAATATCCAAGGGAATTTTCTAACTAGGAGGGATTCTCTCGGGCAACCCCTGAAATCATCAATAGTTTCCATACAAATGAGTGGGACACTCCAGTTAACAGAAATGATCTTGGGGTCAGTGGTGATGGTCATTTAGTCAGGTGTTAATAACGAAATGTAGTCCTTAATGATTTCGGTCTTCTTTAGAGAAGATTTTCTGTTTTTTGTTTGAGGTGCTTACATATTGCTGTAAGTGAACGAGAAGATGACATTGTCCAAGTTAGAGCAAACCTCGCAGATCGATCTTACTGAGAAGCTACTAAGAAAAGAGACTGCGTATGTGATTACTCATTTTTCCTGGTAATTATATAAGATTAGGACTATAAGAACTCATAGCATCGATTCCGAAAACGGACATACAAGCCAACAAAATAACCAAGAAAATATGAGAATATTATTTGCGTGTAAGCGACAAAGGCAACATGTTTCGGGATCGAACCTGAGATCTTTAGTACCAGAGATCTTACTTCACTAAAGAGTTGAGTAGGTTTAGCGTTCTTGCTTTGCAACAAGAAGGTTCTGGATTCGAATTCAGTGTTCTGAGCTTTCAATCCTTAGTTCCACCAGGAGAACAGAGGGATAGTACATAGGCTTTGGCTGACTCCCTGTACCATTGTTAGTGTTTATTGATTGCTATCGACTCCAGTATGATTTGGCCTCTCAGGTTGTAACCGAAACAAATAAGTAAATAATGGCCATCTTGATTCCTCATCCTTGCCTTGATGCACAACGAAAGTAAATCATGATGATTAATATTCTGTATAGTACTTCAGGATTGCTTACATAAAACATATAATAATTAATTTAGCGTTGTCACATGTAATAAACAAGATGTAACGGTAAGCTTACAAGGAGTGCGCCAAAAGCATTTATCAACTACTTTTGTATCATTACATTTCTAGAAGAAAGAAAAAAAGAAAAAGAAAAGGAAAAAAACAACTTCGTCTCCTCAAGATCACACGCCGCGAATAGTACATGAGTTTATTGGAAGCTGTACATATAAAGATAGAACTTCAAAGATGGAACGAATGATTTCCTTTTGAGCAATTTTCTCCCAGAGGGAGATCAAGAGTAGGGGGCGGGGGGGAAGTTGAGGAGAGGGAAATTTCATTTCAGATGGAGTTTTCCTTTCGTTCCATCGTTGATGGAGGTGGAAGAAGTTTGTGCAGCTGTTTCACATCATTCGGTGGAAGCAAAAGCGATCTCCTCAACAAACACAAGACTTTGAACTCCTAGTCTTCAGAGGTCCCGTCTCCAGAGTTACAAACAACTAAACGTTTGCTCGCATTTATCTTCAGCTCACGGTTGCCAGAATGCTACGTTTTGCGTCTCATCTTATAACGATAAATTGTTGATACAAACAAAATTTAATATTTCAAAAGTATTGATTTTTTTAAAAAAAAAAATGTAAAGCCAGGAGCATACTTAGAAAAGCGATGAAGAATTATAAGTAAAGTTATCCAGTTGGCCAGAACACAGACTGATACAACAAAAGAATATATTCAGAACAAGATCGTTGTTTTATATCGATATCAATATTCTTCTTTGTTTTACTGAAATTTAACTATGGTTCCTTCCTGTTCTGCCTAATGACCCTCCAGCACTTGTAACACAATTTTTATCTAATCTTTAGGCAGAACAGGAATTCCTGTTGTACCTAATTCCTATTCTGCCTAATTTACGCAAAAGTAATTGCGTATTTTTATTCATTATCTAATTTGATTTTTTTTACAAACACCGTGTGTATGTGTGTGCGTGTGTGTTCTCGAGATTCTCCTGTTTTCTCCCACTTTCTTCATTCCACAGTTTCATTAATTCTCCCAGTCACCACCTCCTGTAACCTACACGACATGGGAGGTAAAACTGAAAGATTTGATTCTTGATTTTGTTGATTGAACATTATCCAATCCTGATCCATAAAAGGTTACACTATTTCGTTATTAGTATGCCAAGAAGTTAGAATGTCGCCGTGTATATGCAAATTCATTCCCATGTGGCATCTATTGTGAATAAAGAATTTCGTGTATCATTTATAAAGTAATCGGCGAAGTAGTGAGTGGAAACAAAATCATATATTAGATATTCATGAATTAGATTCTCTAGAGAAAACTGGCCAAGCTCTCTGGTTGGTGCAAGGGTTGCAACAGTGAACTTTTTAGACTTCCAAACTATACTATGCATAAGTATTGAAAATCTTATACAACGGCTTTGTCCGTCCGACCGTCTGTTGACAGGTATCAGAACAAAAACGGTAAGAGACATCGAGAGGAGGTTGTTTTGGGGCGTCTAAAGAATAGATTCCACCTCCTTCGGCAACTTCTATTCAAAGTGGTTCAAATTAGCCATTCAAAAAAGTGCGGATAAGCCTAGCAAAAAGACTTCATACAACATAATAGAATTGTTAACCCTTTCCGGATCCTGGCTTTTTGGGCCATTTTTTAGACTTTCAGTCAAGCAGCTACTGTATCGTCACTATTTATCCTAGGATCATGGTTCATACCTCATTCTCTTCAGAATAGAGCTGGCTTTCAAATGGTATAACTTGCGTGCTCATACCATATACCAGAAGCGGGAAAAAAATGTCAAAGTGAAAATTTCGGAGGGAAAATTTTTTTCTCGAACTTTGGCCCCCCCTGGACCCCCCTATGTGATAGTAGCCATCTAAAAAAATCTGATAAATAGCACATAGTATACTGAATGTGTGTGCCAGATTTCAAGTTTCTATCTTGAATAGTAAGGGCGGGAGAATTTTTATCAAAAATTCCCACAGTGCCCCAAAGTACCATAAAACACTATGATCTCAGGCAAAAAAATTCCTGAGACATCCCTAATTACCCTAGGGTCATGTTTCGCCCATCATTCTCTTCAGAATAGAACTGCCTTTCAGGCGGTACCATTCATATGTCTCCATCATGTACCTAAGGCGGGAAATTCCTGAAAAAAGGGATTTTTGGGGCAAAATTTCCCGTTTTTCAACTTTTGCCCCTCTGGACCCCCCCTGTTTTTACGCAGAAATCGGAAAAAAACTTCTGGTAAATACTACTCGGTGGACTGAATGTTTGTGCAAAATTTCAATTTTCTACGTGAAAAAATAGGCCCGCCAGAAAAAATTTCCCTACCATGCCCCACTTTTACCCTATACAGAAGTATATTTGGATAAAAATTCACTGAGACGGCCCTAATTACCCTAGAATAATAATTCGACCGTCGTTCTTTTCAGAATGGAACGGCCTTTCAGACGGTATGACTCGCGTGGTCCTATCATGTTTTTTTTGGCGGGAAAATTAGGAAATACGGGATTTTTGGAGTAAAAAATCCCTATTTTTACCCTTTTGCCCCTCTGGTTCCCCCCCTGTTTTAGCACTGACATCGGAACAAAAAATCTGGTAAATAGTACTCGGTGGACTGAATGTTTGTGCAAAATTTCAATCTTCTACGTTCAAAAATAAGCCCGCCAAAAAATATATATACCGACAATGCCCCATATTTCCCTATATAGAAGTATATTTTTCAAAAAATCCCTGAGACGTCCCTAATTACCCTAGAATAATAATTCGACCGTCATTCTCTTTACAATGGAACGGCCTTTCAGACGGTATGACTCACGTGGTCCTATCATGTATGTGAGGCGGGAAAATGACGAGAAACGGGATTTTGGGGGTAAAAAATCCCTGTTTTTACCCCTTTTCCCCTCTATTTCCCCCCTGTTTTAGCACTGACATCGGAACAAAAAATCTGGTAAATACTACTCGGTGGACTGAATGTTTGTGCAAAATTTCAATCTTCTACGTAGAAAAATAAGCCCGCCAAAAAATGATGAACATAGGCTTAAAAAATGAGAAGAGAAATTTTTGATTTATGACGTCATCACCACCTATGTCTGGACGCAGGACGGTCTGAAACCATATGTAATGTCTTCTACAAGGACTCTAGACTTGGAAAACAAAAAACAAAAAAAAAAAAAACCCAGACGAAAAAGCTCAAATAGAAGAGAAATAACGCAATGTACCATGAAAAGTGCATATGGTACAAATTGTACCATAGGATCCCGAAAGGTTTAAATCTTAAACATACTTAAACGGAAACTAATCGAACGACAGTTGAAAATGAAATGAAATCTTTAAGTTTTACGTCCCACGGTTATGCCGGTTAGGCTAAAGGAGACGATGCAGATGAGAAATTAATGAAATGGTGGAATGAAAGAAGTGGGAGGAAACGGGAGAACCACGAGAAAACCCACGAGCACGATGTTTGTCCACCACGAATGACAGTTGTTAGCATAATTTGTTTAGACTGAAGACATAATTTATTCCAATGCTTGGAAAAACTGAAATTGATAAAACTTCCATTGTGTCCTACAACACAGATCTTAGCATTAGTTGAAGGATTAGATTCTGTAGAGAATTGGATGGAGGCTTTGCTGGTACGATACCGCATATTCGATTAAACATATGAACAAATAGATGGTGTAAGTAAGTTAATATATACAATAGATAGCATCTCAAAGAAGAAGAAGAAGAAGAAGAAGAAGAAGATTAAATTAGAGAATTCCATGTTTTTCTTCTATTTTCTGCAAATGGTTTAAAACAACTTTGATGGGTAGGTAGAATTTGTAAATTAGTCAAAACAGATTATTAAAAGTAATGTTTTCCATTGTACCAGATTTGCCTATTATATATACTATTAAAAATAAACTAATAGCTGAGCAAAGCAAGCCAATTTATTATTATAAAATTAATGCCTTGTGCAGTTTCGCCAATTAGCTACTTACATGCTTAGGTTCATCAAACACTATCTATACATGGTTTCAGATCAAGAGAACCCTGGTTCCAGGAATTCACAGATCACCCACGTGGTTCTGACCCTTGTCAACTGGCCATAAATCTAAGAAAACAAGAAGCGAGAAACAGAAAAAGAGATTGCCAAATGTCCTCTTTTCTCAAGATTTCTTTCAGTCTTGAATCACTCTTTGTGTTAGTGTGTTCGGTTATAATTCGCTACAATGTCAATGTTTTTCCGACCTTGGTTAAACAATAACACTCGTAACGAGCAATATTTGGACGAAAAATCGGAGCCCGGGCCTTCTTCGCCAAGAACTACGACGAAAGATGTTGTAGTTGGGAGGGGAGCTAAGTTGCGTAAGCAAACAATGATGTTAGTGAATTTTATTTTTTTTTTACGAAGTGTCATCGATAATGGTGTGTCTTAACTTCCAAAAGTTATTAATGCAGGCGACTGGTAATAGCATTAGTACTATAAAAAGAATTTATGGGAAAATTGATGTGAAAAAACTATTCGACATCAACAAAAAAGAAAGTTGTAAAACAAAAGCTTCAATTCGACAAAATTGACGATTTCACTCGTGATTTATTGCGCCGCACAGTTTTTGAATTTTATAAGAAAGACAAATTTCCCACAACGGAAGCGCTAATTGAAGCAATGAGGCTTAAGACAGCTGACACCGAATATGTTTCCATACCATCGCACTACAGTTTATCGCGTGCTACGAAGTATGGGTTTTAAATATAAAACCTCGGTGAAAAAATGTACTCGTAGTGCGCAATTTTGCTCTTTCAATTAAAAGAGAATGCAATCTTGGCTATGACAATTAATTATTTTAAAATGCTAATTTCTCCTTTATAGGTAACGTTCTTAAAGGCATCATTAAGGTATAATTAAACCGACGGTGCTACTTTCAATGAAATAATTTGTTTCAATAATAATAATAATAATAATAATAATAATAATAATAATAATAATAATAATAATAATAATAATAATAATAATAATAATAATAATATCTTATGGATACAACCAGCACCTAAACCACGCCTGTGGACACTCCTGAATAATAATAATAATTACAATAATAATGCTATGTTAAATCTATCACAAAAAGTAATAACATTATGTCTTTATATTTCACTTGTTTTCCTTTTTTTTTTTCTTGTTTCTTCTTCTACCTAATGACATCGGACATCTGGCAACAGCCACCAACCATCGTCCTATACCCTGGCCGGTGAACGATGATTTCTGACAGCTTTGCACAAGGTCACAGTGAGCGAGCAGAAGACAGCAGGTCAACCAACCTAAGGCTCAGAACCTGTCGCGTCTCCATGGTAACCACCGCACATTGCCAAACTTTCACTAACCTCTTCCCACCCTCAACGAGGAAGCAGACGATTCTCCCCTTGCGCAAGAAACACATGGCAATACCGCACTCCCCAGTCGTCCTCGCGAGCTGAGCTGTCAGAAATCGTCGTTCGTCGGCCAGAGTATAACAAGGGGTGGGTTGCCCTTTTGGTAGTGGTGTGAGAGAAGGCTCACATGTTTTGGAATTTCCTATACAATGCCAAATGTTTAGTTGGCAAAACTGTCACAAATATTAGTTTTATAATAATAAATTAGTTAATTTTTCAGCGATTAGTTTATTTTTAATTATAGTATAGTATGTTTATGTAATGCCACATCACAGAGGTAAGAGTTGAACTCATTATTTCGATCGAAGTATGAATACAGTGCGGCAATAATTAGAGTGAAGACAATAATGAATAACTTCAAATATATTTTTGTTTATTTTTCTTTTGTTTTTTTTTAAATACAAGATTGTACAACGTACAATATTTTTAAGCATTTTTAAAAAAGTATTCCATGATATACCAATCAAAAGAACTCACTGAGCTGTACATAATTACTGTATATGGGCGGTTGTAAATCCTCAAGCATAGTTTTATAGAAAAGCGAAAAAAAAAAAATAGTCGCTTTCCCTCTAAACTTAAAAGTTAATACCATAGAAGAAGTACGCCACCAACTGAAATTAAACTGCTCTCATCAATCCCTTCATTATGACAGGTTATAGTACACGGTGCAGTAATTAAGATATATATAGCCCAGAATTACCATTAACAGTGAGTCTCAAGAGTAGACCACATGAAGCTGAACAAAATTATATGCTTGAGGGTAAATTGTCATTCATGGTTTTTGAGAAAATCAACAGAAAGTAATTTTGGGGCGCGTGTCCTTCGTAGCCATCAATAAAATTTACTTTTCTTCTGCTAAAACACATACCTATATGTAAAAAAAAAAAAAAAAGTATTTACTGGCAGACTGTATCTATTGTTGGTTGCCCTTTACTAACGGTGACAAGAGCTCCCTCATGGTCGTATGATTTGGTTAGGATACGTGCCTTTGGTTCATTCACCTGCGGGAGCTCATATGATTAAGCTGTAGGTAAGCTCCACGTTAAGCTGTAGGTTCACGTCTCATGACCTCGCTATTGAAAAAGCCCTAAACTCAAATAAAAACCTTATGATGACCAGGGCCGTAATTTGTGGGGGCAGGTCATCAAGGAAGCTGCCCCCAAGGGAAGGTCCCGCCGTTCGAGGGAGCCCATTTTAAGGCAAAATTTCCTTACTTTATATACGATACGAACACGAAAGCATCAAACAGGTTCACTACATTACATAAACCAAACAACACACAAAAGGAAAATAAAAGAAAAATGAGTCGTGAGCCCATTTCAGTGAAAAATGTCTACTATTAGGGGCCCTAGAAATAATATCTATTCGTATGGCTTTGAGATTTGTTTATATTATACCCTTAATTAATTTGTTATGTATGGAACGGGCCCAGAGGCGTAACTAACGGCCCTGCAGACCTTGCCGTGCGGGAGGGCCTACAGGCTCCGGGGGCCCCATTAAGAGTAAGAGAAAGATGGAAAGAGGGGGGCCCAAGAATTAGAAAAACAACTTTTTCTAGGGGTTCCAAATACGCGTATTAATGCTTGCCCCCCAGAAAAAGTCTAAGTTACGGCGCTGATGGAGACACACATAGTCCTAAGAGTGACTCAAATACTTTCAATATGATAAAGATAATCCCAACAGTGGGGCCATACCGCTTGTATCCGGTGTAACAGTCAGATAATACCTAGCAAACTTTTACCTTGGGGGATAAAAATGGCTCGGTAGAATTTAACGCGAACAATGGGGCTACAAGCAAATATTATCGTGGAAATATTACCTCCCACATGTTAACAAAATATTATATTGTTGCAAGATGGGTAAATATTGACCAGAAAAAAATGACTTTACACGAAAAGGGGTAATATTATTTCGGGCAAATTCTACCCCCTAACCAAATTTCATTAAGCTACATAGTACATATATCTCCAAAGGTTGGTATATATTTACCAGAGAAAATGACTTCACATGTAAAGGGAAATATTTTTCCGGGCAAATTGTAGCCCCTAGCGTAGACAAACATCGTGTGCGTGGGTTTTCTTGTGGTTCTCCCGTTTCCTCCCACTTTCTTCATTCCACCATTTCAATCACTTCTCATCATCACCGTCTCCTTTAGCCTAGCCGGCATAACCACGGGACGTAAAACTTAAAGATTTTATTTCGTATGTAACCCCTAGCTAAATGTCATTAAACTAGATAATAAATATTGACAAGGAAAAATGATTTCAGAAGAAACGGACTAATATTATTCCTAGCAAATTGTACCCCGTAGCTAAATTTCATTAAACTACGTAGTATATTTCTCCAAAGGTGGCTAAATACTGACCAGGAAAGAGGGTAATATTATCCTTCGTAAATTGTACCCTCTAGCTAAATTTTCATTAAACTAGATAATACATAGTTTTTCTCCAAAGGTGGGTAAATATTGACCTGGAAAAAAATGACTTCACACCAATGGTGGTAATATTATCCCGGGCAAATTGTACCCTCTAGCTAAATTTCATTAATGTACGTAATATATTTCTCCAAAGGTGGTTAAATATTGTCCAGGAATAAATGACTTTACCCCAATGGGGGTGGTATCCCGACAAAATGTACCAGCGACAAAACGTACCACTTGCATTTTCGCGACAAAACTTTTGACGACCTGTCATAAATGACAACCTGTCATGGACTAATTAAAACATTTCAGATATTTAATCCGCGACAAAACGTACCAGTTAAAGGAAAAAATTGACCTTGAAATGTCAGACATTTAGTTCGAGGAAATCTTACATTGTAAACAGGGTCAGTGGTGGTTATTAAAATTTACGTTCACCAAAGGTTTTCGTGGTGGGGGGGGGGAGAATAGTGGTACTTTCAAGTGCTCTAGTAAACAGTTTTCTCAGATTTACAGTATCCATGCAGATTCTGGCAGTTCGTATGAAGAAACAACATCAATCCGGTAGTTTTTGCTTTATTACCCAATAAGAATAAGGAGACAGATATTCGTTTGTTTCAACTCATCCTGCAGTCTGTCCCGGAGTGGAAACCAGAAATAGTGAACGTGGATTTTGAATCGTCAGCAATATCAGCGCTTCGCCAAGTATTTCCTTCGACAGAAATCAGTGAGTGCTTCTTCCATTTAAAGAAATGCCTTTGGGGGAAAGTCCAGGAGATAGGACTTTCGGTGGACAGAATGAGGAAATCAGGCATGGTCATGGTCTTGCATCCCTTAGTCTTAGTCTTGGTCTTATATCGGCACTTTTCTCATCACCAATCTGTTCAACTTTTAACCTTATTTTGGCCGGTATACCGTCCTATCAAGTAGTAAGTTTTGACGCCTGTCATTATTTGATGGCTGATTGGGAGACTCCTTGGAAGTAGCCCTCCAGGCAAGTGGTACGTTTTGTCGCTTGTCATTATTTAAAGTGTTTTTAGAAAACCTTTCAGAAGCAGCCATCAGGGTAAGTGGTACGTTCTGTCGGTGGTACGTTTTGTCACTAGTACGTTTTGTCGCGTATTCAATGGGGGTAATATTGAAGACAAATGTCGCTCATGGGAAGAGAAATAGAGACCCTAATCTTTTTTAGTTGTCGCCAATTTGAATTCCAATTTGATAAATTTAATAAATAAATTAGATTAAATGTTATTTTTCTTTTCTACATATGTTTCTTTATTAGTTAATTAATATCGGACTTCCGAAGAAAACATCAAATGAATTTATTGACCGTGTCTATACAGGCAACTCCCAGTCACGACCTCTCTTCAGTTTTATTTAAAAGTAAGAAAGAGTGAAGAAGAGATATATGAAAGTCGAGACGGAAGTTAGGGGAAAAGAAGAAGGAAAAAGAAAGAAGAAACTAGAAATGAAGAAATACTAGATAATTATGGAAATATAGTAAGAAGGTTTAAATATGTATTAAGACGATTAATACCCGAATTTATTGTTCGAGGATCGATTCTAAATTATTCTCGATAAGACACATGTTCCTTCATACTACTATAACCTGAATCCAGATAACTGCACAAGTGGGAGTTACCCTGACCCAGCCCAGATGATGATAAGTATTAATTTAATTGGTTGTCTATTATTTTTGAATGTTAAACAACTTTTATCCAGTAGCTGAATTTCCATAGTGGATATCGAACACACGTTTGAGTTAGCCAAGGAAAGAAAAAAAATCCACATAATACATATGTTTTCCACAATTTGGAGTTCCTTACGTTCCTAAAAGACTGTCGTTATCCCAACTCATTCTGTTATTTCGCCTTTGCTTCCTGAGCCGATTCAGATTAATTCAGAGTTTGTTATCATTCATGACCTCGGCCATGAACCAATACAATACACACATATTATAGTAATACACACATATTGTAAACACTATCGTCATAAATCAAGATTAAAGGCTACCACTTAAAACTAAAGTTATGACTCATTCACACACACAAGCATTCATACAGGACAATGTATTGATATAGGTAAATCAGTTTTGGAAGAAACTATCAGCTAACTACAGTTTGTCAACATTTATTACATCCAAGCACAAAGAAAATGTTAATAATATGCATATGGGTATACATCAAAATAGATTCAATATTAACAGGAGGATGAAAAAATTAATAAAATAAAGCGTAAATTTGAAAATTTAGTTACATCATATTATATTTCATATGAAAAAAACTTAATATGTCAAACGAGTCTTTTCTTGTGGTTTCAGGTAATATTGTATATTGCACGTCCATAATGCACCGTTTTTGTGTCCATGCACGTTACAACTTTATTTAGATACGGATATGAAACAATATTAATGGACTTGTCAATTACACTTATTCAGTTTGTAAAAATTATTCATTTAAGCATTTCCAATTCATAGATTGAGAAAGCAAAGTTTTTGCCATTAATTTCTCTGTAACTATATCACCCATTTCGTTATTCCATTTGTTATCTAATCCGTCCACTAATTTTCAAATCACTATCATATTGTATCATATTGAACTCGCACCTTTGTAGTCATAGTATAAATACAATCTAAAAGAAGACACACATTTCCTGAATTTAAAGAGGTTTCGGCTGTAAGCACTTTCGTATCAAGACCACAATCACTAATTCAGAAAACACTATTCGGGTTCGAAGGTTGTAGATGACGAATGGAATTGAAAAATAATTGTATGGGAGATTCTAAGTTTACTGACTTGAAGATGAATTTAATGTTATCTTAGGGTTACGAAAACCTGCTTTAATTACATGTCACATGCAATTAGTGCAATATTAGGAGATGTTAATACATACACATATAAGTTAACTACGTCCCAAGGATTAAGGAGAATGTTTAACATAGAGAGATATATTCTAAATTTACATTTGTCGAATTTTCTGAAATTATGGCAACCAACTTAACCGTTCGCGGTCAGTAACAAAACCATTTATACATATTTATCAAAGTAATTCAACATTATACGCTTCTCTTCGATATTACACTTATATTCATTACGTATTTATATTTCAACATACATATATTTATTCATTATTTGATCTTTTAAAATAATTACCCTGCTCAATAAAATTCTTAGGTTGCAACAGTACATGCAATAAAATTTTACTAACCAATTAAGCAGTTTTAAGGAGCAATAAAAAGTAAATCTGGATATATAGAGAAAAAATGTTTTTATTTTCTAAATTAGTACAACATACCATTTTACATTCATTTAGTTTTGAAAATAATGTCCTCAAGATGGCGGCCGTTAGCATCAATACATTGTTGTAGACGATCCCTGAAGTTTCGAGCAGCTCTTGCATACATATCGCGGGTATAGCATCCGCTGTTTTAACTCTGGTAGGGTGTGAGGGCTGCTTTTGAAAACCTTTTCCTTCAGATATCCCCAAAGAAAGTAGTCACAAATCCTCAAATCTGGTGACCGCGCAGGCCACTCGACCTCACCCCTCAGAGATCCTTGTGTAGCGATCATAGATCTGTTGTTTTCATAATAAGGGCGAACGGCAAAACCACGATGTGCATCGGCCCAGACCATATTAGCTACTGAAATGGGGTCAACGACTAAACAAAGGCAGACCACGTGAAACTGCCTACCCCCACCACAGCTCTCGCGGTAATCTATAGAAACTGCTTAGTCTGTTCTGCCGCACCCTGTATATAACGACTGATTACC
Organism: Thermobia domestica; assembly: GCF_964235325.1. Classification (NCBI taxonomy): domain Eukaryota; kingdom Metazoa; phylum Arthropoda; class Insecta; order Zygentoma; family Lepismatidae; genus Thermobia; species Thermobia domestica. The sequence goes on from NC_137464.1 coordinate 110,447,208, forward strand.
CGAGCATTATGGTAAACATTTATATTCTTGAATAATTTCGAAATAGTGGACCTTGAAAGTGCAAGGCAGGCACGTAAACTAAATTTCAATATAACAATTTTATTTTTACAATTTGTCATCCGGATGATGAAACCTTAAAATTTTAACAATACTTATGGGCACAAACATCCACACAGAATTCATCTCTATTGTGCTCGATAGAAACAAACGTGGCGACAACAGGAATATAACGGTGAACTCCGATTAAAGAATGGTAAAGGAGACGATAGCAAAGTAAAATTTTATATCGAACAATCCCTCGCTACTGCAGTGGGTCGAATTGTGATGGAAACGGTCCCTTGATATCTGACGAAAGTGATTACCTCCAGGAATTGTGTCTCGCAATATCTCAATTGAATATTCAGGTTCAAATAATGTATGTTAAATTGTAAAAATTTTCAAGTTAAAACGGGGGAGGTTGGAATAAAAATTCTGAGAGAAGAGACTAGAAAGATAGTTACCGGAGAGGACAGAGGCGCGTCAAAGAAAATAAGATAGAACACTAACTACTACAAAGATAAGTGGTCGAATTTTTACATATGACAATCGTCAACTTCAGAGCCAAATATGCCCTTCAATATGCCAAAAAAGGTGGCCTACTAAATACGTGGACTAAAATAAATAAATATATCCAAGTGCGTGACTAGTCCGTGCCCCGAATAAGACTTTCACCATGACAAGGGCTTTATGGAAATCTTGCTACACGCTGTATCCGATCAATGCTATTGAAGACTCCGGAACTACCGGAAGGTCAGTGTGGTCTCTTAATTTAGAATTTCTAATTTTAAAAAATATCCGACCCCTCAGAAACTGAGAAGAGTTCAGATTAAAGTATGGAAAACTAGTGTAAAAGTCGATAAAACAAAGAAAATCCAAACTGAGATTTGCCAAATTAAAAAAAATAAATAAACTAAATTTAGTACTAGCAAGTTGTTTGCCAAATTCTTGCTAGAGCTCCCAATCCGCAAGATTCGCTACATCTTGAGGTGTCGGGTAATTTCGATTATTATATAGTTTAGAACTAAGGAAAGTGAAAATATTTGGGGGCATCGACACCTTGATACGGAAAAATGGAACTCTACTGTAATAAAGCTACTATATTATTCACTCCTATACATGCCGTCACCTCTGCGAACAGTAATGAACTCGGCTTAGTAAGTTGACGTGGACAGAAAAAAATCAACATCAAAGTACTATTGCAAATGTAAAGCCGAACGCATATATTAAAACTGTACCACTTACGGAAACGGCTATTTCGTTCTATTGTTACTTGGCAACTATCCGGAATCAATTGCCGCATGATCACTGTTTACGTCGTCAGACCAGATAAGCAGTTAGTATGTACGATTACTAGTAAATGGCAAGCCACGAAGTGAAACCATGGTTAGTTATTTTCACACGACACACTTCCTCACACGAAATCCTAACGTAATGATCAGTGCTCGAAACATTCATCATTATATATAAACAATCAATACCTTGTGGCAAAAATACAACTAGGCTCATATATTTACAGGTGTCCTATCATTTAGTCTATATATAAATATATATTTTACTCATTTATTTTTATTCACATTTTGTAACGTAGATTTATTTCTAGACATCCTATTCTATGATTATGCCGAAGACTGTTCAAAGCAGTCTCATTCTATCTATCTATCTATCTATCTATCTATCTATCTATCTATCTATCTATCTATCTATCTATCTATATAGATAGATAGATAGATAGATAGATACAGGGTCAGTCCTTAAAGTAGTAGGACTGACTTTTTCTTTTCTTTTTACAGACTGACAGCGGTTAGTCCACCTGTTGTTGGTTGAGGTGGATCTAAGGAAAGACAGGAAGCAGCGCCAGTCGGCTGCCAACCATAGCAGGGTAAAGATCGCTCGTCATCGTAACCTCTGCGAGTGACCCTCGTCACGCTGCGTCATGGCCAATCTTTTGGAACAGCGTTACGCCATCAAATTTTGCGTGAAGCTCGGTAAAACTGGGAAAGAGACTCATGAAATGATCAAGACGGCGACCGGTGATAACGCCATTGGAAGATCGAGTGTGTTTGAGTGGCACAAGCTGTTTAGGGAGGGGAGAGAAGAAGTTGAAGAAGCTGCATGGTCAGGACGACCTTCGAGCTCCAAAACGGAGGAAAATGTTGCAAGAGTGAAGAATTTGCTGAACAGTGACCGAAGATTAACTGTTCGCATGATTGCCGATGAACTTGGCATTGCTAAAACCCAAGTTCATGAAATTGTGCACGAACAATTGCAAATGAGGAAAATTTATGCAAAGTTGGTGCCGCGAGTGCTGACAAGCGAGCAAAAGGACGTTCGCAAACGGATCTGCCAGGACCTTCTCGAAGAAGTGAGTTAAAATCCAAACTTGTTAGACAATGTGGTGACTGGCGACGAGACGTGGACGTTTGAGTATGACCCTGCGACCAAATGTCAAAGCGCGGAATGGCACACCCGAAATTTCCCACGCCCCAAAAAGACGCGCATGACGAAATCAAAAGTGAAAAGAATGTCATTTGTTTTTTCGATTCACAAGGAGTGATCCACAAGGAATTTGTTCCAGACGGACAGACTGTCAATGCAGTTTTTTTTATCTCCAGGTCCTGGAACGGCTGAGGAAACGTATTGTCCGCGTTCGCCCAGCCATCACCAACTCCTGGCGACTGTATCATGACAATGCGCCGAGCCATACAGCCTTCCGAGTGGTGGCGTATCTGGCTCAACGTAACATTCCAACCTTGCCTCAACCAACCTACAGTCCCGACCTTGCCCCACCAGACTTTTTCCTCTTCCCCCGCCTCAAAACCACCCTGAAAGGGCATCATCACGGCTCGGTGGAAGCATTACAACACTCCGTGACGAGGCAGCTGAACAGCATTCCAGTTTCCGCCTTCCAGGAAGCGTATGATAACTGGAAATCCCGCTGGCAGCGGTGTGTGGATGTAGGAGGATCATATTTCGAAGAGAATTAAGTGTGTGTTATTTCTGTCAATATCTTATTTTTAATTGACTCAGTCCTACTACTTTAAGGACAGACCATATATATTAAAACCAACAAAGCACTTCATAAACTATAGTGTACTGACCAATACGTGGGAATTCGCATGAACCAACGCTCGATTCTTTCAATACAAATCACAACATATTTGCACTTCACGGCTTCATATATATATATATATATATATATATATATATATATATATATATATATATATATATAATGAAAATTCAATATTGCTGATTGTATTCCTTGGATAAATGTGTTTATATTCTAAAAACAACAATGCGGTTAATCACTGGAAGCAACGAAGGGAGAAAATTTGAAATTGCAATCTGGCGACGGAATAGCGTCATGGGTGCTAACTTCTGTTTACGAACGAACGTAAAGTTTGTTTTTATTAATTATTTAATTACTAGAGTACATAATGTATTGTGCTTTTCAGAACAGTTAGTTGGTAATGTAATTCATTTATTTATCTATTCATATGGGCCAGAACTTCGACATATTTCTCAATAATTACGAAAAAGAAATGATTTTTGTGCTAATTTCTTAACTTTCGGGGGAACAAAGCACTAACGATGAGTAATTGTTTACGGGACGTAAGATGGCGTTGTGATATAAAATAAACTTTGTACTACTAAACATGCTTTGTACCATATTAAAAGCTAGCTATGTGCTGTATATCATGAGATAACAATACAAAATTATTGTAAATTTTTTATTACGGACTAATTTGCTTACTAGAATGGACGAAAAGAGATTAATAATTAAGGATCAACAATACACTGTCCTTAAATAAAGTAATAATACTTTCACATATACATCACTCGTGAATATATACTAAATTACACATATACATGCTACATCACACATAAACGAAAACTACACATACTAACACATATCACTATACATATTACTACATATAGTCCAAACAAATCACTAATATTACCACATTCTTAACCGGCTCGGGAACTGAGAAGGGAGGAGAAGGGTCAGAGCCAGGTGGCCCTTCCATCAACTAACTCATGTTTTCAATTATAAGATTGTTGTCAATGCCCCGGGAGGGACATATTGAAACTAAGGAAGAAGATTCCTTTCCTGAGGGGAAGACAACCTTTATGAAATTATTCAACCCATTTCAGTTGGAAGCTGTGGTCAATTTAAGTGTAAAACGGAGTCCCTGTTAGAATTTATACTGACATGATGAAAATTAAGTTAACTATAACAGAACCTACACATACCGAAATGTTAAAAAAATAATATATACTACACACAAATATATATATATATATATATATATATATATATATATATATATATATATATATATATATATATATATATATATATATATATATATATACACTGCTCCACAAAACTTAAGCAACTCGAAGAAAGTGGCAGAAAATAAAACGACACGATCACTGCACCAAGTATAATGAACAAGCAGACGGTCCAGATGCACAATGCAACACAAGTGAAGACGAACAATACAGTTAGGATGTACAGGGTGACCAAAAAGTGCAGCACTACGATCCCTCAACAGGTGACGCTGGGTTGTGCGAGGGCACAGGCAGTCAATATGGCATGTAACCACCACGAACAGCTATACAGGCACGACATCTGGCCTCCATGCTGCAAATCAGAGTGTTGATCAAGTCTTGCGGCAGATGGCGCCACTCCTCGAGGAGAAATGTTTGCAGGTCAGGGAGAGTGTGTGCTGGTGAGCTGCGCTGCGCTATTCGCCTCCCAAGAGCATCCCACACATGCTCGATGAGATTCAAGTCCGGCAAATATGCAGACCATGAAATACGCGTAATGCCTTCGCTCTCCAGATACTCGGACACACGATGTGCACGGTGTGGGTGGGCATTGTCATCCATGAACAGGAAGTCTGGGCCAAATGCTCCGCGAAAATTGCACACATGTGTATTGAGAATTTCATCCAGGTACCGTTGTGCTGTCAAAGTGCCATGTTGCACAATATGGAGGTCCGTTTTCCCGACCAGCATAATTCCACCTCACACCATAATGGAACCACCGCCATAGGAGGGCCGTTTAGCAATGAAGTTTGGATGATAGCGTGCTCCTGGCTCTCTCCACACTAAAGTCCGATCAGAATCTGACGACAGGCTGAATATCGACTCATTGGAGAACATGACACGCGCCCACTGGTGTTCCCCCCATACAACATGTTCCTGACACCATGTGTAACGCGCACGTTTGTGCTCCAGTTTCATGGCACACACAGCGCAGGCCTTTTTGCATACAGTCCTGCTCTATTGAGTCGCCGACGAACAGTTTCACGACTCACGCGTTGTCCTGTAGCGTGAAACAACTCATTGGCCAGGTGAGAGCATGAAGCTTGACGGTTACGTTTGACAGAAATTGTGAGAAATCGGTCCTCGATGGCCGACATCTTCTTCGGACGGCCTCCTCCATGACGTCTACTGACTTCACCTCCATTTTCAAAGCGAATGCACAGCCTCGACACAACACGTTTGTTCACGTTGAATTCCTGCGCCACTTCCACTTGCGATCGGCCGAATTCCACCGCCCAATTGTTTGCCCGCGGTCAAACTCACTCAAATGTCGTCTACCAGCCATTGCAAGGTGTGTACCCCACACAAGAACCACTAACTCAATGCTTGGAGCCTCGGACACTACTAGGCTGTGGTGTACGGCTCATGGCATAAGTTGTTCACCGCGCTTGCAACGATGCTGCTTATGCGATAGAGTGGGTGCTCGACTTGCCTGTGTGTCTCTATGAATGTGCATGCCACTAACCAGTGTTGAATGAGCCCCACACGTCACTTATACCACGTTCTCTCGGGTTGCTTAAGTTTTGTGGAGCAGTGTGTATATATATATATATATCTGGACACGCTACCGCAACCTGATTCTGAATTGGGGCGGGGTGGTTCAGTGGTAGAGCGTTCACCTCCGGTGCTTGGGGTCCCGGGCTCGATCCCAACTCGCGCCGTGTGGACTTTGTGGTGGACAAACACCGTGCTCGTGTTTTTTTTCGGGGTACTCCCGTTTCCTCCAACTTTCTTCATTCCACCATTTCACTCATTTCTCATCATCACCGTCTCCTTTAGCCTAATCGGCATAACCGAGGGACGTAAAACTCAAAGATTTCATTTTATTTTTCTGGTTCTGAATTTTTAGGTGAAGGAAAAAGTTTGGATGAAAACACTAATTTCCATACGTAGTTAGATGAGATTACAAGATCGAAAAATTAACACACTTCACTTTGATAAACTTATCCACAGCTACTGGTAGATGTAAACATGCCGTCTGCAGAGCTGAATTCTATATTTTATAATATTTGACTTTTTTCTCTGCAGGATTTTAACAGTTCAGGACTCTTTTCTACTTCCAACGAGTTTATTTTCTATTTCATGCATTATTGCCTGATTGCTACAGCTTTTTTCCTGACAAAATCCGAATTTTCCAGGAGCAGAATTGACACAGTCCGTCTCTAGAAGTGGCACACGAAGAACCAGGTGAAAGCGCGCCAGGATACTAAGGCGGAAATATAGTTCCCAATCAGAGCAAAAGAATTTTCGCGGCGGAAAATATAAAGTGAATAAAAAAATTGTAAAAACTGGATGAAACCGGATTTTAGCAGGATATGGGCATCTCAGAGGGACGAAGGGGGTCTAAATTATTCTACCAAATATAAGATTTTTGGACTATTTCAGAAAATTCTGTCCAATTATTCACCTATGATTTGTATTGCAATAAATATATGTATATAATTTCAATAATAATCGATTTGAAGTGTCCACATACAGAAATTTACGATTAAATACGATATGAATAAAGAAATTATTTCCCAAAATGGAGTTTTTCGTAGATTATTCTGAAGCTCCTGCGTTAATAATTTGTTTAAATAAAGAACAAATGGATTTAATATATAAACCGAAAATTGTGTTAAAAGTTTACAATACACAGAACGTTCAAAAAGTATTGATCACCCCCCCAAAATTTATACTACCTTAACTATAATAGCATATTACAATATTATCCAGGGTAAATTGTACCCTCTAGCTAACCTTATTAATGTACGTAGAATATTTCTCCAAAGGTGGGTAAGTATTGTCCAGGAATAAATTACTTCACACCAATGGGGGTAATATTATCCAGGATAAATTGTACCCTCTAGCTAATTTCATTAATGTACGTAGTATATTTCTCCAAAGGTGGGTAAATATTGTCCAGGAATAAATAACTTCACACCAATGGGAGTAATATTATCCCGGGCAAATTGTGCCCTTTAGCTAAATTTCATTAATGTACGTATTATATTTCTCCCAAGAGGGGTAAATATTATCCAGGAATAAATTACTTCACACCTATGGGGGTAATATTATCCAGGATAAATTGTACCCTCTAGCTAACTTCATTAATGTACGTAGTATATTTCTCCAAAGGTGGGTAAATATTGTCCAGGAATAAATTACTTCACACCAGTGGGGGTAAAATTATCCCGGGCAAATTGTATCCTCTAGCTAAATTTCATTAATGTACGTAGTATATTTCTCCAAAGGTGGGTAAATATTGTCCAGGAATAAATTACTTCACACCAATTGGGGTAATATTATCCAGGATAAATTGTACCCTCTAGCTAACTTCATTAATGTACGTAGTATATTTGTCCAAAGGTGGGTAAATATTGTCCAGGAATAAATTACTTCACACCAATGGGGGTAATATTATCCAGGATAAATTGTACCCTCTAGCTAACTTCATTAATGTACGTAGTATATTTCTCCAAAGGTGGGTAAATATTGTCCAGGAATAAATTACTTCACACCAGTGGGGGTAAAATTATCCCGGGCAAATTGTACCCTCTAGCTAAATTTCATTAATGTACGTAGTATATTTCTCCAAAGGTGGGTAAATATTGTTCAGGAATAAATTACTTCACACCAATGGGGGTAATATTATCCAGGATAAATTGTACCCTCTAGCTAACTTCATTAATGTACGTAGTATATTTGTCCAAAGCTGGGTAAATATTGTCCAGGAATAAATTACTTCACACCAATGGGGGTAATATTATCCAGGATAAATTGTACCCTCTAGCTAACTTCATTAATGTACGTAGTATATTTCTCCAAAGGTGGGTAAATATTGGACTTCACACCAATGGGAGTAATATTATCCCGGGCAAATTGTACCCCCTAGCTAAATTTCATTAATGTACGTATTATATTTCTCCCAAGAGTGGTAAATATTATCCAGGAATAAATTACTTCACACCTATGGGGGTAATATTATCCCGGGCAAATTGTACCCTTTAGCTAAATTTCATTAATGTACGTAGTATATTTCTCCAAAGGTGGGTAAATATTGGCCAGGAAAAATGACTTCACATGAAAGGAGATAATATTATCCAGACAAATTATACCCCTAGCTAAATTTCATTAAAGTGTATAGAATATATTTCTTCAAAGATGGGTAAATATTAACCAGAAAAAGTGTTCTCCTTTCAAAAATGAAAAGTCGAGTCCGCAACACTCAACTTTAGAAAAGAGTCTCAATTGCCATCTATCCTAAATCACTATTACACTAAATAAATAACAAAGCCAGTAAACTTCACGTCTAGTCTCATTCATTGATCTACAAGGATAAATCGTTTCCAACTTCATAAAATGAGAGCGTTCTACATCATTTAAAGTAGGTTAAAGCATATGAAAGCACACACACACACTGTCAAACAATTCATTTCTATATATAAGAAAAACTAAAATTATCAATACGAGATTGGTAAAGTATATGTGTCTGTATAACACTAAATACTATATAGTATTTAAACTCTGTATTCATCCCTATAACAATGCCATTAAAACATGTGGTCACACTATAGATGTTAACACTACATCGGAATTTCAGGTACATTTTGGACACTCTTAGGGTATCCAGTTCCTATTAACCACTCTTAGGAGGCATTCTACACATTTTTTTAGGTCACTGACTGAACACTTCGAAACATTTTTTTTTGCATAGGTTAAACTTTGACCATATTCAAATAATCATGTATTTCTTGCAGCGTAACAACAGCATCCATATCTTAAATATATTGGTAATTTCACAACCAAATAAACAATATAATGTCACAAAAACAATCAAATTAACCTAAGACATACTATAACATGAAAAATATACCTAGGTAATATACAAGAGACATAAAATGACAAACAACTAACATTAACGTTACAAGAAACATTTTACATTAACTAACTAACTAACTAACTCTATGGACTATGGAACCCGAAGGTTAAATGCTGCGTTCACAAAAGCTCTCCACTGACTTCTATCCTTAGCCAATTGGATCCAGTTTCTACTTTGTATTCCTATCTCTGCAAGATCCATCTTAATATTGTCCTCCTATCTGCGCCTAGGTCTTCCTAATGGTCGTTTCCCGATTGGTCTTCCAGTCAAGACTTTGAAAGCGTTTCTACTTTCTTCCATCCAAGTTACATGACCTGCCCACCTAAGCCTCCTAGACTTGACGACCCTAACAATGTTTGGTAAACCGTATAAATTATGTACCTAGGTAGTTCCTCGTTATGAAGTTTCCGCCATTCCCCATTCTCGTTCCTCTTGGGTCCGAATATTCGTCTCAGGATCTTGTTCTCAAATACTTTCAGTCTATGTTCTTCCCTCAGAGTAAGTGACCATGTTTCGCAACCAGACAGAACAACAGGCATGATTATCGTTTTATATATTTTAAGCTTCAAATTCTTCGACAGAATTCGCGACGTCAAGAGATTTTGAATCGAATAGTAACACGAATTCCCTGCTTTTAGTCGACATTTAATTTCTTCGTGAATATGTTTTTCGTCTGTTAATATTGATAACAATCGTAATGGAACGTTACAGAAGAGAGAGAGAGAGAGAGAGAGGGAAAAGGAATTGTAAATGTTCATTTTCGACATTAATTAAATAATAGTGAGTGTAGTGGTGCCCATCTAATAACTGCTTGGGGGTAATATATTCCCAAATTTACCATTCTCCCTCTCCACAAAAAAAAAAAAAAAAATGTAGTAGTGCATAAAGGAGTTGATTATGACAAAATCAAAATAACTTCTTTGTAGTCTAAATTTTATTCAATTTGAAAACTTTTTGCCGTTCTTAAAAGTATCATAATGATATAATTATCATCAATTGTGTCATTTTCAATGAGAAATTATGCTCCACCCACACACAAGAAAATATCATAGATGCAATCTGCACGCTAAAATCCCGACTGTGGACACCTCATGCGATTTATCGATTTATACGAATTTATATATATATATATATATATATATATATATATATATATATATATATATATATATATATAT
>NC_137464.1:110462620-110467983 GCF_964235325.1 Thermobia domestica
CTAATTAAAAGTCTTTCAGTGATGTTGAGTGCAAGTTTATCTTTGAATTTGCATGGTCCCTGGTTTGATTCCCAAAATTTTCCGTGTTAACCTGTTCATTGCTATTTGACTTTAGAGATAGCAAAGTACAACCCAAAAATAAGATGGAAGTGATAGGATGTATTTACTACATATCATTCAATCAAAAACCATCTCCTGGCTATAGTTGTTCGTAGGTTATCGTTCATACTCTTAAAAAATAAGAAGAATAGAACCTCACACACATAACGATGAAATAGTAAGTCACAACGACTGGTTTTTCATTAAGTTAAATAAGAAAATTGTTATATAAAAAATAAAACCGTAAGAGCTACCGAAAAAGATGAGAAAAATAAATGCTAGTGTTGAGGCTGTTGTCTTGTATATATATATATATATATATATATATATATATATATATATATATATATATATATATATATATATATATATATATATATATATAAAGACACTATCTGAAACCTCTACCAGGGTCGGATTTAAGGCGACTGGTCTGAATGCTCCCAATCGGGTCCCACCCCCAAGGGGGCCTATACTAGAGTATAATCTAATCTTGGTTTGTGAAGTACATACAACAATACATTTCAATATATTTGTAATGCCACGTTTCATGTTTGACAGAGAGCAGCAGTGATTATTATAATAACATAACACAACGCGTTGTGTTTTTAGGGCACTGAATTAACTAGTTTTTAAGTTATTTCCTAGAGTAGATCCTTAAGCTAATCATTGTAACTTGTTCCACCTACAATTAGTTGGTGCAAACAAAATGTCCGCTTGGGAAACTCACATCAGAGCCTCACATCGCAAAGACGGATTAATGTCACGCGTCTACATCAAACAAACTGATACAGCCAGACTGTCAGAAGATAATGCATTGTTGAATAAGTTCCTATGAAAGTGTAGTTGAGAACATAATTGCGAGTGATTTTTCTCTACGAATTCAAACTGAGACATTCTCTCTGCACAGCAAGCAGCAAGAAACATTAGCGATGCATTTGGGCCAGGAATGGCGAATGACTATATCATTCACCGTTCTGTCAAATTTCTTTCCGGTGACACAGCGTTGTAAAAATATGCTTCGTGAATTTTAACCAACTTCATGTTCAAATGAGGTCTTCAGGAACCAGGAATGAGGTCTTCTTGAAAGCAGACCGTGCCATGCAAGATGTTCCTGCCATTACTGACGAGTTAGATATACTCCATACCCTGTCGTTCGGCGGCTCCATGCAATCAGTAAGGTGAAAAACTTGGATTTACGGATGCTACATAAGTTGAAACTGGGCAACAAGAATCTTCGTCCGGAAGTGTACATTTCTCTTTGTGTGGGGGTTTCCATCGGATTACCTCTTCGGGTGAAAAATGGATTGGCTACGACAATAGCAGGATATGATCAACGTTCAGGACAGTTTCCAAAACCGACAGATGTTATTGCTGGTCTAGTTGCCTATGGTGAGTGTGGTCTTTCCCAGACGATTGGATTTGATTTGACTTTAAGTTTACCGTCCCTTTCAGCATCAAGTTTATATGAAACATGGACCTACAAATTAACATGATATGCGAACTACATGAGCTCGCGCCGTGAATCGAACTCAGGTCTTCCACGCTCTTTCTCAGACGAAGTAAAACCATCAATGCAGATCGTTGTAGTGCTGAATTCATGAAATGCACCGCAAACTTGTCTTAAGCATCTAGCTATGGGAAACAGGCATAGTATCCTCATGTTGCATGACAATTCCAGCCCATATATCACACAACGAACGGTGCAGTCTCTGAATTGTAGTATAAAAGCCTTCATCGCTCTCCGTATTTCTTCGATATCTCTTCCACAAATTTCTACTTTTTCTGGCAACACGATCACTTCTTGGGAGGAAGACTTTCCCTGATGATCAAGGTTGGATAGATGATAGCAAAAGTGTGTGGTTGTAGATGGTGGTTATTTTAATTAACCAGGTATTGTAGTTTTCTTTTTCTTTTGACTTTGAAAATGACGCCTCTTGGGTCAGATATTTCATTCGTACTAACCAAATGGTATTGATTATCTTAAATTAAGGTGCAAACAAAATATACAGAATTTTCCTGTTTTTCGAGATAACAATAGCATTATGCATTACATTCATTTATCTGTGTACAAACCAGTGACGACACCTGCTTTAATTTCTTATGAGGAAGAGTGGAAGGGCAGAGACATTTAGAGGGGGAGATACATTTTCTATACCGTTAATATACAGTACATCATGTCTCTCGCAATCGGAAGGAGGAAGGTGGCACCGGAGGACGCCCGCCAGCCTTGTCACTGCTGCAAAAACAAATTCTGTTCATTTATACTAGGCAGTGGCGTATCCAGGGGGGCGATCGGGGCGATTTCCCCCCTCCCCCAAAAGAGGAATTTTTTTTTAAATTTTATATATAAATAAAACCCATCCCAGAGTTTGGAGCTCTTAAAAGTAGCTCTAAGTAGCAGTATTACAACCCACCGCCCCCCCAGAAGTCCATCCTGGATCCGCCCCTGATACTAGGTAGGATCTTCAAAGAAAGATTTAAGGCAATTCTAACAAAACAAAATCGGGATAAAATGTGGTTTTCTTTTTTAAAAGCAGTATGTTGCGTTCCCAAAAAGGGAAACCCCGATTAATCGGGATATATGGTCACTCGCTCTTACATTGAACGCGTTCCAGCTTATCAGAGATTGGCAACAATGCAAAAGCTAAGCGGTTAGGTGTTGCGTTGAATATTCTTTCACACTTTGTGTCAGTTTTAGTGAATTATTTCCCGAAACTGTAAGTCACTTTGTGCATTAGGAGTTCGTTGGCCTCATTTGTATGTAAGGACTTTTTAGCATCTAAACATGTATTGCAACAAACGCGCAAGTATTTGAATAAACGCCCACACAACACTAGCATCTGTTATGCTTTCAATAAAATACCATTAAGCCGTTGTGTGCACTGTACAGCACTCTCTTAATTTGATATTTAGGGCTGTTATTATTAACGAAAATTAAGCGAAAATTACTTCGCATATAAAGCTGAGCTTAATTATCTTGGAACAACACACAAGAACATTATCTAGGCCTACTTTCCGTCGTCATTTGCAGCTTTCCTCTTCCCCCCTAACCTATTATTAATCGTCAACGCCAGCCGCCCATCTGCAAGCAGACAACACATTGTTATTCCGCACCTGCAAACTTCAAAGAAAGCAGACACGGTGAATATTCACGGGGGTGATATACCAAGTGTAGCGGTTTGCATTTTGTATATATATATATATATATATATATATATATATATATATATATATATATATATATATATATATATATATATATATATATATATATATATATATATATGTATATATATATATATATATATATATATATATATATATATATATATATATATATATATATATGTGTGTGTGTGTGTGTGTGTGTGTGTGTGAAGGATGTGTATGAGGACATAGTTGTAGTGCTTCTGAAGCCATATGCTAAGTGACACACCATGTCAATCTGCTCTTACAAAATAACATAGAAGCTTGTTAAGTTAGAACGCAGATCATAACTGGTTTCCGTGGAAATGCTTGTGTAATAGTATTAAAAAAAACACTAATATTTTTATTTTTTGTCTTATTTAATTTCCGTTCTTATTAACGCCTTCTTTTTAAAAAATTAAATTACTCTATTATATATTTATATATATATATATATATATATATATATATATATATATATATATATATATATATATATATATATATATAAACTCAATATTGCATAGGAGAATTCATTAACAACACGCTTGGTAAACCCTACTTACCTTAATGGTCAAACCAAATCAAATAATTAATCAAATTAAAGACGTCATATCTACATAAAAAACTATGATAGTAATATCTTTTAGCAAATCTTTAAGGGCCGCGGTGGCTCACTGGTAGAGCGTTCATCTCTGGGATCCTTGGTTTGATATCAGCTTGCGCTAAGTAAGCTTTGTGGCTTACAAACACAGTGTGTAGGTTTTCTCGGGGTTCTTCCGTTTCCTCCCACTTTCTTTATTCCATCATTTCATTCATTTCTCATAATCATCGTTTCCTTTAGTCTAGCCGGCATAAAACTTAAAGATTTCATTTCGTTCTTCAGCAAATCTTTTATTAACTATGAGCACAGATTGTACTTACAGCAATGTTATTCAATTGTCTATGACAGTCGTCACCTCTCACAATTGTGGATGTATTATTAAATAAAATTTGTATTTTTATTTTTGTTTCACTTTGTATGTATTTTTTTTCTCGTGTTCTGTTTGGAGTCTGGACAGAGAAGAAAATATCTTTAAGAACCAGAGCAGTGGTCATCTCACTGAAGATCCGAGGACCCTTGCTGTCACCATGCTAATTTATTGTTCTCGGGTGGCGGAGAAACCAACCATTTTAACGGACACACAAACACACCCACACAGAGAGAGAAGAAAATTCAAAAATTAACAGAAGAGAGAGAAAGACAAAATTTTAAAAACTAAATCAGTTGCTACAGGAAGCGTGCAGCGAGAACACAAGAAATAACGATTTCTTCACAACGTCTTTGCACACATATTATAACGACTTACCAAGGGTAGTCGTCAACCTGGTTCGATCGTTGATATATGAATCTCGAGTGGTAGTAATTGTTTGCATGTAAAAAATATCTTTAATAATTACATATACTATTCTCACCTTTTCTATCAGAATTATAAAGTCGATGAACGGCACTAAATAGTTTATTAGTTGATACACTTTATAATATATTTTCGTTCAAACTGTCATGCACACAGACATGATGATTAGGTATCCATAAACAACAATTACATAGCAACCAACTACATAACACTATCCCATAATATATTTTTTTACATATATTAAAAACATTCTTCTTTTGTTATTATTAAATTAACATTCTATTAAGTATAGTGCACATGTATGAGCATTTTCTGCCCAAGGTACAGGTAATTATTAAACTATCCAAAGTATTTCGTTATATAAAATGTCGCCCGACAATTGGACTGAATATAAAAGTCATAAGCGAGCTTGGCTTTTATCTTCAAGAACCACTGGTCCGATTACAATAATAGTCTTACATTACATATGTTCATCACATTTTGATCGCCCCTCGTATGTATCTTCATTACATATCATAGATATAGATACATTTATAACAAATCTTTCACTTCATTAATACTTATCTTTTATTACATTAACTATATTTATTTCATTATCATTAGTTACATTATTATTATATTTTATTATTAAAACGTCGTCGCCTATTTATTTAATCTTTGAAGGGTGCGAAGTCAAAA